>NW_023144625.1:6557738-6990238 GCF_012932325.1 Thrips palmi | reverse complement strand
CCGCTCTCGCAAAATTACCCGCGGCGCTCTGCCATGAATTTTAACGACGCGGCGCCGATCTTTGCGTTGCGATGACGGTTTGGTTTGGTTCGGTTGGATTGGTCGTCCCCGGCAGTGTCGCTGCAGACTGATTCCGAGACTCGTTTCCGTCGCTCTGTCTCCGTCGAACGCATGAGGTGCCCCGTGTAGGTGCGAGAGAGACAGAGCGACGAGAACGACTCTCGGAATCAGTCTGCTGGCTGGCGCTGGCTGGCGCTACGGCCCGTGCCTTTGGATCAAACGTGTCCCGGCCGCAGACCGCACGCACACAGCGCCGGACGCCACGGACCCCCCCCCCCTCCCCACCCCCTACGTGGTTTGTCTGCCCCCGCCCCCACCCTCTCCTGGATTCAATTTTGTGGCCGAGTAACTGTAACGAAAATAATTAATGGGACAATCGAATGACGCGCCGGTCTCCAAATCAATGTGTAATAAAAAGGGATAGGAGAGGCGGCAGGGCAATTAACGGTGTGTCGCAGCGGCCCTCGCTTGCGCTGCCGACGGACGACCGGCGGGGAAATATTTCGAATCGAAATCACCTTCATATCGGGCGGCTTTTTGAGCGGTTAAGACCCTCTATTCTCCTTAGCAGACTGACTCCGAGAGTCGTTTTCGTCGCTCTGTCTCTCTCGCACTCGAGGCGCGTCACGCGTAGGTGCGAGAGAGACAGGGCGACGGAATGAGTCTACTTGGACCCTGGCTGGACGGCGGCCGCTAACGACGTACTCGTCGGCAGCCCTAGCGGGCCGGCCGCTGCTGCGTCACTCCCCACTCGGCTGCTCCATTAACGACCGGCCGGTTCTGAATACATTTTTGGAGATTCATAGGTCATCCCGGTCCGGCGGCGGCGTGGCAGTCCGCCGGCGGGACGGCCTGGCCCCGCCCAGCACCGCCCAGCCCAGCCCGGCAGCAGCGGAGTCCGGACTCGGACGCGCTTCTCAGGGCGGTGCCTTTTGTTTTCGGAGCCGCGGCGGTGCCGGCACTTAACGCCGTGGGAGTGCGCGAGTGCGCGAGTGTGTGTGTGTGTGTGTGTGTGTGTGTGTGTGTGTGTGCTGTCGATTTCGAACGGGCTGTCGCAAAGGCGGGCGTCGTCGGCAGGCCCTCGCCCGCGGGTTAGCTACGGTGGACCGATTCCACCCAGTGGCGTGCGCAAAAGGGGGGGGGGGGGGGGGGGGGGGGGTCATGACCCCCCTTTGGCCACTAGACAGCCGCCTGGAAGGTAGGCAAATTGCGTCACTTTCCCCCTGTAAGTAGGCAAAAAGCATGGCCTGACCCCTCCCTTTCAAAATTTCTTCGCACGCCACTGATTCCACCGCGAGCACCTTCTTCTCGCTCTGTCTCTTTCGCTCTCATTGAGAGAGCCGAGGGGGTATGCACTCGCGTAATAGTCGGTTCACTCTATCTGTAATAGCACGCGTAATAAGATGCGTAATAGTCGCGTATTAGTCGCGTAATAGCCGAAATTGTCAAAATTTTATCAATTTTGGTGTGTTTTAGGCCGTTTTTAGCTAAATTCCGATTAATTTGTGGCGTAATAGAGCGTAATAGCGTAATAGTCGGTACACAGGTTCAGAGAGCGCATACCCCCTCGGAGAGAGCCTTAAAAGCGAGCTCTGTCACTGCTGGAAAGTGCATTATGAGTGAGAGAGAGAGAGAGACAGAGCGCTTCCCCAAGGCACTCGCAACGAGTGCGAGAGAGACAGAGCTAGGCGGCGTCGCTGTCCGCACGGCGCGGGTGGGCCAACCCGCCGCACTCCGGCGTGGCGAACGAGGCGGTTGCCTACCCGCCGGGCGTCCTTCGCGCGGCGACTGGCTGCGGTCTGGCCGCTGCGCTGCGGCATGGCACGACTGCGCGGGGTTCGGGTTCGAACACCCACACCGCAGATATTTTTCATCTCGCTCGTTGGCCCGTCCTCTCGACCGCAGCACCGCCGCAGACCGATTCCGAGAGTCCTTTTCGTCGCTCTGTCTCTCGCGTCCTTACGGGACGGCCCACGAGTGCGAGAGGGACAGAGCGATGAAAACGACTCTCGGAATCAGTCTGCACTACAGCCCGCACCGCACGGCGAGCAGGGCGGCGTGTTCACGCCGCGGCGCGTGCCCCGCGAGGACGGCGTCGAGGCCGTGGCGGCCGTGGCGGCCCTGGCCTGCCCCACGGCGGCGCGACACAGCACTCTGATTGCCGGCGGGTTACTCAGCGGTTTCGACTCCGCCCTTACCCCTCCCCTTCCTCGCCGTCTTTGTGTACTTCGAGTACGACCCTCCGCGGCGAGGCGCACAGTGGGCGAGAAGACCGGTGGAGGCGGCCGATACTCTAGACGCGTTTTGAGCTCCAGAGTCGCTCAACAGGGCTCGAAGCGATCGTGTGACCCCACCACTGGATTCCTCGTTCGGAGAGCAATCCATTGGTGGTCACACGTTCGATTCGAGTCCCGTTTTGCGACTGTGGAGCTCAAAACGCGTCTAGAGTTTTGGCCGCCTCCAACGGTCGTCTGGCCCACTGTGAGGCGGCGGTGCCGCGCGCTTCGCCCTGCAGCCTCCAGGTTGCGACGGACGGGTGCGACGGCGCGACAGGCGTTGACAAGAACAGGGCCTCGTTGTCGTCTTCCGCCGCGTGCCCGGCAGGCAGGCTGCCACTGCACTGCAGCAGACTGATTCCGAGAGTCGTTCTCTGTCTCTCTCACACCTGCTCGGGTCGACCTAAGAAATGCGAGAGAGACAGAGCGACGAAAAAGACTCTCGGAATCAGTCTGCTGCTGCAGGGACAACCGGGGACGGCCGCGGACCTAGATTGAGCGCTGATTTCCTCTTTCGTTCGCGCGCTGCTCCGCTAGCCGCCCGAGTCCGAAAGGATGGCCTCATCGCTCTGTCTCTGTCGCACTCACGAGGTGCCTCGTAGGGGCGCGAGAGAGACAAAGAGATCCGCTTCGGAGTGAGGCGGGTGCCGCGAGCAGCGGAAACACTGCGTACTTTTCCCGGTCTCGACAACCGGGAAGATTGGACCGCTGCGCTGCTTTGCTGCTGCAAGCATATACTTATTCCGAGAGTCGTTTTCGCCGCTCTGTCTCTCTCGCACTCATGGGGCTTCCTGTATGGGTGCGAGAGAGACAGAGCGACGAAAACGACTCTCAGCCTGCAGGCCGGTGGCCTCGTTGGTGGGCTTCGTGGCGTTGCCGGTGGTGCCGGTGGCGGTGCCCAGGGTCACGGTCTCCATGGCCATGCTGCAGCTAGCAAGCTGCTCCATTCCGGGTCCGGGTCGGTCGGGTAGCTTCGGGTCGGGCTCTGGGTCGGCCTTCGGGTCGGCCTTCGGGTCGGGCGGCACCCGGAAAGGGGGTTCCAATTTGTCGTCGGAGGCGAGGCGTCGCGTCGCCGGAAGCCCCCCGCCGGCCGGTGCGGTTGCACTGCTAACTTGATTGGCCGCACCGGAGGGGGGAGGGGAGGGGGGAGGGGGTGTTGATAAATCAAGTAGAAACTCATTAAACGCGGCCGCGACAAAGGATGGCCCAACTTTGCCGGCTACATGTTAATCTGCAGTGGGAGGGGGCGGCGCGGGGCGCCGTGTAAATGAATTGTCGCCCCGGACGGCGGGAGGGAAGGGGGAGAGGGGAAGGTGGGGGGCAAGCCGGACGAGAACTTCTTATTTCGCGGTTTTTATGGCTCCGGGAAAGCATGCGCGAGATTGAAAAAGAAAAACCTCTGCGGAATATCTCGCTAGGAAAATAAATGGCATTATGATCGGGGGGAGGGGGAGCCGAGGCCGCCAGCCTCGGGAAACGGGGCGCGGCCTGGAACAGCCTGGAAGGGGCACTGTTAAAGCGTTGGGGGGAAAACACGCTGCCGCGTGCCAGGACGCGCCGCCGGGACGCGTTAGGGAGGGGGAGGGAGGGCGTAAGACCGTCGTGCAGTTTTAACAGCTTATTTTACATCTGCATAATGAGGCGAGAGGGGGCTCGCCGCGCGATATTTGGCTAAGCGGCGCTGAACAAACCGCACGGGAAAATGGCGTCTGTGTGTGTGTGTGTGTGTGTGTGTGTGTGTGTGTGTGTGTGTGTGTGTGTGTGTGTGTGTGTGTGTGTGTGTGTGTGTGTGTGTGTGTGTGTGTGTGCGCGTGCGCGCGGCGGTTGCAGGGCACCTCGCTCCGCTCCCGCGACCGACCCGGTCCACTTTGCCATCACGGTGTTGGTTTTGAAAATGAAAGGTTAACAAACGGGGGGGAAAGGGTTGAGCGGATAATGCGGTTTAGCACAATGCTCCTCCACTGTAGGCCGCGCGGCCGGCGGCGGAGGGCGTCACGGCGGGGTGGCGGCGGCCGCGGCTTTTACCGCGTCGCGTCGCCAAACATATCGCGGCGAAAGCCCCGGATAAACAGCTCGTAAAAGTCACCCCGCGGTCTGCGTCCGGCGGGGCCAGCCCTCTCTCTCTCTCTCTCTCTCTCTCTCTCTCTCTCTCTCTCTCTCTCTCTCTCTGTCTCTCCCTCTCTCTCTGTCTCTCCCTCTCTCTCTCTCTCTCTCTCTCTCTCTCTCTCTCTCTCTCTCTCTCTCTCTCTCTCTCTCTCTCTCTGTCTCTCTCCCCCTCGCCGCGTGCGTCGTGATGCCGTCAAACCGTCGTCGCCCTGATTGGCGCGCGTGTTTCGCGGCGGGCGAGGCGACGGCGGCGACGGACGTCGTGCCGCAGACTGATGCAGCAGACTGATGCCGAGAGTCGCTTTCGTCGCTCTGTCCCTCTCGCACCTCTCCGGGACGCCCTATGAGTGCGATAGAGAGACAGAGCGACGAAAGCGCCTCTCGGAATCAGTCTGCCGGCCGGTTCGGTGGGTGGGAGAGGGTCGCGCTAGCGCTCCGCACCGCCCAGGGTTGCCACCACAACACACCAAAGCCGGGGCTCTCGGCGCTCCGCGAACGCGTCCTGACTTTGCGAAAGCGCCTTCGCTGCCGCTACTTTTGCAAGTGTATTGGACCTTATGGAAACAATTACCCGTGCCCTGCCTGGCCGCGCCGTGCCTGCCGTGCCCCATATTGGCCGGGCCGGGGGTTGCTCGGTGCGTCGGGGCTGCGGCGCTCACGCATAGTGGGCCAGAAGACCGGTGGAAGCAGCCAAAACTCTAGATGCGTTATGAGCTCCAGAGTCGCTAAATGGGACTCGAACCGAACGTGTGACCCCACCAATGGATTCCTCGTTCGGAGAGCAATCGATTGGTGGGGTCACACGATGGTTTCGAGTCCCATTTAGCGACTCTGAAGCTCAAAACGCGTCCAGAGTTTCGGCCACCTCCACCGGTCTTGGCCCACTGTGTGGCGGCATGGCGTGCCTCTTGCCGCTACGCCGCGCTGCGTCCAGCGAGCCGTGAAATAGCAGCCACCGAATTTGGCGGGGCGATCATGCACGTCACGGCCGGCGGGGCGGGCAGGCCGAGAGGCAGCGCCACCGTCGTCGCCGAGTTTGAATTTGGCCGCGTTCCGCCCGCTCCGCGCCTTCCAGCACAGCGGCACCAGCACCGCCTGTGGAGGAAAAAAACAGAGTATCGGATTTTTGCAGCGGCGGAGCGTGAAGAAGAAGAAGGCTGCGGCTGGCGAAGCTGGCGAATAAGCCTGGCGAAGCTGCATGCGACGTCATTAAATGGCCGTTTGGCTATGGTGAAGGCCTGAAGGCCCCGGAGGCCGCTGGGGCGGATAGACGCTGCCAGCTGAAACCTATAAGCCTCGTTTGCGACCCGCAGTTAAAAAAGGAAGGAAGAGGGAACCGAGAGCTAGGGAACAAGCACCGCGGGCAGCGCGCCGAGGTGGGCGTTTCGCGAGTCTCTCTCTCTCTCTCTCTCTCTCTCTCTCTCTCTCTCCTCTCTCTCTCTGTCTCTCTCTCTCCCTCTCCGCCCAGGGGTGGCGTCTGCTTCTGGCGTATTGCCCCATCATCACTAAACAAAAAATGAAAGAAGAGAGGGCACTGCCGAGGCAGCTGCGCGACTCCAGCAGCCTCCAGAAGCCCGCAGCAGCCCCCAGCAGCCCGCAGCAGGGCAGCCCGCAGTCCCCATCTCCGGGCGGGGGCCGCGCGGAGGGGGAAAGGGGGGTGGCCGATCCAGAATCCAGCTGGAAATCCAGATGCATGCGGGGCTGTATGGATTAGCGCTCGCAGTGCCGCGGCGCATAGCCAAACCCCGCTGAGCAAATTTACTTTCCTCGCCTAATTCCTCTCCACTAAAACGCCCCCGGGACCGCGGCGTTTCCGCGCTCGATGTGGTGTGTGTGTGTGTGTGTGTGTGTGTGTGTGTGTGTGTGTGTGTGTGTGTGTGTGTGCCGCGGGGGCTCGCTCCTTTATTCCGCAGCTCTGTTTTCCTGTATCAATACACGCACACACCGCCGCCCTCACACACACACACACACACACACACGACTACACATACACACACACACGCACCCACACACGGTTCAAACACAGCCGGCACGCACACCGGCGGCCTTTTATGCCGATGGAACAGGCCCCGACGGCCCCACAAAGGGGCACCACACTGGGCATGGCGCGCAGCAATGGCGCAGACGGGACGGTGTCACGTAAGCTTCAACCCCCTTTTTCCCGCCTTTTTCCGTGCCTCGATTATTTTATTTTTTTTCTGGCGCCGCTTTTTGTTTTGTTCTGAATGTTTGCCTCGTGTGTCAATGGCGCCCTCCGGCCCGCTTTGCGACACGGTGGCCGGGCCTGCCGTTGAGTCGCGACGGTGTGAGGATGAGTAACGATAAGTCTCGTTCCCCACTACTGCTTTTTACGCCCCTTTTATTTTCCTCGTGATGAATTTCGTCCTTCCCTCCCCCCCCCCTCCCCGAAGCAAGGCTCATCCGAAGAACAGAGGCCATTATGGGCTGTAATGAAAAGACCCGTAGACTTTCTCGCGGCCCTCGCCCTGCTCGGTGTTTGCGCTGGCCGAGGCGATGGTCTTGGGCATGAAGGTGCCCGGCTTGGCTAATATCCTTTCCCTTTTTATTGTGTGTCCCTGTCGACCCCTGTCGCCGAGCTACACTACTACACGGCGACAGCAGACGAAAAATAACAATAAAACCCGGAAAACGTCAACTGGATTTTGAGGAGGCGGCCGGAGTGCGACTGCAGCCAGCTAGCGCCCCGCGGCGGAGGCCGCGCCGTGCCGAGTCGGTCCGCGGCCGCGGCGTCGCCTGACCAGATATTGGCTGTAAAATACGGTCTTTATGGGGCTGGCGGCGAGGCGCGGTTCGAGGCGCGGCTGTACTTTCGCTAGCCTCCCTTGTTTTACGGCGCGTTTGAATATTACTTACTACTATTACCGAGGAAGGCGGGGCCCCCCCTCAGGAGGGCGGGGGGACGGGCCGGTTTCGCCCGTTTAATTTAAACAGGTATTTTTGCGGGTACGTTTGACGAAAAACGGGTTGCCCCATGCGTTTGTCGGAAGGGCTGCTGACTTTTGTACGCTTAGAACACTGGTACTAAAGGGCGTATGTACGCTTAGTTTACGGGCTGTACAACCGATGCTCAAGTCTGTACGCCCTCCGGTGAAACCCCGTACAAGTTTGCTTCAAGGGCAATTCCCCTGCCCGCTGTAGAAAAAGTGCGTAACTTTTACTACTTAAACGAAGGGCACTGGTTTAAAGGGCTTAAAACTCAAGGTGCAATAGTCCCCCGCCTTACCTTTAAACCAGTGCACCAGGTCAAAACTTTAACCGGGTTCCCGTAGTCATAAAGTATTCCCCGTAGGCTGTAACGCACTTTGGGCCCGACAGTTTGTCTGTAAGTTTGCACTTTCTTCCCTGCCCCTGGAAAAACTGTATAGTTACGGAACACTGTAACCCGGATAATATTGGGCCCACAAATACTTAAGGCCTACGGAGAATAAAAGTGTGCATGGAGATTCCCACCAGGAGCATTCCTTTTTGAAGCACGATGCTATGTGAAGCGTGCTTACCAAGCAAGACTAGAGCTTCCACTCAAGCATACGCTGTGGTTTGGATTTTTCAAGTCTATTAAAATAATTCAGAAAGCCATCACTTTTTAGTCTTACCAACAACAGTTGAAAGTTTAAGGGTAAGACCAAAGACTTTGGTTTGCGTCAGTCGTCGACCTTCATGTATCTGCTGTTTGCATGGCGATGTTCCTTCTTCCTCTTCTCCTCCTTCTGCTCGTCGGAGACGTGTTTATCAAGCCGACGCGTCAGCTAATTGCAAACGGCGCGATTAGAGCCACACCACTACACCGTGGGCGCGCTTGGCCGGCCGAGGCTTCGCGGTTCTAGGAATACGCCTTGTACCGGCTTGTACTATTGTGTTGCCTCCTGTGTGAGTGCATTGATGTGCTTGTGTGTGTGTGTGTGAGAGAGAGAGAGAGAGAGAGAGAGAGAGAGAGAGAGAGAGAGAGAGAGAGAGAGAGAGAGAGAGAGCGTGCAAAGGGAGACTGAGGCAAGCCAAAGGTTGGACTATGTACAGCTTTTCTAGTAGTAGTTCTTTGCGCCCGTCTTCGCTGCCGCCGCACTAATGAATGCTGCCTCAGTGGTTTCCATAAATCATACAGTGTGTGTGCAGCGCTGCGTCTCCACGTCTCAAGCTCCGAGAGCCTTGAGAAGATCTTCGCGGTCCGCTTTTGAACGGCTCGGCAGGGCTCGGCTAGACTCGGCTCGGCTCCACTCGGCTCGGCTCCACTCGGCTCGGCTCCACTCGGCTCGGCTCCACTCGGCTCGGCTCCACTCGGCTCGGCTCCACTCGGCTCGGCTCCACTCGGCTCGGCTCCACTCGGCTCGGCTCCACTCGGCTCGGCTCCACTCGGCTCGGCTCGGCTCCACTCGGCTCGGCTCCACTCGGCTCGGCTAGACTCGGCTCGGCTCCACTCGGCTCGGCTCCACTCGGCTCGGCTCGGACGCACCTGAAGAGAACTACATAAATCTCCGAGGTGGCTGCTCCGTGGCTCCGCGCTGCTCCGAACACACACACCGGTGATCGGGACCCAAAGACACGACGACGTGGCTCGGCGCGCAACGCGCGAGGCGCACGACGGCCAGTGCATGGAATAACGCAATGCCGGCACAAAGAGGGCACCGCCCTCGCCGGAGCGGCGGAGTACACCACTGGAAAGGGCCACGAGCTGTCACCGCGAAGATCACGCTTCAAACCTCACGACGTATTTTCAGCACCTGTAAGGTGCGAACCATTTAGTTTGTTATACAAATGAATAGTTCGGAAATTACGAAGTGTTTCCTTTGGAAGCTTGTATATGGTCGAAATACTTTGTTGCAACGAGCTACTTTGGTTTGTAAAGCCCAAAATAGTTACGAAGGTTCTCAGAGTGGTAGCCTTAAAAATAGTATTCTCCAACGCGTTTTAATTTTTCTTTACTTTGAAAAAGTCGCTTGGAAGCTTTTTATTTTTCCTAAAAGGGTTTGTTTTATCCTTGCCCATTACTCTGAAGCCCTTTGAGCCGAGCAGGCGTGTTCAGGTTGGGTGAAAATTCTGGTGAAATCGGCGCGAAAATTGCGTCTTGTCCCCTATGGCAGGACACGCAGTGTGAAAAGGCTTCGCGCTGGAAACAACACACACAAAACACACACAGACACACACACACACTTTTGAAGCGCTTCCCCCTTTGTCTGAAGGGATAGCCCCCATAAGGTGTGACTCCGTATTTGTCTATCTGATTGGCTGTGGCGTCGTTAGGCGCGTTGTGTGTTTGGAAACGGTTCGCATCATCGCCGTGTTGCCGCCCACCTCAAGAAAGTGGAAAGGCTCGCGGGGCGCGGCGCCTCGCCCAGCAGCGCTGTCTCTCTCGCACCCACACGGGACGCCTCACGAGTGCGACGGAGACGGAGCCCTTGGTGGCCGCGGTGGCGTAAACTCATTATCAGCCTGTCGGTTTGATTATGTTTATTTTTTTTCTTCTCGCTGCGACGTGCACCGGGCGGGGATTTCGAAATTAGCCGATCTTTGACGCCGTTTGGTCGGCCATTAGTCATTTCGTGCCTTAATTAATAGTCGGCGGTTAGTGGCGACGCCCGGAATGCAAAGACTCAAGGACCGGACTCGTGTTGCCGCCGCCGAATTTCCACACCCAGAAAGGAGTATTCTACGTTCCTAATTTGATTTGATTTTTTTTTCAACTAGACAATAATTTTCTCACGGGAATTGAGAAAGCTTTGGTTCGTCTGGGTGCAGGCCCTCCTACCGGCAAACTCGGTAGAGCTTCCCTCTGCCTTGTTGCCTCGTGGGGCTTCCCTCGCGCTTGCCACAAGACTTGAGGAATTTTGGGGCCGTCCTGTTTGATGCCTCGGTCTGGCAGCCCGGGCAGGCAGGGCAAGCATAGCTGCTGTATTGGGCAGTAAAGGAGGCCTTTTACGGTTCCTCAGAACTGGGGATTCGATTACTCTCCAGCTCAACTGACACTGGAAACAATGTGTCAGTCGTGTTGTGGCGGCTGAACATGTTGACTGAGTTTCACACAGTCGGCAGAATTGACGCGGTACACGACCCGCGATTCGGTGGGAACACAGTCCAGCCATTAGCTCTTGGAAGGTCAGATTCGACAGGCATCGATGCGGCCGAGCCTGTCCTAGTCGACAAGCTGGCTCCCTTGATGGTGGAAATCATTTCACATGACAGCTGACAAAGCAGACGGCAACTTTTTCGTTTTGTCTGCTGTCTCGTTGCAGTGTACCACGTGCTTCGTATCGAGAGCCAGCTTGCTCATCAGCTGAGAGCCTCTCGTTTGAGCCGCGCACCCACCTTCGGGCGTTTCCATTCAAACTCGGCGTCCCTTCGGGATCGAGGGAACGCAGACAAAACGCGAACGCGTGCTTGAAAGGAAAATGCGATCGGCGTTACCCTGGCGGCCATTGCTCGGGTAATTCCGGCTGACAGCAAATTGCAAATTTGCGAGGTGATCCGATGGTAATTGTGAGAACTTTCGAAGTTATCCGGGGTTACCTGGCGTCGCCCAAGGGTAATCCTGGATGTTTTTGATTTAATCCGGAGTAAGTCCGCGGGTCCGCGGACATGAAATTTATTAGTCCGCAATCCTGATCATCCCGGAGAAATGTGTAGGTAATCCTGCACTGTTAAAAATTTTTGCTGAAAATTCAGACTTTTTTGACTGAAGTAAATATGCAGAACATCCTACTGAAAATTCAGACTAAATCCTGGTCTGAAATTTTCAGACTTACACAAGTCTTAACCTTTCAGACAGGTCGTAGTCTGAAAAATTCAGACAAATTTCTCATTACAGATTGTTTTGTCTGAAAGTGGCAGCAGGAAATTTTCCCGTAACTCGGTGAAATGATAATGTTCGCATCCGATAACCTCAAAGGAGGACGTACTCCAAGGAACCGTCGAGGTAAAAAATTGAGTGTAGGGCAATGTCCCCGATGTGGGACTCTTCCCTGCACTCATCTGGAGCTGGCATGACGCACCCTAGGGAACGACGGCACGGAGCCAACCGCGAGAGGTAACTTCAAATGTCAATTGTTAAACTCGGCGTTTGCTACAGATATAAATTTGGTATGGGAGCGTGTGTTTCGTCATAGCCAATAGAGTGATGGCCATTTCGGGTTAAAAATATTAAAAATTTAACAGAATGAAACGTTTTTAACAACAGCAGGCTCTTTACCGACACTGGCGCCACCTAGCGGAGAGAAAAATGCTTTCGTTTTGTCTGAAGTCCCCGAAACGGAGTCGGATTAAATTGAATGTAAGACTGATTGTGAGTTAACCCAATGTTAGATTGGAAGAAAGTTGTCCAATTTTCTCTTATGTTTGAACATATTTCAGAAAGTAGTCTGAATCCGAAATTCAGACTCTTGAGGTCTGGGAAGTCTGACGCAAGTTCATATGAATTTTGAGAATGAGTACAAATATTAAGACACTTCGAGTCTGAACCAAGCTTTCAGACAAAGCGTTTAAGAACTAAGGCAAAAACTCTGATTTTTCAGAATTTAGTCTGATTTACAGATTCAGACCGCTGAGTCTGACAAAATTGGTCTGAATTTTCAGAATTTTTTTAACAGTGTGCTTAGTCTAAGGGTAATCCTGAAAGTCTTGAACCTGGAGGAGGTAATATCCTCAGGTAATCCGTCCGACATGATATTTACCACTCGTTCCCCTCTCGGGCGCAACTCGAAGACGCAGTAACACACAGACCGACCGGTTCCGAACATTATCAAAGCTTTCCCCGCCGGTAGCAACAATGTTGTCGGCGTTTTCTGTCAGTAATGCTCTCTGCCATCATTTGTCCGGTTCCGGTCCGTAAAGCCGCGCGTAAACCGAACGAGGCTCAGGTACGTTTCACTGATTTTGTTTGGACTGCGATGCGATGGCGCCTGCCCGGCTTGCCGGCGGTCCAGGCGCCCCAGTTGCAGCCCCGCGGGCCTGCTGGGCCTGCTGGGTCTTCCAGGGAGTCGTATACTTTACGGGGCGGTGTTAGTACTGTCAGATTAGCTCCGACCACCGCCGCCACCACCACCATCGCACGCACGGCGGCGCCTCCCCGGCGACGGCATGACCCCCGAGCCGCCCTTCGGCCTGCGGGGCTGCTAGGCCAGGCTACGCGGGGCCGCCGCCGTCGTCATGGCAACGCGGCCATCCAGGCCAGACCAGACAATCATCCATGCCTCCATGCCGGCGGGTTAGCGTGTCTTTGGCGGAAACGAGGCGTCGCCGAGGCGAGGCGACGCCCTTCGCAATCACTTGGCGTTGCTGCGCGTAATGACACAGCACTGACTCTGTGTGTGTGTGTGTGTGTGTGTGTTCGAAAATTGCGAGGTGCTGGCGCAGCGGTTCGACATCTCGAAAGTGTTGGCCGGTCGTCGTTGGAGCGCGCGCCGCATTGACTTACTAAGTTGACACTTGCGACACCTGTACACCACCGCAGTACCGCAGTCCTTCTCACCCGTCTCCCTCGTCCCCTTCCCTTTCACTCCGGGGAGGCCGACGACGCGGTTCGGGCCGCCACCATGAAGTGCCACCGCAAGACTGATTGCGGCCCGGGCGATTGTCTGCCTGCCTGGCTGCCCGCGTGGCTGCCTGCCTGGCTGCCCGCGTGGCTGCCTGCCTGGCTGCCCGCGTGGCTGCCTGCCTGGCTGGGCGGCGTCGCGACGCGTCGGGACGACAACGACGTGTTCATTACGGGCCGCACGGCGCACTGCCGCCCCGCCAGGCAGCCAGTCACGCTGCCGCTTCCTTCGTCGGCTTCCGCCCCGACAGGGCCCAACTCCCCACGTCGGCGGCAGCGCGGCTTTTACAGCCACTCGCAAAAAAAGATGACGGCAGCCGGGGATTCGAACCCCGGGCTGAGTCGAACGTGAAATTCCCAACGGCGTCGTTGCCGTTCACGCCGTGGCGACGCGGCGCCGTTCTGGCCCTCACTGTCCGCCAGTCGGCGAGCACCCTCGTGACGAAACTACTTTGTCCCGCCGCCACCGGATATGAGCGCGGCGCGGTGCTCAGGCGGGCTCATCCCGCAGCAGGCCGTGCAGGCCGTGCGGCAGGAGGGCCGCCATCTCTGCCTGCTGGCGGCCGCAGTTACGCGGGTCGACGACGACCACGGCGGCGAGATGGATCGTGAGAACGCCGTGCTGGACCACACGATGCACGGAGGTGTGGACGCCGCCGCCGAGGCCGCCGCGCTGCCTCGCCAGAGGGCCCAGAGGGGCGCCCGCCCGCTCCGTCTCTCTCGCGCACCGACGGGGCGCCCCGCGAGCGCGAGAGAGACAGAGCGACCGCCCGGAGGCCGCTAGCCGCCAGCGGCCGTAGAAAAATGAATCCGGTGAGGTTGCCTGTGGTCTCTGATGGAGCCAACTAGACAGTAATAGATCTCGACCCATTACAGGGAGGGAGGTGGGGAATTATCGTCATCACGCAGAGAGAGAGAGAAAAGAGAGAGAGACAGAGAAAGGGGGAGAGAGAGAGAGAGAGAGAGAGAGAGAGAGAGAGAGAGAGAGAGAGAGAGAGAGAGAGAGAGAGAGAGAGAGAGAGAGGATGCCACCGCACCGTGTGCCCTTCCCCTGTTGATAAGAGCAACACAATCGGACGTGTTCCGTAATTGAACGGAACAAGGCGAATTCTGAGTTGTGAGCGCCCCAGGCTCGCGGCGGGGCTCTTGGGCAGCTCGCGGCCGCTGCCCGGCCCCGCCGCGGCGCGAGAGAGCGCGAGAGTCAGGTGCATGGCGTCGTCCGATGTGTTCCGCCTTGTCGGGTCTAGCGACCAGTGACACTGACGAATCTCGGCGTCGTCTCGCGGAGGCGAGGGGAAGGGCGGGAGAGGGAAGCGGAGGGAACGGAACGCTCGCCGAGACGTGTCTGCAGGCAGTCCGGCTGCCTGTCCGCCTGCTCTCTGACCCAACACACACACAAACACACACACACACACACAAACACACGGCGCGCTGCACACGCGGCCAGGGATTTGAATTCCCGCGCTAATCGCTCCATTAGTGCAATCTGAGGCCGGCCCGCCTCGGCCCGCCTCGGCCGGACTGCCAGCACTGCCTTGCACGCGGCGGCCAAATCTGTTGGAGCGCTGCCGAGGGCTGCCGCGCGCCGCTTTGCTGAGGGTGGCGCCGTACCGCAAAGGATTCGGATTGCGATTGCCATTGGGAGCGAGCACGGCGGCACGGCGATGGCGGCGACTGGGTCGGCCAACGCGACGTTCGTAAACGGCGGCGCGGCGCCCCGATCTGCATTATTCGCGGTGCTGGCGGTCCGCACTGCGAGCGAGCCTCGGAGCGAGCGGCGCCGCCGTCAAATATTCACCAGCAGCTCATTTCTGTTTCGGCGACGGCCACGGCGGCGTGCACCGCGGGGACGGGGACCCGACTCTGGCAGCACGGCCCCGCGATGTCTTTTTCATGGACGCAAGTTGGAGCGAGCGAGCCCGGTAGGCAACCCACCAGGCAGCTGTGCGCGACGGGACCGGCCAGCTCGTGTTGTTGCTGTTCATGTTGTTGGCGTTGAATTTATCGGCCGGGCCCCGCCAGTGCGCGGCCGGTGTATATAGACGGAGTTTATACGTCGCGAGCCCGCTTGTCTCTGAGCGGGGCGGGGAGAGAGAGGGAGATGGCGCGCGATAGTTCCAGATTCGCCCGTCCGGCCGAGGGCAGGGCGGCAGGGCGCTGGCGTCGACCCACTCTCTAGGGACAGCAGGCCCGCTATCCTGGCCGTCCTGGACGTTCTGGACGCAAGGGACGGTGCGCCGCGCACGCGAGCGCCGCTGAGCCTCGGCGTGCCTCCACAGCGTGTCTCCTCGGCGTGTCTCCTCAAAGTGTCTCTCAGGACCTCAGCTGCCTATTCAGAGTGCCTCCTCAGAGTGCCTCCTCAGGGTGCCTCCTCAGGGTGCCTCCTCAGAGTGCCTCCTCAGAGTGCCTCCTCAGAGTGCCTCCTCAGGGTGCCTCCTCAGAGTGCCTCCTCAGGGTGACTCTTCAGAGTGCCTCCTCAGAGTGCCTCCTCAGAGTGCCTCCTCAGAGTGCCTATTCAGAGTGCCTATTCAGAGTGCCTCAGAGTGCCTCTTCAGAGTGCCTCCTCAGGGTGCCTTCTCAGAGTGCCTCCTCAAGTGCCTCCTCAGAGTGCCTCCTCAGAGTGCCTCCTCAGAGTGCCTCCTAAGAGTGCCTCCTCAGAGTGCCTCCTCAGAGTGCCTCCTCAGAGTGCCTCCTCAGAGCGACACCTGTAAGGAAAAGGCACGCAGTAGCGGCCGCGCGATCCAAAAGGCGCTCAGTTGCGGCCCTGCGATCTGAAAGGCACGCAGTTTGCAGCGCGCGATCCAAAAGGCACTCAGTTTGCCCCGCGCGATCCAAAAGACACGCAGTTTACCGCTGGCGGCCGGTAAACTGCGTGTCTTTTGGATCGCGCGGGGCAAACTGAGTGCCTTTTGGATCGCGCGCGGCATACTGCGTGCCTTTCAGATCGCAGGGCCGCAACTGAGCGCCTTTTGGATCGCGCGGCCGCTACTGCGTGCCTTTTCCTTACAGGTGTCGAGAGTGCCTCCTCGGCGTGTCTCGTCCGCGGCTTCGTCAACGAGTCAGTCGAGTACCACCGCGTCGTGCTTTGCCTTTCCGAAGGTCCTCAAAATGAATAAATATTCCCGGAAAAGAGCGGCATTCCTCTCGACGGCGAGTGCGTGTGGATTTGTGCGTGTGCCGCCGTGACCCGCACCTCTCACACCTCTCGCTGCTGCTGCTTTTGGAGACGCGCTGCCGAGGGCGCGAGTTTGTTGTTATTATTGTTTTCGTGATTGGTAATAATCGAGCGGTATGATTGATCTTAAAATGGGTATCATTATCGCATCCTGGGAAATGAATTGATGACGTCAGAAGCCCTCGTTACTGCCTTTCTCTCGGAAACGAGCCGGCGATATCGCGTCACGGGTTTGTCACACACACACACACGCGCGCCGTTTTCGAGGAAGCTTATTTGCCTTCGGGCGAGACACGGGCTCGAGGAGCTTGCGACGTTAGTAGCAGTGGATTTCTCTCATCTACGTGACTCGCAGGGGCACAGACGCACGCACACACACACTCGTGCGTACAAACACACACACACACACACACGTGGAAGCAACAGCAAAGTATGCAGTACCTGCAAATATTACCGTGCTGTCCCTCGCGCCACTCCCAAGACGCGTCCGGTGCAAAACCTGTGCAGGTAGAGTGTCATCTCTTTTCATCTCTCGCGGAGCCCCTTCCCCGCTGTCCCTTTCTCTCTCTCCGAGTTCCGCTCGTGGCGTGTCGTAGCACATCATCCTTTACTAGCTCTGGGACGGGACGTGGCACTACTTACAAGCAACGGGTCCCCACATGCACGTGTGTGTTTGTGTGTGTGAATACGCTTGTGCGTGTTTGCTGCACACATTGTCGTTGCACTTCTTGTCCGTCACACACGCGAGTGCTGTTGCGCGCTCACTCAAATCAGATGGGAACACAGCGCGGCTCAGAAAAGGAACGGTTCGGCGTAAACTGGCTCGGCCGATACCTATAACGAGGCGCGGGAGTTGATGAGGCGTCAATAGGCGTTCCGCGCCTCAGCTAATGGCAGTAGCCGCGCCTGGCTCCGCCTGGCTCCACTAGAAATAACATATTTTTCCTCCTAATTTCCGCGGAGGCACTTAAAACAATTAGAATCGGCGCGATCCGCGATTAGACACGCGCGTGAGCGACAGGCAGGCAAGCAGCAGGGAGGGGCCACACCGCCTCAAACCACCGGTGTAGTTTGAATGTCAGGCGTGGCAACTATCATTCCCGCTGCCGTTAGCTCGGCCGGCGTATCGACTTTCCGGAGTGATTCAGTCCGGCCGACGGCCGCGCGGCAGCGAGAAAAACTATGCCAGAGGACGCACGCGTCGCGACTGTAAACATGGCTTGATTTTTCACGGAAGCGCGGACTCCTCGAGGAATGCCTCGGTCTCATTGCAACGCATGGCGATGATGATGATGAGCTTGGCGATGAGGGTCGAGCTGCTGCTGACGAGTCCCCGTCGTCGTCGTCGGCCAATCATGGCGCGGCACGCCTCGCTTCGATGTCTCGCTTCGATATCTCGTCCGCCATGTTGTTATTGGCGCTTCCGAAGTGCGCGGGGTAAGTGCGATGCTAATCTGGCCGCCTCCGGGCAGGGCGCGCCTCTGACGCAGCCCTTCTATGAGCCGCCTGCTCGGCGAGCTGCTCGCTCCGCGACGCTCCGCGCTGCTCTGCATGGAGGAGGAGGCGTTGATTGAATCCTGCTGCAACACGGCGCCACGCCCCGCCGATTTGCTCCGTGTTGTTGTTGCTGCTGGTGTCCCCACTTTCCCATGCAGTGTGCGGAGGCTTGCCAAGAAGCGCGACGTCTCAATCTGTCCCTCGGCGGCATCGCGACGCGTCGCGACGATGGTGACCAGCTTTCAATGAGCACACCGGTCGTTTTCTACTTGCTACTCCACGGTGAAACCACCTTCTGAGAATTTGTCCAAATTCCTGCGACTCACTCAGGTGATTTTCCTGGGCAGTGACTGATGCCTTAAGGAATCCCAGGTGATGTTGTTGGCCTGGAAAATCTCGAGGAAAATCTATCCTAAAGTTTAGAACTTCCGTTCAAAAGCTTTGGTTGAAACGCGATCTGCCGCGAGACAAAGTGTTAGGAACTTCTGTCAAACACCGTTCACCTATCTCTATCGTCTATCTGGGACGTTTACATGGTGAATGGTTTCCGAAGAGTTTCGGCGAGACCCGCCTCCGGACCGGTATCGCCGAAACACTTCGACTGTTTCTCTCGCGCGATAAATAAATCGGAAAAAAGTTTTATCTGCGACATCGAAATGAGATTTTGGCACCCTGCGAGGAGGAGAGGCGCGGCGGCGTTCGCGTGCCGTCTTTCGGCCTGTAGTAAAAAATATTTTTTTGAACAATAAAACACTGCGCTGCCGACGTTGCCGACGGCTTTTGTGCGGCTCGCGTTTTTATTGGGCCCGAGGAACGTACCTGGCCGCGTTGAGTTGTGATATCACTTCCTGTCCGTCCGCTGCAGCCAGGACCACGCTCAGGGTCCAGGAGCTCCGACCAGCCTCCCTGGAATGCGTCTGGAGTGTCTGTCCAGCGACCTTCCGGGCCCGCTGCTGGACTCCGGGGAAGTTTCGAAAACAGTTGTCGGTTCGAGAGGTGGAAATAAACATCCCTCTTAAAGGTGTAACCTCACAGACACGACAGACAAAGTTTTTAGAAAAATCAAAAGCAGGAAAACTTGTTGAAAATGATACGCGTACATGCCAATATCTAAATAACTTTTAAAAACCTACACAAAACAAAAATTTGTTTTCCTCCAGAGTGAAACCGTTGAGACACCCTGACCTGACTGCCTCGACCTGGAATCGGTTATCCTGTTTATGCATATTCTTCCAGAGTGGCCTTGCAAGGACCTCCCATCCGGCTGCTCGAGTTAAAAATGGCTGCCGTGGCACCTCATCCCAATAACTAGCAGCATATCTCGCATTCCACCACTCCCCGACAAATTACATGCAGTTTTGTGTCGCTGCCGTGTGGGCCCCGTGCGGGGCTGGCCCCTCGCGGCGCTCCTCGGCGGCCCCGTCTGCGGGGGCCTGCAGGGGCCACTTTAGTGGACCGGAATGCGCACGCCCCGGGGCCGGTGGCGCGGCACGCACGCCGTTGCGTGGGCTACACTACGGGGCCCAAATGTTTACGTTGGTTGTTGTTGTTGCTGCTCTGGACCACACGCCGCCAGAGGGCAGCACAGCGCGTGCGGCACGGCAAGCTGTTCGTTCAACTGTGGCAAATAAACACAGCGGCCATGGTGAATATCTCGCGTCAGTAGTATGGACGCCCCATCGTTATCCTCCGCCATATTTCCTACTCGCATCAGTCGTATGGACGCCCCATCGTCACCTTCCGCCATCCTTGCTTCTCGCGTCAGTGGTATGGACACCCTAGAGTCACCTGCCATCATCTATGCTGATGCTGCTCGCGCGCTAGAAGTATGGACCCAACGTCTCCCATGTTACTTGCGGGTCAGTAGTAGGGACGCCCCATTGTCGCCATCCCTGCTCGCAAGGTGATTCACCGGCCGGTCGCGCCCACGCCCGGCCGAATGTGACAGCAACAGGGCCTGCCGGTCTGCCACCGCCTTCTCGGAACGAGAGAAACGTGTCGACGCATCGCGCTGCTCCGCTGCCTCCGCCTTGCACAAGTTAACGAAGCACACGCCGCTCGTCCTGGACAACGGCGAGGACCTTGGATCCGGCCGTCCGGCCGACGACAGGCGACAGGGCGCGCTCCGGACGGCTAGGACCGGCTGGCAGTGACTCTGAGAGGCCGGTGTCAAGCCGCCGACTGGTTCCAGTCGAGCTATTCCCAGCGATAAGCAAATGTAGGCCGATGGCAGCTCCAGGAAACAGCGACCGATAGGCTCCGTGATGAAGTCATTCGCTAGGCCCGCAGGCCCGCGGGACGACGAGTCACTGCCACGGTGCAGGTAGCTTGCTCAAGAAGCGTCCCTTTCAATCCACACGCCGACTTCCTTCATTTCCCCCGCACGGCGGAGATAAGGCAGATAAAGGCGACCACCCCGGAGCGCGTCGCCCGCCCGCAGTTTGGAGGAAGAACCGCGCAGCTCGCACCGCCGAGTCTCCAGTTGCGGCAGTTCCAGTCGGCAGTAATTCGCGCAGTAATGACGCTCCTCGCCCAACAGGTCCTCTGTTTTGTTCACGTGAACCGCGGCCATCACGCCGGACGCAACCTCCCGGCACGAAGGTTGCCGAAGGCGCCCGGAGGAACCCGAAGGCACCCGAAGTTCCCACATACCGGTTTATTCGGCAGTGCGGGGCAGGGCTCGCCCCTGGTGCCTGCTTATCGGACGGGCTCTGTGTTGCACCGTGGGTCCTCTTCGGGTTATAATTGCGTGAGCTTGTTTGTCGGGGAGCAGATCTGCCCTGTTTGTGTGTGTGTGTGTGTGTGTGTGTGTGTGTGAATAAGCGCCGCCTTCACCGTTTACCTCGATCCCCGCATTCTTTTGCGCGGCGTATACTCCAATCCTTTCCCTGCCCCTGCCTTTGATAAAGGCACGACGAAAAAAGGAGAAAGAAGGAGTTAAAAGCCACCTTCTCTACGTGGATCGCGGAGAGATCTCCCCAGAATCTCGCCGATCGTATCTCTGTGTGTGTTGTTGAACCGGCCGAGGCTTATCCAGCCTCGCGGTTTGAGGAATGGTTCAATGCGGCACCGCCATGCTCCGCGGCGTGGAGACATGGCGGTCTAGATGAACATGGAGCTGTAGGACACGGCGTGACATGACAGGAAGACATGAATCTATCCTGCTGCCGCCGTCCATCCCGTCCTTCATCCTTCTCCCTCTTCATAAAGGGTGTCCGAAGATGACTAATCTAACGTTGCCTTTGTCTGTCTGCAGGTGAGCTGGACCTCCGGCTGGATGCTTGCACCATCGCGGTGAGCCAATCTGATGCAGGACACGTTCGCGTTTACCGGTTATGAATGAAGGCACCCCTCTTTGTACGGGATGCCTTGACACACACAAACACACACACACACACACACAAACGAACACAAACACACATACACAGACGTTGTGCGAGTGTGTTTGTGTCGCGATATGAGATCTGGTTGGTGGCGCGAGCCAATGCCGCGCATGGCAATGTGCAGGTGGCTCCATTCGTGTCATAAACGGCGACCGATATGGCGCTGACCCACTGACAGAATGGAAACCGGAAAACCCGCTTGCATAGATACTGTCTCCTCTTAGGCCCGCCGTATCGGCCTGTGCCGTGGCGTTGGCCGCTGTTTTCAGCCCTTCACGACCGGCTGCAACGACGGCGTCTCCAAGAACGAACGGTAATGGCGACGATTTGAGTCTGTTTTAACGGCCAAAGCGCCCCGTCTGATTACCGTCGCTCATCCTCCGGCATGGTTATAGCCCTGACGAATTGTCGGCGCCGGGACCTTTTCCCAATTAGAGGAGGGCCTTGAGGAACCCGCGGGACCCCCAGTGAACCTCAGGGACCCCCAGCGGAACGCGCGGGGGAGGCAGAGCAGCGCGACCCAACGGGGTTCCCCAACGGGGTTCCCCAACGGGGTTCCTGAGGGACCCCCACTGGGACCGATGCTGTTCGGGTATCGACCTCCTACTGCCCACGGGCCGCAGTGGTGCGTTCCGAAGGGCGCATGCGTCATTCTTTTGTGTTTATCCTCTACATTTTCTCGTAAAACAAGCGAGAAATATTCTGAATGTATTTTCGCCACTTTCCCTGGAGCTGCTCCTCCTCGGCTGCAGTCCCTTGTTGCTGTCGAGCCGTAAAGTCCGCCTTGGTAGCGCCCTGCAAATAAAGCACCCGGACGATAATTGCAGGAGGCTCGGCTATCGGCAGATCCACACGAGTGCAACAACACGGCCGGTTGGGTAACACCGCGGAGACTTGAACGCTGGTGGCAGGCGGAGCGGCGGAGCGGGGAGGGGCCCAGGCCCGGCCCCAGCGTCGTGCCGTGCGCGCTTCGGCCTCGGCGCTGGTGTCCTTTCGAAAACGTTCTTGTCCGCCGCGCATTTTGCAAGTGTAGGCCCCGAGGAATGCTATAACGCCTCCCAAAGGGCTCCGTGATGATTGCTGCGCCACGCCGCGCCACGCCGCACCACGCCGCCCAGGGACCAGGGCCCCGGGCCCCAGGGAGGGGCGCCCGTCATAAACTGACCGACCGAGGGCTCCGGCCGAGCGCGGCCGCCGGGCCGCTGCTCCCGGCGTTGTCCGGAGCGTCTTCCGCGAATGCCAAGTGAACTGCAATGTGAATCTGACGCTCCGCGGGGGTCGCAGGTGCGACAGCTGCGCGCCCACTTCGCGAACAGGTCGCTGACGACGGCGCTAGAGCTGGCTCAGCAAATGGGCGTTCGGGGAAGCGAAGCGACCCTGCGGGCGATCTGAATTTGGCGACCGGCGGCCGTTACGGTTACGCTATCGCGGCGACGCAGGCAGGTAGGCAGGTAGAAGGACAGGTGAGGGGAGGGGCTGGAGTGCACGGCGGTGTGCGTGGCCCCCTCCAGGACCCCGGCACCTCGGCGGCGGCTCAGCGCCGCGCCAGCCGCGCCAGTCGGCTGCGAGCCTCCGCCTGGCCACGATCGCCGCCGTGTCCGTGCACGTCGACAGCGTGCTCCGCGAGTTGCCGCCGCGAGTGCCGCACCTGTGGAGGTGTCCGTCCCAAAGTGTCGCGTGTGTTTGTGTGTGAAGTGTGTAGCACCGCAATCGGATTACGTTCCTGTGGCGGCGCCCCAAACGGATTACTCTTTGACACGGGATTACCTGGCGATTGCGCCAAGATGAGCGTAAGTGGCTCGGATTACGACACCCCGGGGACGCGCTGGAGCGTCAAAGGGCGACCCAGTCCACCCTGCCGGGGGACACGGCCTCAACTGCGCAAGGATTTCCTCCTCAGTTGCGGCCTCCTCCTTCGGCACGGTGCTGTGCGCCTCCTCGGGGTGGCCGCCAGACCGGAGTCCGGGCGACGACGACGGCACGCTCGGGGTGTGCTTGTGCAGGAATAAATTCCCACCACTTGCCTGCCGTCGGTTTCGAGCCGGTCCGGTCCACGAGGTGCGGGAGCAAGTGCGACGGGTACACGGTGCCGGCCGGCGTGTTGTGTGCTTCTTTATTTATGCACGCCGCGCGGCGCTGCGTGCGAGACCGGGCTGGGCTCAGTATTTCAGCGCCTCTCGTGCCAAAAGCGTAATTGGATGTGTTCCTGTTCCGGCCGGCATCGTAACTCGCTCGCCCTAGCCACAATGAGTTGCGGGGAATTTGGGAGCAGATTTGCGAGAGCAAAAGAAAATAAAAATGAGATCATTCATTAAAAGTTACTCTGCAAACTGAACAGAGAATACGGTTGACTCCTCTGGAGAGAAGTGAACCTTGAGGTTGACTCCAATTATTGCCTTGCCAAGCATGCTGTAAAAATATTTACATGGCATGTCCACACTAACGCGCCTCTGTTATTGTATTTGAAAGGATGGTTGCAAATTAGAGAGTACTTTCCATGTACACACTTATTTACAGCACGCCTGTCAAGTAGACGTCAACCTTCTGGTTCACCCTCCGTGTTCACCCTTCAGTTTGCAGAGTACGTTTCTTGTTACATTTTACGTGTAACCAACTTTGAGAGCGCACTTACTGGATATTGGAGTTAGTGCGCCCTTCATTGGCTCGCCTGAATTTCTAGCGAAGTCATTTTCCTCCTCGAAGCCCGAGTCCGGCTGCTTTCCATTTGTAAAGCTAGATTTTTCCCGGCTCGCCTCGGGCGCTGGAGGGAGAGGCGCGCCTTCCAGGGCCCTTCCAGTAATTGCTGTCCAGAGATAATGTAAAACAGCTCTCCGCGACTCACTGGGGCTAAGATGAGTAACTTGTCCCGTCAGCTCATGCGGCGGTTGCCTCTCTCAGATTATGATTGTTATTACGATTTGTGTGTCGGCTGTGCAGTAGAGACCAATTCGTAGAGACCATGGGACGACTCTGGCGTGACGAAAGTCACATGTTGGAACTGTTGCGCACGCGTGTGGATAGCACTTCCCATATCAACATTACCATGAACATGGGACTGGCTTCGCACCTCGGCAGATAAACAGAAGCCTCGTTGGGCCCGGCCCTTAAAAATCTCGGCCAGGTCGTTTAAATGTTGGCGCGATAAGCCGTCCAAATGCAAATGTGTCAGTGCCCGCCTTTTTCATAGCAAGGGAATCTGCGGGTTTATGCATCCATCTCACTCGCTCTCGCGAGGCGTGTGGGAAGCCACTCTCCGGCCCCACATTAGTGTCAGCGGTGTCATTCTTCCAGAGCATAACGTAAAAAAGTCTCGCAAACTTCCAAACCAAACGATCGAAAAAGCCAGTCATGCAGTTTGAAACAAGAAACCGTTCCCGTTGTAAATCTGTTCCATACTTTAAGAGTGCCGCCATAAATGAGTGGCGAAAATGTGCAAACGTCAGGCTGTCGCGTTGTAAAATACTCATTGAATTATATTGATTGAAAGCGACAGGGACGAGGGGACTACCGCCGCATTTTGAAGCCGAGCCAGGGCGCCCGTTCCGTTAGAGTACCTACGCGGTGTCCCGCGTGGTACGAGCCGCAGCGATGCTCCTCAAACACACGACACAGCGTGCGGCGCGCGCAGTGGCGTGCCGGGGCGCCACAAAAAAGGCAGTCATGTTTTTGCGCGGGCTGCATGCACACTGCAGCTGCTTTCTCCGCGAGCTGCGCCAAGCTGCGGCGGGCTTCGTCGCCAGGCCGCGCTGGCTGGTGACTCGCCGCTGTGCCTCGCCACCGTGATAGGCAGGGCTAGGAAGGCCGTGACAGTCACGTGTGCGAGAGAGAAAGGGCCATTCCGAAGAACGGGCAAAATTTGGCAGTACTGTACTTTTTGTCATGACTGAAATTTTTCGTTCTGCATTATTTGTTTAATTTTGGGAAAACAATTCAAAAACTTAGGGTTGAAAGAGATTTTTCACGCTTTTTTTTTACAGACTTACCCTTTGAACTGAGGGCTAAAAGAGTTTTCCTTGGGCTTTTGTTTTTGTTTCTACGGACTTGTCCTTTGAACTGGCGGAAGTATGAAAAGGGTGGGAGGTTGGCATGCGCTGATAATTCAAGAACAAAGTGCAAAATTAGCGTCCCGTTTAGTGCTTGCCGCGCGCCGCCTCCGCCAAGTAGGGCTGCCTGCAAGATGACCGTCCTTCATACGGCTGCCCGCGCGCGGTCCCGTTGCCCCACTGTAGGGGGAAACCTGAGGGGGAAACCTCCGCCGCTGATTATCTTCACTATACTGGCCTTTGCAGCGGCGCTAGCGCTAACAGCGCATGGCTTACAGTAGCAGACTCGCCGCCCCGGGGACTGCTTGCTTTCTCTGCGTCGGCCTGCCGGCCCGCGGCGACCGGCCGCTTTGATTTTGAGCGAGCAAACCCTCGCTTGCTGCAGTGCAGACTGTCTCCGAAAGTCGTTTTCGTCGCGCTCTCTCTCTCTCGCACCCGTACGGGACGCCCCATGAGTGCGAGAGAGAGAGAGAGACAGCGACTCTCGGAATACCAGAGTGCTGCGGAGGAGAAAGGTGCCGTGCGGCCAAATCGACCGCTCGATGTCGTCCTCGGGGACGAGGGGGCCTTTGTAGGGGACGGTTGCGTCCGTTTGGCTCGATGGAGCGAGGATGTATCCGCCGCACAAGCAGCATAGCTTACTCCGCCGAGCAGCGTGCGGTTGCCAAGGCTTTGCTTTCGAGTGCGGCAGCCAAAGTCCTCTCCTCGGCGCCCAGCCACGCTGCAAAAGATGATGTCCCTTGGCTGTGTGTGTGTGTGTGTGTGTGTGTGTGTGTGTGTGTGTGTGTGTGTGTGTGTGTGTGTGTGTGTGTGTGTGTGTGTGCGTGTGTGTTGGGAAGTGGCTACGCCCCTCCTCCTCCTGCGCGCGTGAATTCGCGTGTCCGGGGCCCGGCCGCCTGCACACTGATTCCGACAGCCGTCTCTCTCGCTCTCTTGGGGCGTGCCGTCGTACGCGAGGGAGACAGAGCGGCGATAACGACTCTCGGAATCAGTCTGCGCTGCTGGCCGCTTGGCCGGGCGCGGCTGCGAGCCCTAACTACGTGCACCCGCTCATACATATGCTTGATGAAGTGTATCCTGTGCTCGCTGGCCGGGCCTTGCGCCGTGCCGCCGTGTCCCGCTCAAGTGGAACAGTGAAAGTCACTGGCCGCGCCACCGCCGCGCCCGCAGTGCCTGCAAGTGGCCGGACTGCACTGCACTGCACTGCACGCCCCCGGGGCCCTCGGGGGTGTCGCTAATCTGCGGGGCACTAATCAGATTGACGTCGCGGAGTGCACCAGTGCGCCGGGCCGGAGGCAGAGCGTGTCTGTGCCTCTGTGTGTGTGTGTGGAGGGGGGAGGGGCATGTCCGAGGGGGGAACAGCTTTCCACATTCGTCGTACAAAATTTGACCACATTCCACATTCAGGAGGCAAAAACGCCTGTAAGTAGGCAACATGTGTGGCAAAAACGCAAGAAATCTTGCACATTCTTGCACATTCACACAATCATTGTACACAAAATTTTACAGTGGGTCACCCCTCGGGCATGTCCAATATTTAGTCACTCCCTGGCAGAAACGCCTTTCCCCGCCTTTCTCCTCAAATATGGCAAAAAAATAAAATTTGCAAACCGAAATGCAGAAGGAATATTTAGTAGAAAATTAAACTTAAGAGCCCCTCCGCCCCCTCAAAGAGAATTCACATCAAAAAGGGCAAATTTGGCATGCCTAAATGCTGAAATTTCCATGTGTTTACACCCCTGACCACGCTCGTTCTTTTTTCTCATCGATTGCCTTGCGATTGCCGCGGGTTAGTCATACAGTCCTTGCATTATTTACTTGGCGTGAAGTGGGGGCCCCGTGCTAGTATCCATCATGGACAGCGAAAATATGGGCGTCGGGCCCGCGCGTGTCGGAGAGTGTTACAGTGTCACAGAGTTACATTGTCACTGTGTCACAGTCCGGTGTTAGATTGTCACTGGGTCACTGCGTCGCAGTGTTACATTGTCACTGTGTCACAGAGTTACATTGTCACTGTGTCACAGTGTTACATTGTCACTGCGTCACAGTGTTACATTGTCACAGAGCTACAATGTAATTGAGTTACAGTGTCACAGTTGTCTCAGTGTTACAGGGTCACAGTTGTACACTGTTGCAGTGTTGCGCCACACGGTATGAAGCCCGGAAAGCGAGAGTCCGTTTTGCGTGGCGATAAGAATTTACAGCGCGACACGGAGAACACGCGTCGCGACGCGGTGGGCAGGTGGAGTTGGAGTGCGTGCCAGCACGATGAGGCGAGGGTTCGATTCCTCGTCGATCCGGTTTCGCGTCGACATTTTTTTTTAGCGGCGTTTTCCGGCCCTTTTGTTGCATCCGATCCCACTCACCCCAAACCCTGCCGCAATCCCTAACGCGCTCCCCGGAGGAAACAGCACGGCGAAAATTTAAATTTTGTCGTGTTGCGCCGCCCCCCGGGGCCGTCGGCCGCGCCGTCCCCCCCTTCCCCCCTTTTCTTTCCTTCCCCCCTTTAATTTTGGGGCCGTTCCCGGACGCACGCCTGGCCCCAAAAAAACGAAAAAAACGCGAAAAAGGGGGGGGGACCCAGGGCCCCGACAACGACACGCAAAGCGACACGCATCCCGGCTCTGTTATGCGCGCCGCGGACACGTCGCGGACACGTCGCAGACACGCGCGTGACATCGGCGCGACGCGACTCCTGTAAAACCGCGCCGCTCGGCATCGCAACGGGAATCATTTCCGTTTTATTTAGATGTTGTGACCGACCGGGCCGGGACTCGAACCATTACCTCTCGCCGGGGGTTCGCTTGCTCGCGCCGCCTCGCCGTGCTGTGCCTTGCGAGGTGTAAATCACGCCCCACACCGTAAATCACAATTTAGCATCGGGAATGCGGGTCGCACTTTTGGCAGCGGCTTCTAGGGACGACGGAACGAAAAACAGAACCGAAGGCGTCGACGAGAGAAAAAACGGGCCTGCTGTTGTGTTGTGGACGCTTCGCTACTGGAAGGGGGCGCATCAGGTGTCTGTGCTGCGCGGTGTGCTGCGCGGTGTGCGGTGGTGACACCCGGAATTTCATTTCATTCATCACGAGGGGCGATTTGTAAGGGAAAAGCGCGGCGCTGAATGGAGGAAGCATTGAGACATCCATCAAGCGATGACGTGAAAGGCGACATCTTCCTTCTGGGAGAGCCTCCTCGTGACGCGGGCACCGGCCTGCCCGGCCACTGCCAAGAGGTGCGCAAAGGGCTGCCTGTCGCCATTCGTCTCGGGCGCAAGAGGTATAAAAAAACCATAAAGAAACAAAAAAAAACATAGCCTCAAAAAACAGCACAAATTGAACTTAAGAATCGAATTTATACGATTACTTGTAGTCACACATTATTTTTAAAGGCGTGCTTTTTTTGCAGTAGTATTCTGATGTTTGCACTTTGCTTTTATCTCATTTTTTTTAGTTTTTCGTTGGGGATTGCGGTGCTGTGAAGTTTAGGGCACTCTTCGCAGAGCGGCTGAGGGTTCTCCTGGGTGAACTCCTCCGCGGAGAGACGACTGGGCCCCGCGTCGCTACGCCCCGCCTAGATCCGGCGGTCTAAAACCTTTTAAATCTTGTGGCGCGTCCAGCCCAGGGAAGACGCCTTTCCTCCCGAAGGCCTTCCCCATTACTTTTAGAGAGAAGGCCGGCAGAACACCTGGCGAAGGAAAGGTCAGCATATAACGTAACGTGCACACACAACAGGCACACCAACAGGAACCCCAATACCACGAACGCCGTAAGGCCTCGGGGCCGGACTTGGGCGGCCGGTGTTCCACATTAAACGCACCAGTTTCCTTTTGAGTGTGCCTTGTGTCGGGTGTGTATGCGACCTTGCCTTCGACCAATGGTGTCATGCTAGTGTATCTGCCAGCATTGCTTTGATGGAATAGCGGAGGCGGTAGGAATCAAGGTAGACGGCAGTCATTTTGCGTATAAAGCCTAAGACCCCCTTATCGACACCTGATTTGAGTGTACGCGCCGCGCCGCGTTCTTTCGGCCCGGCCGGGTTGAAAATTCCTTTTAAATCTGGTGCGCGCGCGTCGCCGTCCCAGGGAAGACGCCTTCGCCTTCCCGAATGCCTTCCATTCCACTTATTATTATTTATGAGAGCAAGGCCGGCAGCCCTGCCGGACCAAGCGAGGGGTCATCAATATACAACGTAACGTGCTACACACACACACACACACACACACACACACACACACACACAAACACACACACACACACACACACACACACACACACCTACGCGCCGCCGTATGACCCCTGGCTGCCGGACTTGGAGCGCCCTGTGTTCCACGTCTAAACTGTATCAGTTTCGTTTTGTGTGTGTGTGTGTGTGTGTGTGTGTGTAGGCGCCAGCATTGTTCGGTTGAATGGGCGGAGGCGGGTACGGCCCCACATCAAGGTACGACGGCCGTCACTTTTACGTACAAAAAAATTAATGACCGCCTTATCGACTAGACTAAGTGTTACACTTTGGGAAAGCGTTTCTTCCGCGGCGCCGCGCGGTGTAAGAGTAGGCAGGACGATGAGGCATGTAATGCGCCGACTCATCGTCTTGCCGGGGTTCAAATACCGCGGCCACTTTTAATTTTTATTTTTTTTTGCTGGCGGAGGGGTCATGAATGTGTCCCTTGCCTTGTGCAATGCCACTACACCGCTTTGAAACGGCGTCTGCACGGTGCTGCGCCGTGTTGCAGTGGGGTGGGGCTTCGCCGGGCGTCGCTGCAGCAAAGTGAGGAGCATGTCGTGCAACAAGTGGCCCTCGCGCGGCGTGGCGCGGCGATCGGCGCCGCCTCGTGTCGCACCTGTTGCATTTTGCAAGGCGGCGCATGCATGCGCCTGCACTTTAAAGGCCCAATCGAACAAAACGCAATTATAATGCAGTGGAGGCAGGCCGAGCGAAGAGCGGGGTGCGGCCGCATGGAGCCGTTATCAGTGCGTGCGTGCCGAACCCTCTCGCACTCGCAGCAGTCGCAGCACAAGCAGAGAGGAAAAAGAGCTTCGAAACTGTTTAAATTTTGAATTTTTCTTGTTTTAAAATTTGTTTTGATCGCCATTTTATTGTCATTTCCCCTCCAAAAAAAATAAAGTTAAAAATGGCTTTCAAAAATTCTGGATTGATAGAAATAAATGCTGATTAATATTTATGTCTGATCATTATTTAAAAACTTTTATTTCTGTCTAGTCTATCCAGTCCTTTTTTTTTTTCGGAAAATTTGACGGGAGCTGAAGTTGTGGCGAAGCGAGGCAAACGAGGCTCGCGGCGTTTACGCGGCTTGAAATTGGTCGACGAGTCGCGGATGGGGCGGCGCGGCTCGCTTGATGCGTTTCAGAAATTAAAGAGTGCGCGGCGCGGCGGGCCCCTCGGCGACAGGCGGACTTGAGAGTCGTCTTCGTCGCTCCGTCTCTCTCGCACCCGCGCGGCACGCCCCATGAGTGCGAGGGAGACGGAGCGACGAGAACGACTTTCAGCCTGCTGGCTGGGTCCGTGCCAGGCGAGCGTCGCGCCGCTGCTGCCCGTGCTGCTGCCTCAAGCGGGGAAACAAAACACCGAGAGGACGCGAGGAAAAAGTCGTCCCTGGAGGAAACCCTCTCATCACGTGTAGCAACAGCGCGGAGAAGGCAGAAAAACGGCGGGAACAAACATTTTCCAGCGCCGAGGCGGGTATTTGAACCCATGACCATAACCATGCAGGGAACGGCTTAAGCGATGACGCGCCTGGCTTTCATTCCGCTCCGCTGCGCTCCGCGCTCCTGGGCAGTAGTTTAGCCTGCGAAAACAGCGAAAAAAGCACAATAAAGTCATCAAGCGAGGCGGCGGGATTCGAACCCACGACCATACGCTTTGGAAAGTGGCTCGCAGTGCACCTGCGGCGCGTCGCGTTATCGTCCGGGTGGACTCGGCTCGTTTGCGGTGACTTGTTAGGCGGCGAAACGGGATCCGGGCTGCCGTGCCGCGCGCCGTGTGTCTCTGACGTCTCTGCCCTCTGCGTGTTGGCTTCGTCTGTGTGCAAACCAACGTTTAGCACGCGGTCGCTCAAAAAAAAGGAGAGCACTTTAATTATTCCGATAATCGGCCCGGCTGGGCGTGGCCGGCCGCGTCACCTATGATGGGTTGGCAGCCCTGCCGGCCTGCAGGGCCCTGCCGCCTTGGCGCTCGGACACGCGAAGGTTGGCGGCGCTGGAATCCCTCTAGCAGTCCGTCTCCATGTTTGGCACTCCTTGCTTTATTGCCCGTTTCGAAATGACGTGGAGCAGCAGGCTGAAGTCGCTCCGTCTCTCTCGCACCCATACGGGGCGCCCCGTGAGTGCGAGAGAGACGGAGCGACGAAAACGACTCTCGGAATCAGCCTGCTGGGCTGCCACTCCGGCCACGCCGCGCCACGCCCACGCGGCCCGTGTCCGTCATGTGTCCGGCACGCTTGTGGCCAGCAGACCGATTCCGAGAGTCGTTTTCGTCGCTCTGTCCCTCTCGCATCTACACGGGGCGCCCCATGAGTGCGAGAGAGACAGAGCGACGAAAACGACTTTCAGAATCAGTGTGCCGCCTGGCGGCGCCTTTATGCCCTGTTTTGATCTGTTCGTAAGCCGCCCCGCCCCGCCCCGCCCCGCCCCGCCCCGCCCCGCCCCCCGCCCCGCCCCGCCCCCCCCGCCCCGCCCGCCCCGCCCCGCCTCGCCTCGCCACGCCCTCACGATGCACTTCTATCGAAATCCGCGGGGTATCACGACGCCGTCGACGGAAGCGGTTCCGCGGCGTTCTTCATACTATTTTTCCCCTCATTCTTATTTTTTCCCCGGCGCGTTGCGGTGGCGGCGGCCCTACGGTGTAGGCGGCTTATTGAGCGCTAATGCGATTGGCCGGCGCGGCTCGCCCTGCCCTGGCCGGCTCCTCAAGGCGTATCGGAAGCCACCACAAAACGGGCGGCGCGCCTTGAAAGCCCCGAAAGCCCGCGGCGGCCCGAAAGCGCCCGAAAGCGGCCGCACCGAAAGCCCAGCTTGTTAGGCCCCATTGAGCGTTTTCCGCCTCGTTGCCTCGTGTCGCCACGCCGCGCTGCGCCCATTGGCCGCGCCACGCCGATCCGTCCGCCCGACGGCCACTCCGGCGAGGAAGTCATATTTCTGGATTACGGCCGGGGTTTCGGTGGCCGCCGCCGCCGTCAAATTGTCACAGCGTAAAAATCGGCTCAAGTGAACAACCTCCTCCAGGGCCTGGAGCAGCTCGCTGGAAGTCCAGGACGACGCGGTCGGAGCGCGGAGACGCTGCTGCAGACTGACTCCGAGAGTCGTCTTCGTCGCTCTGTCTGTCTCGCACTCGGGGCGTATACCGTCGAGGTGCGAGGGGGACACAGCGACGAAAACGACTCTCGGAATCAGTCCACCGGTCGCATCCCGCTGCGCGCGCCGCGCCGAGCTGGTCTGATTTTGTTATTTATTCGAACTGGTGTGCGCGTTCGCTCTGCTCCTGCTCTGCTGGGGGTTCGGTCGGGCCGACTTTCGTTTTTACAGTGCCTGGAACAGCTGGATCGGCCGGAGATCTGGGGCAGGGGGGTGCGCGCACTGCGCACCTGCACTGCAGGCACTGCAGGTGTGGGGGCGATTCGCGCGGCGATAACGCGATAGCGCCGTGGCGGCCAAACAAATTAATTGATTAACTTTTCAGCCGCTTTTCTATTTCCGAGCGCCTCGCTTCCTCTCATCGACCCGTCCACCTGCCGTCGTCGGCTTCGCTCTTCGGAACGAGGATGGAACGAAGGGAGTCTTAAAAACTTTGGGGTGATGGTTTCCGAATTGCTGCGTGTCTGCTATCAGCTGGGACAGCGGTGCGACGCAGCAGTGGTGCGGACTGGGGCTCGCATTGAGTTTCGCCACCTGCCAGTAGCGAAGTCACATGACAGAATATCAATGTCAAGCAGCCTGCTGCTCCACGTCCACGGTCAATCAAATGCAAGGTCCACACCTTAAAGTTAATGTTTTTCTTTAGTTTTTAATTTCATTGACGGTGTGCTGCTAGTTTATTGCCGCAGCGGCGCCGTGCCCCCGTTCGCGGCCGCCAGAAGTAGAGGGCTCAGACGGTCGGACACTGCGGACGGTATTTCTAGTTCGCTTTGGAGCCGGTAGCAGCGCCACCTGTGTCAAACTGGCGGTCACCAAAGAGAGCTCGATGACAAATTAGTCGCAAACTGCCAAAACAAACGGCATTCTTCGAAAAGTAGTGCCTATCTGATGCGGCGGAAAATTATAGACATCCAAAGACCATGCGGTGAATCGGGAGGCACGCTTAGGCTCTCTTACTTCAAACTTTGTCCTGTGCGGACAGGCGGACAAGCCGTGTCCGCCCCGGCCCGCCCGACACAACTCGGGCCGGGCCGGGCCGGGCTCGGATCTGCTCCGTACGCGGGCTGGCAAAACGCGCCGATGTCCGACCGTCTGAGCCCTCTAGCCAGAAGTGACCCGTCCCCTTGGTCGTCGCGGCCGACGCAGCAGACTGATTCCGAGAGTCGTTTTTCGTCGCTCCGTCTCTCTCGCACCTACACGGGACGCGCCGTGAGTGCGAGAGAGACAGAGCGACGAAAACGCTCTCGGAATGAGTCCGCTGTGGCGGATTTCCTTTGCGCCCCTCGCGCCGTGCCGCGTCGCCTCGCGTGCAACCGGTTCATCCGCCGCCTGATTCTGGCGGATCGTTTCGTCGCTCCGTCTCTCTCGCACTCACGGGAGCGCTCCATGAGTGCGAGAGAGACAGAGCGTCGAAACGATCTTCCGGAATCTGACGGGCGCCGCTCTATTTCGCGTCATTTCTCGCGCTAATTCGCGCGTAAATCAAACGGGCCCTTCGCGCCGTGAGACGACTCGACGATGACGACGGCCGTCGCCTTCTTGACGTCGTCGTCGTCCCGGTTCTGCAGACTGACTCCGAGAGTCGTCGCCCTGTCTCTCTCGCACCTATGCGGGACGCCCCGTGAGTGCGAGAGAGACAGATAGCGACGAAACGACTCTTAGGATCAGTCTTCTGGTCGTAAAACCGCCGCACGCGCATTCCGCTGCACTGCAAGGCGAGAATATCGAGGCGGGTCGCCCTCGGGGCGGACGTGCCGCGCGACGCTTCGGACGCGAGCTGCCGGCCCTCTTGTCTCTCTCGCACTCATGGGGCTTTCCTATGGGTGCGAGAGGGACAGAGCGACGAAAACGACTCTCGGAATCAGACTGCTGGCCGGCCAAGGGCGAGGGCAGAGGGCCGCATCCTCGGCAGTGACATCCGAGCCCTGCGTGTCCCTGCTCCGGGCAGGCCGGGCCTAAGCGCGCGGAAAACAGCCAGTGCACTTGCGGGGCTTCAGGGCGGCGTTATGTCGGCGCGGCCGGGTCCGCCGGGTCTGGCCCAAAAGACGCACCGCCCACGCTCGGCCAGGGGGAAGTCCTTTGTCTCCACACGCACGCGAGGGGGGTGCAGGTGGCTTCACCTGTGGGCAGTGTCGGAGCACTTCCGCAGGGCCGACGGACAGGGACCAACAGACAGACGGCCATGCAGACAGACAGACAGACAGACAGACAGACAGACAGACAGACAGACAGGCATACAGACAGACAGACAGACAGACAGACAGACAGCCCGGGTGGAAGGATCTGCAGTTTAAACTATATTGAAAAAATATAGATTTTTTGTAATGTTCAACTTAATTTTTAAATACTTTTTTTCATACTTTAAATTACTGTAATGTATTGTGTAATTGCAGGTAAAGTGTAGTTCAACTACAGTTGAAGTGTAGTAAACTACAATTAAACTGCAAAAAAACTACCAGTTATTTCGGACAACTATAGTTTTTGACCCAGGTTGTCCTAGTCTTCAGATCAGTTGACTATAGTTCAAAGTACAGTTTTACTGTAGTTTAATTACACAGCCAGAGTTAGTTCAAAAGAGAAGACAATCTGCAGTTTCAAATTTTGGTTCAAAATTCAAAATTTTTAATTTTTGAACCTTGTTTTGAGGGGACTCTTCCTCCCTCTGACCCCTTAGGTGATTGACTTCATGTTAATTGTGTGTTTGGTTTGGATGTTGCCGGGAGTTGAACCTCGGACCCATGGCTTGTGAAGCAGAGGCCTTGACCACTGCACTACTGAGCTTCCTTGTGGATAGGGGCTTGGCTACTCGACCACATGGAAAGGCCGGCTTTCCTCAGGAACTAGAATTTAACTGCTAGAAAACTACAGTTTTACTGTAAGCCACTCTGTACTGGGAGTGAAATTCACTTGTCCTAAATGTAATTTATAATGAATTTGTCTCAGAAACCAAGACACCATGGAGTGATTTAATTCAGAGAGCCTTCAAGGTCTTAATTTTCAACGACTGGAGTCGTTACCTTTTTAACTTCTGAGACGCACTGTCCTATAATGCTTTCTAGTTTTACTTGTGTCTGACATTTTATCATCCGGTCATAATGAATTTGATGCCACTTAGTTTGACCTTGTTTGGCGTCAAGCTGGCTAAAATTTGTGGCTTGTTGATTTCCACGATACTTTGTCACATGCTACCTGACCAATACGGAACATTATAAAATAAGAAAACAGATAACCAGATAGTATTTTAAAAATTGGTTACATCCAGCCATATGGGTTTTTTTATATGAAGTTTAGTCGTGTCTTCTAAAAGTCTGCAACGTCAAGTATTTCAACGTAAACCTTTAAAAGAAATAACTGAAACTTCTAAGAGATATTTCCTTTTCAATCCTTATATTATTTTAATCACTCAATGTAATTGTTTTTGTTTCTTCATTTCAAGTTGCAGTGCTTGACATCTTAAACTATCCCTTTAAATTTAAAAAATTACTAAAAATTTGTTGTAAACATTCAACTAGTTTGTCATTGTGTAAAAAGGTATGAGCAGAAACTTTATTTCCTTTGTAGATCCTGCTGCAGATATAAGTGTAGGCGGATCTTCAGTAGTGGACTTTTAAAGTAGAGTAGTTTTAAAAAAACTTTTAACTTCACTTTTTAACTGCAGATAGTACTTAATACCTGGTCAATAAATAGCAGTTCAGTTAGAAAGCAGTTTGCATACACAGCAAACTACAGATCCATGAGCAAACTGAAACTGGACTTATTCTGCACTTTGTTCTTACCAAAAACTGCAGTTCAGGAACTGTAGTTTTGGCACTACAGTTTAAACTGCAGTTTCACTATAGATCCTTCCACCCGGGAGACAGACAGACAGACAGACCGGCGGCGAGGTGTACGTTTTGGACGGCGGCCCCCAATGGGCGTCCGCGGCCGGCGCGGCTGGCGTCGCGCTACCATGGCGCGGGTCAGCCTGCGGCCGCCCGCCGAGCGATTCGCTCTGTCTCTCTCGCACCCTGACGGGGAGCCCCGCGAGTGCGACAGAGACAGAGCGACGACGCTTCTGAACGGCTGCGGCTCGCGGCCTCTGCGGTGGCGGCACGGCGGCCGTTCATGCAGGCAGCGCTGCCCGCGGTTTCCGACCAATATGGCGCGCTCACGTGGGAATAACAGCAAAAACAACAACGTGCCCAGAGGGCGGCGGAGATGATGTGCGGGGGAATATTCGAAACGCTTTGTGTAACGCCGCGCTAGAGGGAAATTATCACCGTCACTCAGCCCGGCCGCCGCCATCGCAGAGAGAAAGAGAGAAAAAGATTGGAATTCAGCTTGTGGCGTATAGATCCGTTATTGTTGGCGGAATTTTGCTGTTCTGGATGTTTGTTTTTGATATTTTGGGGCGTGCCCCGCGCAAAGTGGATGATGAGTAGGGGCGACGTCGGCCTGATCGGTATCCCGACGATTTTGCCGCCTTTTCCGAACGTAACGCCTTGTTTGTGTTTTCGGATCGCAGTCATCCCTTGTTGATCCCTGCTCGCGAGCGGAGAGCGAAGGAGAGAAGGGGAGGGGACCTCATGTCGTGTTTGGCCCCTTGACCAATTAACGATATGGGGAGGGCACAAGGTGTGGCGGCATCGTCTCTCTCTCTCTCTCTCTCTCTCTCTCTCTCTCTCTCACTCTCTCTCACTCTCTCTCCCTCTCTCTTCTCTCTCCTCCTCTCTCTCTCTCTCCTCTCTCTCTTCTCCTCTCTCCTCTCTCTCTCTCTCTCTCTCTCTCTCTCTCTCCTCTCTCTCTCTCTCTCTCTCTCTCCTCTTCTTCCTCTTTCCTCTTCCCCCCCCTTTCCCTTCCCTCCTGCTGCCGGGGGGGGCCCCCTTCCGCGCCTGGCTCCCTGGCCGCCCTCCCGCGGTCCCGCCCAGGGGCCCCGTGACCCCACCCCCCCCCGGGCCCCCGAGGCCCCCGAGGCCCGGACCCCCCCCACCGGAAACCCCGGGCCCCGAGGAAAAACCCCCCGCCCCCAAGGCCGGGGCCGGGCCGCACCCGGAAGGAGGAAAATTGGGAACCCCCGCAAGTCCGGGGTGGCCCAATGGGGGTTTTTGGAGGAGGGGCCCCAAGTAAGTGGGGAACCCGCCCGCCGGATCCGGTTGGGCCCTTTCGGGTCGCCTTTTGTCCGGATTGGCCCCTGGGGACCTGTCCGGCCCAAGGCGGGGGGAAGGGGACCTGGGGGCCCCCGGCCCTTCGGGGGGGCCGGTTTTTGGGGGTCTCCCTCTGGGCCGGGGGGGGGGCCTCTCCCGGGGTCCCCGGGGGGGGCCGGGGGGGGCCGGGTCGGGGTTTTGGGGCCCCTGGGCCGGTTTCTCGGATCTGGGGTGCTGCGCGGCGCTGCGCGGGAACGTGGGAGCGGAGCTAAAAACCGAGGCAATCTCATTTCTTTCCTCGACGCTGTGCAAACTTGACCGAGTGTACAGTGGGGGCACGGTAGGTACCGGCTAAGGCGGACCGGGCGGTGTACAATCACAATCCGCGGCGCTGCTCGCCCGGCGGCTACCCTGGCTCGCTCGGTAGCCATTTTCCAAAGTGGTCCGATCAGATGACGTCACTTTTGCTTTTTGGCGACTCCTGGGAACGTACGCAATGGCATCTCGACGACCTCCGGGGATCTTTTTTCCCGGCGTCGATCTTGTAATGCCGCAGACGTCGGCCTGTCTCTCTCGCACCCGCACGGAGCGCGCCACGAGTGCGAGAGAGAGAGAGAGAGAGAGAGAGAGAGAGAGAGAGAGAGAGAGAGAGGACCTCCCTCTCGGAACGAGTCTGCTGCGCGTGTGGTTAGCCTCAGAAGTGACGCCGATGGACTGGGTGGCGGCACACTGTGGCGGCAGTGGTGGCGGCAGGACATCTGTGTTGCCTGCTCGTCAACTCGCGAGGAATCCTGTCCGAGGCAAGGTGGCCCACCGCCCGGTATCCTTCCTTTTTCCCTTGCCTTGCTGCGTTGGCAACACTGTTGCAGAAGTACTAAGCGGACTAAGCGCGCTTTGGCGGTCGTTGGCTGGGGTAGCCTGGGGTCGCCCGGTGTTACCAACCTTGTATAAATAATTCAGCGCGATTTAGCCCGGCGGCTGCATTAGGCTTATCGGCGCATCGGTTGGCAGCCCCGCCGCGAGGCTAGATAGCGCCAGATAGCGCCGCCCTTTGGAGACTGCCGACCCGATATGCGTCTTTGTCCGGTATGGGCGAAGCAGGCGAATGCGGGTAGCACTCAGCGTGGCTCTGGACCGCACAGTGGGCCAGAAGACCGGTGGAGGCGGACAAAACTCCAGACGCGTTTTGAGCTCCAGAGTCGCTAAGCAGGCCTCGAACCGAACGTGTGACCCCACCAATGGATCCCTTTTGGAGGGCAATCCCTTGGAGGGGGGACACGTACGGTTCGAGGCCTGTTTAGCGACTCTGGAGCTCAAAACGCGTCTAGAGTTTTGGCCGCCTCCACCGGTCTTCTGGCCCACTGTGGACCGTTCGCCTCGGCGCGCGGCCGCGCCCGGCTCGGCCGGGTCACGTTCACCCCGCCTGCAGACCGATTCCGAGAGTCGTTTTCGTCGCGCTGTCGCCCTCGCACTCATGGGGCGTGCCGTATAGGTGCGAGAGAGACACAGCGACGAGAACGACTCTCGGAATCAGTCTGCTGGACGCTCGCTCGGGTACATGGCGCCTCGGGCACCGGTGGTTTCATTATCCACGCATTTACCGGGCCGAGTTCGGGACGGGCGAGACAAGGCGCTCGGGATGGGTCGGCTCGGCTCAATTTCGTCTGGAACAGTCTGGGAAGGCGAGGCCGAGCCGAGGCCGTCTGACCGGCCAGCGGCCAGAGCTTGGTGGAGGCCGTGAACGTGGAGCCGAAGCCGCTTGTTGATTCATGGAGGCAACAATGGGCGCTCCGAATAGTCTCACCCGCCATGAGTGCCTATGCCTGCACCGCCCCTGCACTGTGTGTCTCTGCCTGGCTGGCCAGCAGAATGATTCCGAGAGTCGTTTTCCTCGCTCTGTCTTCCTCGCACTCGTGCGGCGTCCCGCCTAGGTGCGAGAGAGACAGAGCGACGATAACGACCCTCGGAATCAGTCTGCCCGGCTTCTGCCCTCCGAACGGCACAAAGACGCCAGAAGCGGGGCTGGCGCAACGCCCTGGCGTAACGCCCCGCTGCAGATGGACGGACTGATGTGTCCACCTCGTCGATTTTATCGCACCGCTCCTCTGTGTGTGCGTGTGTGTGTTTTGGTCGTGTGTTGTGTGTGGGGTGTTTTTCTGTTGTTTATGTGTGTGTGTGTCTGTATTTTGTGTGTGTGTGTGTGTGTGTGTGTGTGTGTTGTGTGTGTGTGTGTGTGTGTGTGTGTCTGTGTGTGTGTGTGTGTGTGTGTGTGTGTGTGTGTCTGTGTGAGTGAGACTGAATGGACAGCTTCACTGTGCTGGGTCACGGGCGCGCTTTCCCACGAGCGCACGCACACACCGACACGCACGGCGAGCGAGGCAGGTAACTCAGCCAGAGACGCGCCTCGGAAAAGCACTTTTACTTGATGCTCCGGAAGAGGCGTTGCTTTTCCTCAGTGTCTGCCAGGAAGAGAGGCAAAAAGGATCACATACACACCGGTGTTCGGCGGGCTGCATTTCCCCCTGTTTGCTAAACAGAAGCAGCCACTCCACAGTAGAGTCCACTACAGCTGTGGCGAAGTTGCCTAGTAGGCAGGAGGAGATGCACCCATCCTAAGCACGCGTACAACTGTGCTGTGCTTGTGTTTGTGGTTGTTGTTGTTGTGGTGATGTTTGGTGTTGGTGTGCGTGTGTGTGTATGTGTGTGTGTGTGTGTGTGTGTGTGTGTGTGTGTGTGTGTGTGTGTTTGTGCTAATTTTTGCCTGCTCCAGCGGCGTTGGTGATGGTGGTTTTCCTTTTGGACCCGGCAGTCACATGAACAGTCGGCAGGTTATGGCCGTGCCGAGTCGCCCCGCGGGAGGAGAAAAAGTGTCTTTGCGCACCGCCTGCAAGACCGCCGTGCTCTCTTTGCACCTGCATGAGCGCAGCCCGCTTTTTGCAGTCGATATTACTTACGTTGCCATCATCATGCCCGGCGATTAAGATGTCTGATGCCTGGCGGCCTGTCAGGACGGTCGCGCCGCCGGGGCCGCCGCCGACTAGAGCGTCGCTGGTTGGTTGGACTTTCGAAAAACCCGGCGGATATGAATTTGCGGGCCGCGTGAGTAGGGAAAGGATAGTGTGACCGGAAACGGCGGACTGATTCCGAAAGTCGTTTTCTTCGCTGTCTCTCTCTCTCGCACGCATACGGGACGCCCCATGAGTGCGAGCGAGACAGAGCGACGGAAACGGCCCTCGGAATGAGTCTGCAGGGAATTGCCGAAGGGAGCGTCCGTCCGCTGTCCTGACGCGGCCACTCTTTTAATCAAGCCGTGGGAACTGGACAGGTGCTGCAGCAGGTGCCTGCGCAGGTGTGCCACCCCGCCCCGCCCCACCACGCCCCACCCCGCCACGCCCCGCCCCGCCCCGCCTCACCCCGCCTCACCCCGCCCCGCCCCGCCGTGCGGAGCGCGGACCGATGCGACACCTTCGGAGACATCTTGATACCATTGTCTCTCGCGGTGTCCGCGTGGGCCGTGGGAGCGGGGAGGCGGCGCGGCGGTCCGTCAGAAAGCAAGTTCGGAGCTCGCGGCCACGGACTCGGTGGACAGGAGGAGCGCGATAGCATCAGCAGACTGAGAGTCGTTTTCGTCGCTCTGTCTCTAACGCACTCATGGGACGTCCCGTGTAGGTGCGAGAGAGACAGAGCGACGAGTGCCCCGCCACGAGGAGGGACTCCCCGCCCCGCTCTCAACACCTACAATTCGTTCCGGCAGCGCCTCGCCGCGCCTCGCGCCTCCACTGGAGGGGATTATGCGCGAGGCTCCGTGCGCGTTCGGCCTGACATGATGTGGAAAATATTTGGAGGTGTTGAAACGGGGCGCCGCCGTCCCGGGAGAACTAGCGAGAACGGGCGCCTTGTTCTAGTCCCGGGCGACGTGTCCGCGGCTTCCCGTCCCGGGCGGACCGGACGGCCGGGAAACACGTGTAGCGGACTCTCACGCGCGCTTTTGCGCGACTGTACAGCACCGCCTTGCCATAACTTGGTGGAGGCGGCCGTCATGCGAGGCCTGCAGGGCGGTGCGCATTCCGGCCGGCACCATCGGCACCCGGCCAGCTGTCACCAGGGAATGCACGCGCCAGGCACGGCCACGGCACGGCCACGCAGGACGGGCCGCACTTCATCTTTACGACCCACCGCCGGCCCTGGTGGACGTGGAGGCCGTGGAGGCCCAGGTGGACATGGATATCCTGGTGGCCGTGGAGGACGTGGAGGACGTGGAGGCCGTGGTGGTCCTGGTGGACGTGGAGGCCGTGGAGGCCCAGGTGGACGTGGAGGTCCTGGTGGCCGTGGAGGCCGTGGAGGCCCTGGTGGTCGTGGAGGCCGTGGAGGGCGTGGAGGCGCTGGTGGCCGTGGAGGCCGTGGTGGTCCTGGTGGACGTGGAGGCCGTGGAGGCCCAGGTGGACGTGGAGGCCTTGCTGGACGTGGAGGCCCTGGTGGCCGAAGCATAGTGACAGTGGGCCGAAAGACTGCTGGGGGCGGTCAAAATCCTAGGCGCGTTTTGAGCTTCCGGACTGGGAAGGACTGTGTGACCCCACCAATGGATTGCACTTCGAAAGAGGAATCCATTGGTGAGGTCGCCCGCTTTGTTCGAGTTCCATATGGCGATTCACGAGCTCAAAACGCGTCTAGAGTTTTGGCCACCTCCACCGGTCCTCTGGCCCACTGAGCGTGGTGCCACGGTGGCCGTGCTGGCCGAGGTGGCCAGGCGATAGTGCGCCGTGACAGGTGCGTTGCTTCGCGTCGCTTCGCGTTGCGTCGCTTTGTGTGGTCCGCCGCACCGCGGCGCTGCGGCCGGCGTCCCATTCCGAACCGCGCCGTCCCTCTCGCTCTCGCGGGGCGTGCCGCGGGGCACCGCGAGGCACCGTGGGGGTGCGAGAGAGACAGCGGCCGTCGGCGTGCCGCGCGTTCCAGGCCGTCCGGAGCGCGCTAATGGTGTGACCGGCCAGGGCGCCTCGGAGCTTGCCTCGCTTGTCGCGTCGGATTCTCGGAAATTTGGCGGCAAAATTTATGAATGAGCGCGATGCCGGGCAGGCATGAGGCTCCAATTAAAAACTGGAGCGGCCGTCTGTTCGGTGTGGGCTGGCTGCTGTGCGGCCGCCTCGCGTGGGGGCACACTAGCAGCGCAGCAGCGTCGGCGAGTAGGGAAATTTGTCGCGCAGGACCACACACCGGCCAGCGGCGTCCGTCTCAACGAATGAGAGCTTCAATAAAAATCTCCACCGCATTCCGGGTCGCCCTGCTTGTCTGCCTTGACCAAAAAAAAAATCCTAAATAAAAGTCGAAAAATAGCCGGCAGGCCCGGCGGCCGGGATTCCTTGGCTGCCTCGGAATGGGGCATCGACTACCGGACGTCCTTGAGGAGGCAACCCTTCGGGCAACCCTTCGGGCCCTCCTCGGCGTTCCTCGGCGGCATTGGCAGTGCAGTCGCAGGGGGTTGCTTATCGGGCCGCCCCGCAGTCCTGCCTTTATCGGCAGGTATGTATGGCTCCCCAGAGGCGCCACGGCCGGGCACGCCGACGGCACGCCGACGGCACGCGGGCCATGAAACGGGCCGCCGGCGCCAAGACGTCGCCTGCGAAAAAGATGGAGTGCTTGTCCGGCCCCGGGAGCGCGCTCTGCAGCAGACTGCCTCCGAGAGTCGTCGCTCTGTCTCTCTCGCACCCATACGGGACGCCCCGTGAGTGCGACGACTCTCGCAGACAGTCTGCCGGGGATGTGCTCTGCAGCCTCCTCTAGCTTGCGCTAGCTTCCTTCCCCTAGGAGAGGACCGACCGACCGGTCCGGCACACAGTGGGCCAGAAGACCGGTGGAGGTGGCCAAAACTCTAGACGCGTTTTGAGCTCCAGAGTCGCTAAATGGGACTCGAACCAAACGTGTGACCCCACCAATGGATTCCTCGTTCGGAGAGCAATCCATTGGTGGGGTCACACGTTCGGTGCGAGTCCCATTCAGCGACTCTGGCGCTCAAAACGCGTCTACAGTATTGGCCGCCTCCACCGGTCTTCTGGCCCACTGTGCGGCACGCCGAGGCGACAAATTTATTTATATTTGAAACTGGCGCGCGCTGCTGCGGCACATGGCGCTGACTTCGGCGGGCTTTACGACCGCCCTGCCTATAACGGGAAGGATAGCTTATTCCCAGTTCGCCATCGCATTGGGCGCACTAATTTGTCGCGACGACGCCTCGGCGGACTGCGAGTCGTCGCTCTGTCTCCGTCGCACCTTTACGGGGCGTCCCGCGAGTGCGAGAGAGACAGAGCGACGAAAAGGACCCTCGGAATCAGTCTGCCGAGGCGCGGCGCTAATCCCAGGATCGCCTTGGCCGCGGCAAAGCCGAAGGCAAAGCAAAGTACGAGTTACGATCCGCCGAACCGCCACTGTGAAACCCGAATGTTTTCAACGGCAGAGGCGGGCAGAGGCGGGCAGAGGCTGCCCCTGCTTGCTGCTGACTTTTGACAATGCGACGCGCACCTCCATTGTGAGGCGACGGGAGTGCGGTGCGTTCTCGTGGGAGGTGTGGCACTTGTGTGGCACCGGAGGTCGCTCTGTCTCTGTCGCGCTCGTGGTCCTCTCCGCAAGGGTGCGAGAGAGACAGCGACAAACCGATGTTCTGAATCGGCCGGCAGGTAGGCGGGCCGAAGCGCTGGCCGCCCAAGTGCCCAAATGGACTGCTGATGCATTCAGTGGCAGCCTGTGGCAGTGACACTATCTGAGCCGCCAACTTATAGACGCCTTTTTTTCCGCCCCGCGCCGCTAAAAGCCTCAGTAGGTGGAGACGGATTTTCGCCCACGGACACGGCAGTGCCTGGCAGCCTGACCGCCGCTAACCGGTGTGGAATTAAATGCCGCAGGCCGACACGACGGGCTGCATGGCGGCATGGCGGCGGCGGGGAGCTTCCTTCAAAATTTACGCCTTCTAGGATGACGAGCGACGGCACGGCCGCGCGGCAGAATGATTCCGAGAGTCGTTGTCGTCGCTCTGTCTCTCTCGCACGTTTGCGGGGTGCCCCGTGGGTGCGAGAGAGACAGAGGACGTCCTGGACGCGAGGAACCGGTCCCGCCGAATAAAAGTGTCGCGCGGACACTGATCCCTATCGTCGCCAAGCAGGCCGTCTCGCTGGCTGTCGAGCGTCGCGGCGACGCGGCCGCGGCTCGCGCCTCCTTCACCATCACCGAGTGGCATCCCCAAGGGCATCCCAGGCCAGCAGACCGACCCGGACAGTCGTCGCTCTGTCTCTCTCGCACTCATGAGGCGTCCCTTACAGGTGCGAGAGAGACAGGGCGACAAGTCTGGTAGGAACCCGCCATCGTGTTAGTATGTATCGTTTCCGCCCCGTTTTCACCAGCGGGTCACCAGAGCGCTCCAGGCTGTCGGTGTCACCGTGTCTGCTGCACTTCACCTGCAGTGCAGTGCACCCGGTCATCAAGGCTCGCCTCTCCCTCCCTCCCACTGGAAGCGATCAATCAGCAAACTTGATCCCGCTAATTTGGCCGTTCTGTCGGTGGTGTGTGTGTGTGTGTGTGTGTGTGTGTGTGTGTGTGTGTGTGGGAGGAGAGAGAGAGAGAGAGAGAGAGAGAGAGAGAGAGAGAGAGAGAGAGAGAGAGAGAGGTGAGTGTGTGGTGTGGGGGTGAGTGAGAGAGAGAGAGAGAGAGAGAGAGAGAGAGATCCTCGCGAGTCTCCGTGTGTGAGAGCACCGCGCATCCACACGGGTCCGTGCGTGTGTAGGGCACCGCGTTTCCAGCGGTGTGTCTCCAGAAGAAATCCAGGCCCCGTAAATCATACGCTGATATGTTTTAATTGATCTCCTAGCAGCCCGGCCGGCTGGCCTGGCCGGCACGCTACGCCTCGGCATACCAGGACGAGGGTCTGGCCTAGCCGTCCCAGCCGGGCACGCGGCCCGTCTGGAGTCTCCAGCCGTCCAGCGAGCCTCGCGCTCCGGCCCCTCCAGCGGGCAGCTGGCTCCACTGACACAGAATTCATTTATTGTGCAAAAGCTCGGCGGTCTTGATGAGGGAAGGGGTCGCAAAAAAGTCCGTTCCTCGAGGCACTAATGCGCACGGCCTGCTCGAGGCTGCTGCCGAGCGGTTTGGAACAGCAGTTTGTCGCTCTGTCTCTCTCGCGCCCTTATGGAGAGGCCCATGAGTGCGACAGAGACAGAGCGACGAAACGCCGCTTCTGAATCGCTTCGCCTGCTGGAGGCTGCCGCCGAGCGGTTCAGAGCAGCGGTTTGTCGCTGTCTCCCTCGCACCCTTATGGAGAGTCCAATGAGTGCGACAGAGACAGCGACTAAACGACGCCTGGTGGAGGCAGCTGCTGGGGCGTGCCGGAGTCGCGCTATGAATGCACTCACACGTCTAATGGATTCAACGGGACCGAAAGCAAATACCGGCCGTGTCTTCGATTACCATTCGCAAACGCCTTTCATTGGCGGGATAATTCGCATAGCCTCGCGCCAGGCCTTGCGCGCGTGCCGCGATAAGGATCTGTTTCTAGTGCGCCAGCATGCGCCGTCGGCGGCGACAGTGTGCCTTCCTGCCTGCCGACGCCTGCCGCACGCAAAGGTGGGCGCGTTCGTCCCGCGCCGCCCCCGCGCTCCAGCGCGCCCCGCCCCGCCGCGCCCCGCCCCGCCCTCGCCCTTTGACATCTCGGACAGGGCGGGCAGGGCTCGCTGCCAAGGCGAAGGCCACCAGCGCAGTGGAGTACACTCCGTGCAAAAATCTCCTTCAACTCGTGCGTGTGCCGCCGCACGGTGGGCCAGAAGACCGAGTGGAGGCGGTCAAAATCCCGGTTGCGTTTTGAGCTCCAGAGTCGCTAAATAGGACTCGAATCGAACGTGTGACCCCACCAATGGATTGCTCTCAGGACGAGCAATCCATTGGTGGGGTCACACGCTCGGTTCGAGCCCTGTTTAGCGACTGTAGAGCTCAAAACGCGTCTGTAGAGTTTTGGGCCGCCTCCACCGGTCTTCTGGCCCACCGTGCGCCGCGGGCCGATGCGGGGCGGTGCGTGCATTCCCGATTGAGAGCTCTCACGCGGACGCAGCGCGCAGCGAGTGATAACAATTTGTAGACGGCCTCCGGGAAAGTGCGTGGGAAAGCGCGGCGCGGCGTGGCGGCGCGTGTTCCGCTCGGCGACGCGCGCTAAGAGTCCGTGCCGCGCACTCGCGCACGCAGACGCCGTGTCTGTGTGTGTGTGTGTTGGTGTGTGTGCGTGTGTGTGTGTGTGTGTGTGTGTGTGGTGTGTGTGTGTGTGTGTGCTTGTGTGTGTGTGTGTTTGTGTGTGTGTGCGTGTGTGTGTGTGTTGGTGTGTGTGCGTGTGTGTGTGCGCGTGTGCTTGTGTGTGTGTGTGTGTTTGCCTCATTCCTGCTTTCGATCCCAGGCGCCTCTAATGACGGCAACTGGCTCTGCATGACCGCCCCGCGGAGTGCGCCGCGACGCCGCGTCGTCGGGGAGGTTGGCCGGAGGTTTCGTCCGAGAGTCGTGTCTCTCTCGCACCTACACGGCACGCCCCGTGAGTGCGAGGGAGACAGAGCGACGAAAACGACTCTCGCGGAATTGGTTGGCAGGGCGGCTAGGACGGCCTGGAAAAGGCGTTTCGCGCGGCCGGGCCGCCGTCTCACAGTGGGCCAGAAGCCGGTGGAGGCGGCCAAAACTCTAGATGCGTTTTGAGCTCCAGAGTTGCTGAATGGGACTCGAAACGAACGTGTGACCCCACCAATGGATTGCTCTCCGAACGAGGAATTCATTGGTGGGGTCACACGTTCGGTTCGAGTCCCATTTAGCGACTCTGGAGCTCGAAACGCGTCTGGAGTTTTGGCCGCCTCCACCGGCTTCTGGCCCACTGTGCGTCTCCCTGCCGCCTTGCCGACGCTCTTGGCGATGTGGAGCAGGACGTCCGCCACCATTAGCGCTCTCCCACACTCGGGGCGGGGAGCGAAGGTCGCGGCCTGGACTCGGGCGGCCGGCTGGACCCGCGCGTGTGATCGGACGACGGGGTGCGTCCACTGCGAGTTGCGAGTAGCGCCACCCGAGAGTCGTCGCTCTGTCTCTCTCGCACTCGCGGGGCGTGCCATGTAGGTGCGAGAGAGACAGAGCGACGACTCTCGGAATCAGTCTGCAGAGGGCGCGGCGGTCCATACGCCCCACGTGGGCGGGCAAGGCAGGCACCTGCACTGCCCGCGCCCACCACCTCCGTTGCTCACTTTCGCCGCGCTGCCCTGCGGGTCCCTGCGGCCGAGCGGCAAACCGAATGAATCATGAATCGGCGGCCCTAGGCAGCCCTAGCGCCCAATCCCGAACTGCCCGGGACGCCCCGTGAGTGCGAGAGAGACGACGCTGTGTTGGGCTTGAGACTGCCGCTGGGCTGGACGTCGGGAGATTTAGGGGCAGCCGCGTGTTGTCCTTGTTGTTGCCCGGCGCGTCTCGACACTCGGCGGCGCTGCCCTGCGGACTGATTCCGAGAGTCGTTATCTCCGTCGCTCTGTCGCTCTCGCACGTATATGGGACGCCCCATGAGTGCGAGAGAGACAGAGCGACGGAGGCGACTGCCCCGCGGCGGCGCGACGCGGCGGGTCAAAGGAGCGCACGGACTGGCCGTGGCGTCCGCAGCGTCTGTCCCGACTCCGACGTCCCGACGTCCACGCCCGACTGCATTCTGGGCCGCAGGAAGGAAGACGGGGAAGCTGTGGGAACGGCTAGGCCGGCGTGGCGTGGAGCAGCCCAGCCGCCCTGACCCCGGCAATACCCCCACAAACACGCCTCGCCCGAGCCAGGGTCATTTGAAGCAAGGGGTATCGGTGGCTGTTTTCTCCGTGTTTCCGCCCGGAGCAGCCTACTCCCACTGCAGTGCGCCTGTTGTAAAGCCAACTTGGGAAGGGCACACCTTTCTCCGTCTCTCTCTCCCTCTGCCTCTCTCGCTCTGTGTCTTCTAACACACACACACACACACACACACACACCACACACACACACACACACACACGTGCACTGCATACCTGGCTAAGTACGTCTCTTGTAAGGTTTACAGCGTGCGATGGCATCTCATTGTCCGTAACTACCGTCTTGTTTGTGATGGATCGCGGTTGATGTGGCACACGTCCTGCCAATGCGCCCCGGCCGCCCCGGCGGCCGCCCCGGCCATGCTGGCAGCCACTCGCCGGCCGGCAGCCGCGCTGGCAGCAGGGCGCGATCGCCGGGAAACGCATCAGACTCGTTAGCGTCACTTCGTGGGACTTCCCTCGTCCGTCGTGCCGCCGGCGCACAGTGCGCCAGATCGAGGACCGGTGGAGGCGGCCAAAATTCTAGACGCGTTTTGAGCTCCAGAGTCGCTGAACAGGACTCGAACCGAACGTGCGATCCCACCAATGGATTGCTCTCTGGACGAGGAATCCATCGGCGGGGTCACACGCTCGGTTCGAGTCCTGTTTGAGCGACTCTGCGGAGCTCAAAACGCGTCCGGGATTTCGAGTACCTCCGTCCCACTGTGTTGCAGGGTGTGGGGTGGAGCGATCTAACAGTGCAGTAGCATGGGTTTCGTCGTCTGGGGTCCTCGGGGTGCAACGGTCAGCCCGTGGGCGTCGGGCTGCACCCCGCCCCGCCACGCCACGCCGCCCACCTGTGCCTCTTGAACTTTCGAGGGCGCTGCCGAGGCACTGGAAGGCACTGCCGAGGGCGGAAGGGCCTAAGCTGCGGCGGCGTCATTAGAAGCTGGCCGAGGCGAGGGCAGGCGAGGCTTGGCGGCGAGGCCTGCCGCGTCAGGCCCTCCGAGGCCGAGGCCAATCCGGAGCCCTGCTGACGGTGTGGTGAATTGATGAAGTGGTCTGCCCTGCCGCGCCTCGCCGCGCCGTTCTTCCTCCTGACCCCGGAGAGCACCGCTGCCGCTCTGTCTCTCTCGCACTCATGGGGCGTCCCGTAGAGGTGCGAGAGAGACAGAGCGACGAGAACGACTCTCGGAATCAGTCTGCTGGCGGAGGGAGCCGCTGCGATCCAATCGAACAGCGCGATCGGCGTGGAGCCCAGGCGAGCCCAGGCGAGCCGAGGCCTCGGCAGGTCGTTTGGGAATGACTAACGAGACGCCGCTGTGTGCTGTATTGACCGGGAATCGTGTTTTGTCGACACGGGAACGCTTTGATGAACTGTCATGTTCGTCCGAGTCATTAATGGGACGCGACCAGCCACCGAAACGGCCGGCAGTTCTGTGCAGGCCTGTACGCGTTTTGAGCTCCAGGGCCTCTCGAATCGAACGTGTGGCCCGACCGATGGATTGCTCTCCGAACGAGGAATCCATTGGTGGGGTCGCACGTTCGGTTCGAGTCCTGTTTCGCAACTCTGGAGCTCAAAACGCGTCTATAGTTTTGGCCGGCTCCATCGTTCTTCCAGCCCCACTGTGTTGGCTGGAGAAAATTATTGGACACTGAAGTAGGCAAACCGTAGCCAAGGACGCACCCAGAAGCGAATTCCTCGCTCCGGCCCCTCCTTGAGGGGGACAGGTGACGCGAACGCGCTCCGGGCATGTCCAGTGTCCAGACCCAGGCGGACAGCCAGTCCAGCCGGAACATCCGGATGTGTGTCAGGCTGCGCTCCGCGGGACACCTGACACCCAGCTCTGACGCCCAGCCTGACACCCGGCAGCATCCTGCTGGCGCTTCCTCTTGAATCCCAGTTATGAGCTTTTTCCCCTTCGCCTTCGCACCGCACGGGGCTCGCCAGCAGACTGATTCCGAGAGTCGTTTTCGTCGCTCTGTCTCTCTCGCACCCACAGGGGCACGCCCCACGAGTGCGAGAGAGACAGAGCGACGAAAGCGACTCTGCAGTGGCAGGGCGGAGGAGGGCGGACGGAGAAAAACTCGTGTCCTCCATTCTCCGCGCTGGAATTACTCTATCGCGCGCGGGAAAAGGACGACTCGCGGGCTGATGAGTAGTTGGCGCATTGTGGTCGCCCGGTGCAGTACACTGGCGGTGGCGGGGCCCTCTAGGCCAGCCGGCTCGGGCAGCACGTGTCGCCGGAACAATGAGCTTTCACGTGTCGGGGCGTTGAAAACGGCCCTAGATCATGTTCGCCCGCGGACTGATTCCGAGAGTCGCTTTCGTCGCCCTGTCTCTCGCGCACACGCGGGGCGCCCCGTACAGGTGCGGGAGAGACAGGGCGACGAAAACGACTCTCGGAACCAGTGCGCCGCGCGCAGTGCTTGCAACGCGCGCTCGTTCTTGCAACACTGCTTGCTTCGGCGGCGCGGCGGTGCTTTGTCATTGCGACGATAAGTTGCTTTTCTCTCTGGCGAGGAAAGGGGTCCGTCGTGAGCGCTTTCGCAGTGTGGGCCGCCTGGCCGGGCACACGGGGCCAGGAGGCCGGTGGAGGCGGCCAAAATCCTAGACGCGTTTTGAGCTACAGAGTCGTTATACCAATGGATTGCTCGTTAGGAGAGCAACCCAATGGTGGGGTCACACATTCGGTTCTAGTCCCATTTAGAGACTCTGGTGCTCAAAACGCGTCTGGGATTTTGGCCACCTCCACCGGTCTTATGGCCCACTGAGGGCTGGCCTTTGACCACGCTCAGGTTGTTCATAACAAAATCCACACCGCCTTGCGGTTTTGCCTATTTGTTCTATTTCCCGCGACGCGCCTGCTGCGAGGCCCGACAAGCCCTCGCCGTGTTCGCGCTGCAGTACAGTTACCGCGCGCGTGACACCGTCGTCGCCGTGTTGGCGGATCAGTAACTTGTGGCATCAGTGCGAGCAGGGAAGGCCGCTCCGGGGTGGAGTATTGCCGGCTGCTAAAGTGCCTCACACTCTAATCCTGACTCACTTTTCGGTCACTAGCGTTTAACAATAGTTGAATTTTGAACGGTATGGTAAGCGGTTTGTTCAAGGTGCAATCAGCTCGCTTGCCACGCCTCTCTAAATTGGACGGTTCAGTCGTTGCTGGGACCGAAAAAAACCGGCCATAGTGTCAGATACTTTCCGTCAGGTACGGTGCGAGAGAGACAGAGCGACGAAAACCGATTTTCTGAACCGCTCGGCTACACTCTAAATATGGGGTGCCCAGAAACTGGGCGCCTTTGTCGCCCGCCCCACTTTTTAGGGTGCCAAATGTCGCCCAGTTCCTGGGCACCTTTGTCACCCATGGCTCAGCAGCGACTGACGTGCCGAAGGTGCCCAGAATCTAGGCACCTTAGTCGCCCAGGATCTTGACACCTGAGCATGCTCCACCATGGGAGAGGGCCGGTTACTGTATGATTTGTCCACCCCGAGACTGGGTGACAAAGGTGCCCAGAAACTGGGCGACATTTGGCACCCTAAAAAGTGGGGCGGGCGACAAAGGCGCCCTATATTTAGAGTGTACTTATCTCCCTCCGGTTCGCGGTGCCGCGGTGCAGGGGTTGGCAACGCCTTGCACTGCCTTGGCCCTCGCGCTGGCCGCCGTAAACTAGACGCCTGTGCCGAACCACTCTGTCTCTGTCCAACGCGAGCAAGCCGCGGAACCGCCGCTAATGCGTCGTGCGCCGCGCTCAACGCCGCCGAACTCGTCCCAGTCCATGGTCTCTCTGCACAGCCGGCGCCGTGGCTCGGCCCGCTGTCAACACGTCCTGCATGTCCTCCAACAGGAATAGCCGCCATGTGCGACCGGTCCGGAGGGCCTCGCCGCCAGCCGGGCGCACGCCGTGCACCGAGCACCTCGCCGCCGACCGCCATGTGACGCCGCCGCCGCCGACATGTCCGTCAAGTTCCACTCGCCGCTGTCCCCCACGACGGTGGGGGGCGGGCACGGCGCGGGCACGGGGGGCATCGTCATGTGCCGGCAGTGGTGGCGGGTGTGCTGGATCTACGGCGACCAGGAGAAGTACTACCGCCAGCTGTACGGCGCGGCCAAGCGCCACCACGACAAGAGCGTCAAGCAGGAGGCGCTGGCGGTGACCACCACCACGGCCTCCTCCAAGCAGCTGGACGCCTACACCACCACCACCACCACGACCACCACCACGGCCTCCCTGTTCGCCGCCTCGCTGGACCGGCCGCCGCGCCTGCACTTGCAGGGCCACGAGATGCAGCAGCTGCGGCAACACCTGCAGAGCAGGGTGCAGCCCGAGTGAGTAGCCGCCTTGTCTTGCAGTGCAGCGCCTTGCAGTGCAGTGCCAGCGCGCGGCGCCCGCAGCCCGAAAAGGCGCGAGGAGCGGTTTGTCGCTCTGTCTCCCTCGCACCCGCATGGAGAGCCCCGCGAGTGCGACAGAGACAGCGACGAAACGACGCGCGGCATGAGCGATGGCCGACCGCGAGGGCCACTGCCACGGCCGCACTCCCTCGCATCGCGTCTCTATTAGCCCCGGGCGGGCTCCAGATGAATGTGGGGGCCTGTGTGTGTGCCTGTCCGTCTGCCTGTGTGTGTCTAGATCGAGTACGTGTAGCGTTGCCAACATCACACTACACGGCTGTGTGTGTGTGCCGTGTCATCACTTCCATTTGTTTATCTGCCAGGCAGACTGGTGCCTTTGTCTGTGTGTGTCTGTGTGTGCCTGTATGGGTCTGCGTGCTCTAGTACTGCCCTGTCGGCCCGTCCAGGTAATCAGCGTGCAAACTTGTACAGTGCCGTGTACAGAGCGTCCCGCTCCATTCGTTTGGAACGTCGCCAAGAGACGGGGTCGCGATGGGGGCGCGATCGGCGCGACGACGGCGACCCTGCGCACAGTGGGCCAGAAGACCGGTGGAGGCGGCCAAAACTCTCGACGCGTTTTGAGCTCCAGAGTCGCTAAACACGACTCGAACTGAACGTGTGACCCCACCAATGAATTCCTCGTTCGGAGAGCAATCCATTGGTGGGGCCACACGTTCGGTTTGAGTCCTATTTAGCGACTCCGGAGCTCAAAACGTGTCTGGGATTTTGACCGCCTCCACCAGTCTTCTGGCTGGCCCACTGTTGGGTGTCCCTCTCGGAAACAAGATGGCGGCCGTTGACTGGAGCGCGTCGTCGGTTCGGCGAGTGCGCCATTATTAATTTGGCCGTTTGGCATAATGGGCGAAACGCGACGACGGCAAGACTTATCGTTAAAATCTCATTACGGCCATAGGCGAGGGCCACCTCGTCCGCCGCGCAGCGCCGCGCAGCACGCCAAGGAGTAGTGTTATGTGATGACAGCCCCGCACGGCCAACCGGTATTCGGTGGGTCAATCTTTGCCGTCTTTTCCCGAGCCCCCAAAAGTGCCTAAAGCGCGAATCCCCCAAAGCGAAGGGGCCCCAGCCTGCCCGCCGCCGGGGCTTAAAAAACTTTGGTGGAACCCGTCGCCCCGGGGCCCCAAAAGGAAAGGTTGGCAAAGGGAGGGAGGCAAACCGCGTTTTTAAACGCCGGGGCGCGAGGGGACAGAAAAACCCGTTTGGTGGGCCCGGCCCGAGGGGCCCGGGGGGCCCCGGAGGGGCGAGAAGAGGAGCGATTAAACGCTCTTCTTCCGAATACACTAAGGTGGCGCGGGGCGGACGGGGCTGCTCTCGGCTCGGCCGGGCAGGGGCCCAGAGGGGCGTCAGGGCTGGGCGGGGCGGGCGGGGCGTGGCGGGGCGTTGCCGGGGTTGTCTGAGCGGGGCGGGCGTCGGCGTTGGGCGGGGCTAATGGCGGGGGGGGCGGGGCGTGGGGGTGGCGGGCGGGGCGGGGCGTGGCGGGGCGTGGCGGGGCGGGGCGGGGCGGGGGGGTGGCGGGGCGTGGCGGGGCGTGGCGGATCAGCCTGCACCCCGCTGCCGTGTGGCTGGACGCTGTCCGACGCTGTCCCGGCCGGTGGTCACTTCGTCTCTGTCCGTCTCCGCGTGACCCGTGTTACCTAGTGTTACCCATGCAGCCACCGCCGCCGCGCCGCTCGTGTCCGAAAAGGGCGGTTGCTCGCCGCTTTGCTAGTTCCACGCACACACTAAATCCTTGCGCACTATTTTGCAAATGCGTAAAATTATGCGTAACATAACGCTTCTACGTTTTTCTGATTTTCGTTTCGTGTGTACCGCCGAGCTGAGGCAGCCAAGAAGGAGCAGCCCGTCCCACCATTGCGCGGTCCCCTTGCTCGCTTCGCACAGTGGGCCAGAAGACCGGTGGAGGCGGCCAAAACTCCAGACGCGTTTTGAGCTCTAGAGTCGCTAAATGGGACTCGAACCGAACGTGTGACCCCACCAATGGATTGCTCTCCGAACGAGGAATCCATTGGTGGGGTCACACGTTTGGTTCGAGTCCCATTCAGCGACTCTGCAGCTCAACGCGTCTAGAGTTTTGTCCGCCTCCACCAGTCTTCTGGCCCACTGCTTCGCCGTGCTTCGCCCCGGCCGATTGGACGGGTGCGGGTTCGACACCCGTCCCGCTCCGAGTCCTGCTCCGCCCTCTCCTTGGCCTTCCCGGGCCCCGACGCCAGGGGGGCACCCGGGGGCCTGACCCCCCAAGTTTTGGTGCATGGGGGGGCGGGGGGCAAACATTTCGGGCAAAGCGAAAATAAATTAACGAGTTTTAAACGCGCCGCCGCAGTCCAGAGGACCACGACAAACACCCAACGCTTTTGGGACAGAGTCGCCCTTACTCCAACCAAAGTGTGACCCCAAACCCTGGATAGCTTTCGGACGAAGGAATTTATTTCCGAAGAGGTTCTTTGGCTCATACCCTTTTCCCCCCAAAAGCCTAGAGTTTTGGCCATTCTGGCGGCGTTTTGGCCCCAGGAGTTAGGTCTTTTGCCTTTCCAGGCCCTTTCATTCCCCTGACGGTCAAAACTTCAAATCGGTCCGAAGGGCCCGCCAACAAAATGGAATTCCTGTTAAGGACCGCTCCCCGGACCCCAAAAAAACTAATCAGGGGCTTTATTCAGCTGGGAAACGGCCTTTATTTGTTCCCATCCTTTTGGGGGTTTTGGTTTTGGCCGGTCAGAACGGTCAGGTTGCCAGGTCGGTCTAGGCGGCCGGGCATTTTGAGTGTTGCAAGACCTGCGTCTTTGTTGACATGCATGTTCACGTTGAGCAAATGACGCTACACAAAAACGCCTTAAGGTAGGCAACCCTCAATACAGAGCGCCGCTTGCACCCCCCTGGAATTCGAACGCGTCGACGCCCCTGCTTGGCCCTCTCCGCCCCCGCGCCGCCAACTTGGCAGCCTCGCTGACGGCCTGCCCGGCCTGCCCGGCCTGACGGTCGGCTGCCCAAGTATTTGCATGTTGCATGTAGATGCTTCCCGCCGCGGCGGCCCGCCGGGTCTAAGCCCAGTCAGCCTGCCCAGTCGGGACGATGCGAAGCGAAAATAAAATAAGACGAGTTGTGTGGGCGGCGCACGGCGCGCAGTGGGCCAGAGGACCGGTGGAGGCGGTCGAAATCCCGAACGCGTTTTGAGCGTACAGAGTCGCTAAGTGGGACTCGAACCAAACGTGTGACCCTACCGATGGATTGCTCTCGGAGCGAGGAATTCATTGGAAGGGTCACGCGTTCGGCTCGAGTTCTGTTTCGCGACTCTGGAGCTCAAAACGCGTCTAGAGTTTTGGCCACCTGCGCCGGTCTTCTGGCCCACTGTGCAGTCTCAGGTGCTTTTGCCTGTCTCGCAGGTCTTGCAGTGCCGCGCGCCCTCCTCGGGGCGCGGCGGGGTCAGCGTGTCGCTGCGGTCCGAGGCCGCGCCAGACACGTGTGGTTGCCATGGTTACCGCGGACCGCTACCCGCGGCACCACACTGGAAAGGGAAACCAATCAGGAAGCGACTTCATTCCGCTGGGAATCTTCACTGTTTGTTTTCCGATTTTCATTCTGCTTCCAATCCTTTTTTGCGGTGTACTGCGTTTGGATCCGTCCGAAGCGGTGGAGGCACTCGCTCCTCTGCATAGAGGACATCGGTGTGGCTCTGCAGCCCGCGCAGAGGACCGCGGTGGAGGCGGTCACACCTCTAGACGCGTTTTGAGCCACAGGGTCGCTAAATGGGATTGGAACCTGTGACCCACCAATGGATTGCTCTCCGAACAAGGAATCCATTGGTGGGGTCACAAGTTCGGTTCGAGTCCCACTTAGCGACTCTGGAGCTCGAAACGCGTTTTGGGCGCCGGCGCCAGTCTTCTGGCCCACTGTGCGCACCTCGCCGGGGGCTTCGGCCGGTCATCGCCGTGCTCGGACGCCGTGGGGCCCGCCTGCCTTGCCCGCCCGCCCTGGGGGGCACGGAGTTCAAAGTTAGTTCTCAGGGGCACTTGCCAACTTGCAGCTTCCCGGATGGAAAGACGGTAGCCCTCTTGTGTTCCGCACCGGCTCAGCAAAGAAGCCCGCGGTCGGAACTCAAGCGGCAGTCCTGCTCTCCGGGTCCCCGGGTCCCCAGGTCCCTGGACAGGACTTGGGCGGCGGCAGATCCTTCAAGTCGACATGTGCGGTGGTCCCGGCGGTCGCGGGGGTCGGGGCCATTAGAATGCCGATTCATAAACGTCACCGACTCACGACCCCTGCCTGCCCCTGACGCCGTACGACCCCGCGTGGACACGCCGGACACTCCCACCGACACACACACACCACACACACACACACACACACACACAAAAAAAAAAAAAAACACACACACACACACACTCGCGCACGACATACGAAAAAGTATGAAATAGCTCAAGTCCCATCAATCTGACGATTCTGTCCAGCTAGGCCTGTGCGTGTGTGTGTGTGTGTGTGTGTACTTTTTATGACGTCGTTATGACCAACCGCCCACTTGATGCACTCTATCGGCGAAATGACAGGTAAACGTCGTGCCCCACAGTAATGCGGCTCACACACACACACACAATTCGCATGCATACACATACACATTCTCAAACGACGAGAGGCATATAGAGAGAGAGGGACGGGGAGGGAATGAAAACTGGAACAAAGAAAGTTAGCCGTCATTTGTAAAAAAGCAAAAAAAAAAGTAGCAGCTTTGTTGCACGGATGAGTGCAGCATGGATGCGGGAACTGCGGCTCCTGCAATTGGCGCATTTTCCCACCCCATCCCATCCCGTCTGTGGTGTGTGTGTGTGTGTGTGTGTGTGTGTGTGTGTGTGTGTGTGTGTTCACCTGCCTCCCGCACGCGCATTTTAATTGCTTCATTACCGCAGCTGGAAAAAAAAGTGCGGGGAACTTTTGCAGCGGGGAAGTATCGCTAAACCTGTGGACCCCGTCACACTGCTAAAAGTCGGCGACATTTCTCTAACGGTACGCCGCGCGTATGCATGCATGCGTCCTTGCCCTACACTGTAAACTCAGGCCGGGAAACTTAAGCAAAGTGCTTGCTTGCTGTTCTTTTTATATTTTTTATTTTTCTGACGAGGCCGCCACATACAGTTCTTTGATTGCGCCGAAGCGAGGTTTAATTGCGCGGGCTTCCTGCCTTCGTTCGCCCCGCGGTCCTTTGGGGAATCTTAATTTGGAAAAGATGGTCCTCGCTGCCCAGTGAAGGGAATATGGGGCCCCATACAGAGCACAGCGAGGAAATTTCTAAAAAAAAATATTTTGTAGCACGTCACCGAACTTGGAGACTTTGTGAGCAGGCTATTTTCATACATTTTCGCCAAGTCGTAAACCTCGGGCGCTTTCCAATAATAAACCAGCTCACACACTCACACACTGGCAGTGTGCAGGCTGGTGCAGCCCATTTATCGATAATTAATTCGGCTTCATTCCCAGCCGTGCTTTATGGCCCGTGACCAGCTCAATATTGGTGTCCGCCGTTTCGGCGATTTACTGCGCGAGTTCTCCCCAATTTGTCTCCGTATTTATTTGTTGCTGCGCTGCCGGTGGCGCCAATACGACGCCAATGCCGGCCAGGTGGTGCTGGGTCAGTGCGGCTGGCTCCAGCTACACTGCTCCGACTATGGCTAACTTTTGATTTCGTGCCGTTCCACTTTTTTTTGACGTGGCGGAAAGTTTTGATGAATGTTGTCGGATTCCGATTCACCCCTTGCCTGTCATCGCGTCGCGCCTGATGGACCGCCGCCGTGGGTGACCGACCCTCCGCCGCAGGTGCCCGAGGATGCCCGAAGTGGTACCTCCGTAGTGGTACCCCCGAAGTGATACACCCGAAGTGGTGCACCCGAAGTAGTGCACCCGAAGTGGCGCACCCGAAATGGTGCACCCGATGTGGTGCACCCGATGTGGTGCACCCGATGTGGTGCACCTGAAGTGGTGCACCTGAAGTGGTGCACCCGAAGTGGTGCACCCGAAGTGGTGCACCCGAAGTGGTGCACCCGAAGTGGCACACCCGAAGTGGTACACCCGAAGTGGTACTCCCGAAGTGGTACTCCTGAAGTGGTGCACCCGAAGACACCCGAAGTGGTACTCCCGAAGTGGTGCACCCGAAGTGGTACCCTCGAAGAGGTACTCTCGCAGTGGCTCCCTCTGAGCGGTACCCCGAAGTGCGGCCGAGCGGCCGTGGTACCCCCGCCGGTCGGACCGGGTCCCGGCAAATAATCGACTGGATGGAGTCGTAAAAATATCGGATGCTAACCGCCACCTGCGCCGCTGCTGCAGAGCGCGCCAGAGCCCGAGACCAGGGCGGCCCAAATGATCAGTCAGACTGGCCCGATCGCTTCTGCCGGACTGGATTCTCGTTGCTGTTTGGCTGAAATCGATTTGGAAGGCGAGATTCTGACAATGATGATGATGGTGGCGTCCAATCGTTTCAATCAGAGACAGGTCCTGCCTGTTTTTACTTGTTTAATTTCCGTGGTGAAATGCGTTTGGCGGCCTCCCACGACGCGCTGCTGTTTTTGTAAGACAAAAACGAACTCGGCCTAGTTGCGCCCGTGAGCTTTTGCTTTCAGCAGCAGCCCATCATGCAAATTAAGTAGGCCTGGTGTGTTGTATAGTGTAGGCGGCGCGGGAAGGACGAGTGGAAAATTCAAAAGGGAGGAGCGAGTAGTAACCCGTCACCTGGTTGCTGTTTGTGAGGCAAACCTGGCTCGATGCACACGCGATACAGACGGAGGGCTTTTACTGCCTGCAGACTGAAGAGTGGTGGTTTCGTCGCTCTCGCACTCATGACGCGTTCCATGAGAGAGAGAAAGAGAGAGAGAGAGAGAGAGAGAGAGAGAGAGAGAGAGAGAGAGAGAGAGAGAGAGAGAGAGAGACCAACCGCGGTATGCCGCGTGCGCATACTGCCTGTAAATCAAGGTCCCGGTGCATTGTGGGACCGTCCCTTCTCGGCGCGCTGACTCAGCAAGCGATACATCGAACGAAAGCGTCTCGTAAGTGCGGCGCGAACGGCCCAAATCGGTGTCACTCCGGCAAGTGAGAGAGAGAGAGAGAGAGAGGGAGAGAGGGAGAGAGAGAGAGCATTGAAACTAACGTGCCTGATTTAGAAGGAAGGGTACACGTTTGGCCACGGGCCCTGTCCTCCCACAACCAAAAAATAAATAAAAGTTTGCAGTCCTTTCTGTTCGCTTTGCAGCTCAGGCGGTGTGGTCTATGATGGCTCTGGAACGGCCCCCTTGCGGGATTTTTGGCGCGGCGCCGCGGAGAGTGAAGAGAAAATGGGAGAGGCTGAAGAAAAAAAGTGGGCAGGTAGAAAATGAAGTTTTGGGCCGTCCTCTGCGTTTGGAGCAACGCGGTTGGCCACGCCTCGCCAGCAGGACGTGCTGCACCGTGCCGTCGGCTCATCCGGCCAGATTCGCAACACCCGGACGGACGAACAGACAGACAGACAGACAGACAGACAGACAGACAGACAGACAGACTTTGGCGGATTGAAGGCCACCTGTTTTGATTGCACAGATTTGCATGTCGGGGTGGCGACGCGCTTCGTCCCGCCGACGGACGACGTGGTTCGGCTTTCTTCGGGGACTTCCCTGGCGTCACTTTTTGTGTGACGGCGTCGTCACGCGGACGTGACGGGGGCGTGGCGTGACGGCCCTGTTTGTTTGGGCCGCGAAGGGGTAATTCCATCGGATGACTAAACACCACCTGACGCGGCCCCGCCGCGAGGGCCCCGCGCTACGCTACGCCCCGCCCGGCTCAGGCCGCCGCGCGCGCTCCTACAATAGACACTCTCGATTCCGGAAATTTGTACCCGTGCGCGGTTCGGCGCGGCTCGGCGCGGCTCGGCTCGGCGGCCCGAACGGGGTCACGATGGAGCCCCTCGGATTATAATTCGAGTCTATCATTTGGATGCGAGCCGCGCGCCGAATGGCCGCTTTCGAACGCAAAGTGACGGGCACGCCAGCCCGAAACCCGAAAACAGGATCGACGCCACGACACCCTAATAATTCCATTGTCTATTGTGGTGGCCGCGGTGGCCCTGGTGGCGGCTTTGCCCATGGCTTTGCCCGGCAGCCCGTGGCCGGCCCTTGTGCTGCCATTACCGGCCTGGACCACCGGGACCACCCAGACCACGCCGCCCACACCGCAAGGCCCGGCCCCGTCACGGGCGCCTTATTTTTAACACCCCACTGCCGCTCGGCACACAGTGGGTCAGAAGACCAGTGGCGGTGGTCAAAATCCCGGACGCGTTTTGAGCTCCAGAGTCGCTAAATGGGAATCGGACGTGTGACCCCATCAATGGAATCCTCGTTCAGAGAGCAATCCATTGGTAGGGTCACCCGTTCGGTTCGAGTCCTGTTTAGCGACTCTGGAGCTCAAAACGCGTCCAGAGTTTTTGCCGCCTCCACCGGCCTTCTGGCCCACTGTTCGGCGGTGGTTTTCGAAAACCGGTGCTGGTTCGCAGTGATGTGGGTCGCCGTTCCTGCTGCGAACCCTCCGCGCTCCGCCCTCCGCGCCGCCGAGCCCTGCACGATATGGGGCACTAAGCCATTATGCAAAGGGCTGGCCCTTTGTACTGCTCGCCGTGCCGGGGGATTCCATACGCAATCAATGCCTGCGTTATTCCCCGTGGAGGCGGTGTCGCGCGCGTGCGGAGCATGGCGAGTGCACGGCGCGGTGCATGGTGTGGTGCACGGTGAGGCGCATGCTGAGGTGCACGGTGAGGTGCACGGTGTGGTGCACGGTGACGCGCATGGTGAGGTGCACGGTGAGGCGCATGCTGAGGTGCACGGTGAGGTGCACGGTGTGGTGCACGGTGACGCGCATGGTGAGGTGCACGGTGAGGCGCACGGCGCGGTGCATGGTGAGGCGCCGCATGGTGAGGTGCACGACCAAGGGTCGCGTGCTGTCCGCCGAGTGCAAGTCACCCCGCGCCATTGTGCCCGACAACTCGTTGGAGCCCTACGCCCTGCCCAAGGGCCTCTCCTGGGTGGCTAGGCGCATGGCGTGGCCGTGGCGGGGCTTGGCCTTGACGAGCCCCGGTAGCATGGCCGCCCCGCCAGGCCGCCCCAGGGTAAAATACCTACAGTCCGGCCAGGCAGTACACTTCGATCTGAAAATCTCGCCGCATTATGTATTCTCTCTCTCGATCGACCAGTTTCAATTTTTTAAAGTTTTTTTTATGTCTTTATCATAGTTTTGCGGTCCAGTTAGAAGAGGATTTACGACTCTATCTAATGTAGTTTTTTTTATCAGATGCCCCGGTAGTCTGTTCACTCTGCTCCTCCGTGGTTTTTCTTTCGGCGGCTTTTTTTTTTTTCAGTGTGTCTGCCGGTCGTATTCTAATGGATTTTATCGTCATATCGTTCGGCCGGCCGCACGGAGGTAGCGCTGCCTGGGCTGCCTTGGCTGCGTTCGCTGCGGGCCAGATGGACGTGTCCGGAGCAAACCCCCTCATCTTTACACCATTTTAGCCCGACTTGCCCCCGCTGCTTGCTGCCGGACTTATCGCCGCATCGCATAAGAGCAGAGCCCGTCAGGGGGCGCACCCTGCCCCACCCCGCCCTGCCCCGCCCCGCCCCGCCGTCGTCGAATTTGTTGGGCAACGTTTGGCGAGCCTTCACATCGACACATCCGTAATGATACACATGCCGGTCCCTTTCACAAGCGGTACGTACGTCGCGGCACTGCGCGGTACGTGAGCCGCATTTGCATTCGAGAACAATCGCCGTCATAATCGATACTTCGAGATATCGAAAGCGCGCGCGCGCGCTCGGCGCAACAACGCTCTGCGTCGCCTCGCTCCGCCCGCCTCGGTTCGATTCCGGAGCGCGGCGGCCTGCCCCTCGCCTGCAGCTGGTTGCATTTGCGACTCGGACTCACTGGGACGGACGAGTGGAGGGGGAGCGGCACGGCACGCCACGGCAGCTTAATAAAGTAGTACCAACTAATTGCGTGAATGAGATGCACGTATGCATTGCTGCCAACCTGCTACCGTGCGGCTGGCCGCGTGTACAGAGGACGTTTGTTCATTTGTTTCTCGCTTCCAGCTGGCCAAGGAGGGGAGAGAGAGAGAGAGCGAGAGAGAGAGAGAGAGAGAGAGAGAGAGAGAGAGAGAGAGAGAGAGAGAGAGAGAGAGAGAGAGAGAGAGAGAGAGGCGCAATGTCGGGAAGCAAGAAAAATGGAGGTGGCAATGAATCCGGACGCTCGTCCGTTCGAGTGCCGAAAACGCGGCCCCGCAGATGAATGCCACGTAATTATATCGGCCCGTGTTAAGCTGCGGGGGTCATAATTGTTTACGATTCTCCCTCTCTGTCCGTTTGTCGCGACATTGGCGTGCGTGAGAGAGACGAGCGACGGGGAGCGGGGTCCGGGGACGCCCCGGACTGGTCCCTGTGGTCTCGGCCTTCGGGCGAGAGATGCAGGGGACGCGCCCAGCATTCTTGATAAATTACAGAGGGCGCCGAATGGAGACTGGAGGACTGGAGGGGCATGAGGCCGGCTGGAGTGGCTGGACGTGCCGGACTGTCTTCCGCGCCTCAAAACCGCTCAAAACGCTGGCGCGGTGCGGCGGGGCACAGTGGGCCAGAAGACCGGTGGAGGCGCGGCCAAAGTCCCAGACGCGTCTTGAGCTCCAGAGTCGCTAAACAGGCCTCGAACCGAACGTGTGACCCCACCAATGGATTCCTCGTTCGAAGAGCAATCCATTGGTGGGGTCACACGTTCGATTCGAGTCCCATTTAGCGTCTCTGGAGCTCAAAACGTGTCCGGAGTTTCGACCGCCTCCACCGGTCTTCTGGCCCACTGTAAGGCGCCCTTCCGCGGCCAGCTGGGTGGCTGCCTCATCTCCATACAGCCCCGCAGCCCCACGCCCTTCGCCCCGAGGCCCTCCGTCCCCCAAGGACACGCGGCCCCTGTTGCAAAGCCGGGCCGATTAGCCTGCTGGAGTCTAATAATCATAATCGAGCAGACGCCCTCCCGGCCTGGAGGCCTGGAGGAAGGAAGGTAGCCCGTGCCGCCACTGTGCCGCCGTGCGCCGCGCTAGGGTTGCCAACTAGAGGCAGGCCGGACGGCAACCCTAGGAAGGGCGTGCCGCGCGTCACTCGGATTGGATTCTGCTCTAATAAGCGGCCCTGTTCACTTAGGCTCCTACGCTGTGATTAGCACCGTGGAAGCGTCGCGGCACGGCGGGGGGGACTCACGACGTCCACGGCACCGGGCACCGGCACTGGAAAAAAAAGGGAGGTGGACAGTATTTTTTTTTTTTGGTGTTGTGTGTATTTTGGCTGGGATGCTGGCGCGGTGTTTTTAGTAGCACTTAGTGAACGGCGGGGCGGGCTGCCTGGCCGGGCTGCCTGGGACACGCCGGGGTGGGGGCTATTTCTCAACCTGTCCGATGCACAAGGTCTCGCCGCCACGCCCCGCCACGCCCCGTCCACTCCGGGTCCAGGCTGACCGTCGATACGGGACCGCGACGCGGAGCACCGAATTTCCACCCGCAGGCTGCCGGCGACGTTTCGGAGGTTCGGAGAGCCGCCCCCCAGTGGGCCAGAAGACCGGCGCAGGCGGCCAAAACTCCGGACACGTTTTGAGCTCCAGAGTCGCTAAATGGGACTCGAACCGCACGTGTGACCCCACCAATGGATTGCTCTCCGAACAAGGAATCCATTGGTGGGGTCACACGTTCGTTTCGAGTTACTCTGGAGCTCAAAACGCGTTTAGAGTTTTTGGCCGCCTCCACCCGTCTTCTGGCCCACTGTCCGGCCCAACCGAGCTGGCTGCCTGGGGACGACAGTGGCGCCACCTGTTGCGGCCCGCATTACCGCGGCCCTGGCTGCCAGCCCCGCCAGCCCCGCCGACCCCAGCATAATAACGGCCGACCGACACAGTTCACTTGGGGAGTCGGCCCGGCGGACTTCACCTATTACATTCTATCGTGCCGAACTTGCGCCGCCGAGCCAAGCGGCCCACAGTGGGCCAGAAGACCGGCGGAGGTGGCCAAAACTGCAGACGCGTTTTGAGGTTCAGAGTCGCTGAGCGGGACTCGAACCGAGCGCGTGACCCCACCAATGGATTCCTCGTTCGGAGAGCAGTCCATTGGTGGGGTCACACGTTCGGTTCGAGTCCCATTTAGCGACTCTGGAGCTCAAAAGGCGTCTAGAGTTTTGGCCGCCTCCACCGGTCTTCTGGCCCACTGTGCGGCCCCTAGCGGCGAGCACTGCGGAGTCGACGCAGTCGATGACGGCGGCCAGATACGGAAATATGGAGCGAGTTGGCGGCGAACTTTGGCTGAGGCAGAACGCGCCTCAATAGACCCTGGCTTGGGCCGTTTGGCTCGGAATGCCGGCAATAACCCACCATAACTGCAGTACTGACGTAACAAGCAAGCGAAGACACTCGTTTCGCAGTGGGCCAGAAGACCGGCGCCGCGGCGGTCAAAAAGCGCGTTTAGAGCTCCAGAGCTGCTGAACAGGACTCGAACCGATCTTGTGACCCCCACCACCAATGGCTTGCTCTCCGGACGAGGAGTCCATTGGTGGGGTCACGCACGTTCGGTTCGGGTCCTGTTTAGCGACTCTGGAGCTCAAAACGCGTCTAGAGTTTTGGCCGCCTCCACCGGTCTTCTGGCCCACTGTGCGTTTGCTGAGAGTCCGGCCTTGAACCTTTGAACCGGGTCCACGTTGTCCGCTCGCTTTCCGACGGTCGTGTAGCGGTCATTGTCGCAGGTGGCGTCCTCGGCGTCCTCATCATACGCGCGTTATTCTGAAATTCAAATGCGGCTTGCGTCCGTTTCGTCTTCTTGTTTTACGCCGGTGTAATTATTTTCTGGTGCGTGCGTGTGTGCGTGCGTGCGTGAGCGTGCCCCTGGGCCTATGTCGGGCCTACGCACGCGCGGTCGCTGCTGATGGAGGCCTCTGCGCTGTTCCCCCTTTACACACACCTTTTCCGGCCGTTCAAACCGGTCGCCCATCTCTCTCTTGCACAGGGTGGCTGCCCCCCCTCTCTCTCCCACTCCCTCTCCGTGTGTTCCCACAGGACTGAGGGAGAGAGAGAGAGAGAGAGAGAGAGAGAGAGAGAGAGAGAGAGAGAGAGAGGGAGAGAGGGGGGGGGGGGATTCCCACCTGACACCCCATCGATGCCCGTCGAAGCCACCGCCGCATCCATCATGATCTCCGCCACCAGCAGGCCGCATTCCCGGTTACTTCTGTCTCCCTTTTTTCGGAAACCCTAATGGCGTTTAACAGGCGGTGTAAGTGAGACAGCCGGAGGGAGGTCGGCCTGCATGTCGCCTGCATTTCCTGTTTCCCGTGTGCGGAATTTGTGTCGGTGGCCGAGCCGCCCGGAGGAAAACCGAGACTCCCTCGTGTGCATGCTGTGTGTGTGTGTTTATTCTGCGAGGGCTTTCGCGCTGGAGGGGGTCTTGTGGGTCGTGTAAGACGTGCGGACCTGGAGGTGCCCACTGCTACCGGCCACCACTATTGAAACACACGGATACATGCACACACACACACACACACACACACACACACACACACGGAGTGCAGGCGCTGCCCTGGTAACTGCACCCCTGCGGGGCGAATGCACTTATTTTCCGTCCCCGCGTGTAAACTGGACCGGTTGGCGAGCGGACTGCATGCACCTTGGGCTGCACTCGGCCGCGCCGTGCCCCGCCCTGGCGAGCCGGCCGCGAGGAGGGGCTAAGCCTGCACGGCCTGCACGGCGAGCACGGCGTCTTTGTCGTCGCGAAGCGGGAGCCAAAGGATCAAAGTCATCACGGCGCGGAAATTTATTGCTCGCTCTGATTGCACGCTTTGCTGCAGACTGCAGCCTTCTTCGTCGCTCTGTCTCTCTCGCACCTGTGCGGGGCGCCGTACGAGTGCGAGAGGGACCGAGCGACGAAGACGACTCTCGGAATCAGTCCGCTGGATGGATGAAGCTGGCTGATGCTGGCCTGCCGCGGGGAAGTGACCGAGGCTCGCGAGTTAGCCCCGCTCTAAACAAGTATAATCTAACGCAGGGGGGGGGAGGGGAGGGAGAGAGAGAGAGAGAGAGAGAGAGAGAGAGAGGAGAGAGAGAGAGAGAAACGAAAAAAGGCAGGAAACTCGTTGACTTTTGCAGTTGCTTTTCCTGGAGAGGCCTGTTTGTGTGTGTGTCTTTGTATGAGTATGTGTGTGTGTGCGGTTAGAGCGGTGCGTCTCTGCTGTTGACACGCAGCCCGCTGTTTGTTTGGCAGCGAGCGGTACCTCTTCCTTCTCTTCCCTCTCTCTCTCTCTCTCTCTCTCTCTCTCTCTCTCTCTCTCTCCTCTCTCCTCTCTTTTCTCTCTCTCTCTCTCTCCCCTGTCCTCCTCTTTTTCCTTGGCGCCTGCAGCTTGCGGTGTAGGCGCAGCGCTGCTCGGCGGCGCGGCCTACCCGGAAGGGGCCCCCTGTGACGCAGCCGGCCCGCCACACTCGCCTGCGCGGCGGGCCGGCCTACGCTGCAGGCGATTGCGATTGCGATTAATGCCTGGACCACAAGTGATCGTCTGGCTTTCGGGCCCGCCCGGTCATGTCGGTGATACACCAGCACGTGACGGGGCGTCCCTACTGAGAGGAGTGGTTTTCTAGGCGCTCTGGGCGGCCGCTCTGTCTCTCTCGCGCTCCTGCGGCGTTCCCTGGGGGTGCGAGAGAGACGGAGCGACTAGTCGCCGTCTCGTCGCCGTGGCAACGGCGTCGTAAAAGCCCCCGCGTCACGGCGCGGGCGGGCTGGCCAGACCAGGCCGGCTTGCAGTGGTGTGTATAAACCGTGAAAGCGAGCAGTGTGTGTGTTCGGAGCACCGCGGCTCCGCCACTGTGAGTCTGGAGCCGAGAGAAAGTGTCAACGGGAAGCTGGAAGTCGCAAACGCGGAAGGCCGGGATGACGCGCATACGGCACTGCCTGCAGTACTGCAGTGTGCCTGCAGTGTCGCGCGGGGAAAGTGAAGTGGCGTGTCTCGCGCGTCTCCACTGACAGAGTCCTCCTGGAAAAGCGGGTTTGGCGACGCACAGTGGGCCAGAAGACCGGTGGCGGCGGTCAGAATCCCTGACGCGTTCTGACCTCCAGAGCGCCGGTCTTGTAGGCCCCAGTGCGGCGCTCCAGCGACTGCCGATATCGTTGTGGCGGCCATGCTATCCGCAGGACGCTAAACCGCGCAACCTGCGGCCGGACTGCGAATAGCCAATATCGGCCGAGCGGCCGTAACCCGCCGATAACTTTCCTCGCCAATACCGAACGGACGGACGGACGGGGTGCATAACGCCAACGGGGAGGTGCACTGTAAGAAGACGCCCCCGCAGTGCGTTTCCGTAAGAAGAAGGAGAAGAAGAAGAGGAAGAAGCGGGGGAGGGGGAGAAGGAACCACTGCGTGTTTCCGGCAGCGTCTCCAAGCGAACTTCGGCGGTTAAGGGCGTAGGAGCGGGTGGCTACTCTGAGAATGGTAGCATCCGAGAGCGTTTTCGGGTGCATCCGCAATCGTCTGAGGCCGGGGCCCCGATGCCCCGTAGACCTGGTTCGCAGACAATGCACCCTCGGCCGGCTGTTTATGGCCGGCCTGCCGGAGTGCGGGTGAGTGACACCCCGGCACGGGGCTCGGCCTGGGCCGCACGGAGCAGATCGCCAGCTTTTCGTGAGCTCGGGGCCGGTCTTCAACTCCAAGTCCAAGTTTCAGGTCAAAATCAAAAGTTTTGACCAAATTTGACAAAATATTTTTTGAGAAGTACTGATTATTTCTATATAGCTAAAAAAGTTGTTTTCGTTGCTCTGTTAAAAGTGGCCGCAGAAACTTCATTTTTAGATGGAAAGATCAAAAATTTCATCCCGAGTACAATGGTGAACATCCCATGAGTGTCAAACGACGCGTTAGAAAAATTTTAGCTTTCAGGTAGCGAAAGGATCGCCTCCCTTTTGTGTGGAGAGGCCTGCTTCACAATGGGCTGCGCCGAGGCGACGATGATGACAGGCTGATTTATTACCCCCAGGCCCAAAATACAAATTTTCAAACGAGCCTTTTCGCGTTTTTGGAAAATGCGGCAATGGATTTGTCGTTGAAAGCTGGGTCTAATGGTGTTTGAATTTTTGTTCTACGATAATTTCTACCAAAATCGCGACGAAAATTGGCCAAAACTGGTCGGGGCCCGGTGCCGCCTGCCTTGCAGACGGCTCCTCGACGGCTCCCCTATTGTCCGCCCGGCGCGTCACCCCGGACCCCGACTACCTGCCCCGCGCTCCGCTGTGCGACAGAAACAACACATCGGCCGAAGCAGCCTGTCTCTCTCTACTGGTGCAGGACCTTCAAATCTGAGTGATTTTCTAGACCACACGACGCGAGTACCACACCTTCTAGAGGAATGGAAAAAACTTGCCCGTGCTGACAAAGGCATGGCCTAGGGGATGTGATGGTCCATTTTTTCGCCCTTTCATTAGATTCCGCTCGGGAGCTTCCTGAAAATCACTCATTTTCAAGGCGTTCCAGGTACGTTCCTAGACGATAGAGCGCAAATTGGAGTAGACCATCCCCTGCATACAGTCCCTGACAACATGTGTGCAAAGTTTCAAGACGCTGCGACCCTTGATTTCCCCGTCGTGTGGTCTGGAAAATGTAAAAAACCCCCAAAAATTTTCGAATTTTGGGGCGTCGCGACGCCGAAACTATGCGTCGCCGGGAAAAACGGTTTGACATGGTGCCTTACCACATCGATCACTATCAATTGGTGAAAAAAAAAATTTGCGCTCCTACGCCCTTAAAAACACCTCGCGTTGCCCGGCACCCTCCCCTCGCCCCTCCCCCTTTCTCGCCACCCATTCGCACTTTCGCGGCTCACGGCACAATCCTATCAACTTTTCAATTATCGTAAAACAACGCCGGCAGAGCAAGAGAGAGAGAGGGAGAGAGAGAGAGAGAGAGAGAGAGAGAGAGAGAGGAAAGGACACTGCGCGGCGCGGACGTGTTCTCTTTTGCGTTTTTCTTCTCAAAGAGACGGGCCCGGTGCGGCCGGCCGCCGAGATCGGAAGCGCGCGTAATGTATTCGTATTCAGATTGGGGTGATCAATACTTTGACGCGGCCGCGCCGCCTTGCTCGCAGTGCAGCGGTCTGGGCAGCGGCCGAGCGATATCATAAAAAAATCAAAGCGAACCGTAATTTGGGCTGGACGGCTGATAGGCTAGCGTATCGGGGGTTACTAATGAGGGGGGGGGTGGAGGGGATGCCCCCCCCCCCCCCCCCGCCTTTTATTTACCATTTCTGTGCTGCTCTTGTCTGCGGCCGATATGGCGTGGCTCTTTGAAAAGAAATACACTTGCCAACGCGTCCCGGAATCAATCCGCTCGATATCGAATCAACTCCATTTTTTTTTTCTCGAACGATTTTATCTCCTTTTTTTTCTTTGACCAGTGTCGTTCGTTGGCCTGCGTCTTTTTTTTTCTTCTCCCAGCGTGCATCTGCGCTGATCCTCGCTTTTATTATTGCACCCGCTATCTGCCGCGGCCTGCCTCGGAATCTAGTAGTAGTCGGGGGAGCGCGAGGAGGGCAGGGAGGAGGAGAAGAAGAAGGCCTTTATTTATGACACAATTCGTAAATCTGCCTGGGAGCGACCACACCATCACCACTACCACGGCCAGGGCACGGTCAGGGCACGGCCAGGGCACGGTCAGCCCAAGGCAGTCCACCTGTACGCCTGAGTGCTAATCCAGTGACATCACACACGCACACACACACACACACCACACTCTGCAGATGGTTCTCCCTCTCCCCCCTCCCTCTCACCCCCTCCCCCCTCTCTCTCTCTCTTCTCTCTCTCTCTCTCTCTCTTCTCTCTCTCTCTCACTCTTTTTCCCCTCTCTCTCTCTCACTCTCTCTCTCTCTTCTCTCCCCTCTCTCTCTCTCTCACTCTCTTCTCTCTCTCTCCCACTCTCTCTCTCTCTTTTCTCTCTCTCTCGCTCTCTCTCTACCTCTCTACCTCCAAGATACTGGCTGCCGGCCGACTCCATACCGCTCCCAAATTTGATCGCTCCAATTTGGTCCCGTGAGCCAATAAACAATCAATCACACGGCAGCGCTGCGTTGCGCTGTGTGGACCCACTCGCTCACACTGTGAAGTGAAGGCGGCAGTCGGCCTTTCTGGGAGCCGAAAAGGAGAGGGCTCCGGGCGCCGCCACGCCGCCGGCCTCTGTCTCTCTCGCACCTCCTACGGGACGCCCCGCGAGTGCGAGAGAGACAGAGCCACGGCTCTCGGAATGAGGCTGCCGCTCGCGTTGTTTGTGGAGCTATCCATTATTTTTGCCGCCGCTTTTCCTTACGGTCGAAGGTCGCCGCTGCTCTACATTTCATTGCGTAAGCGGCGCCGGCCGGCCGACCGCCGCACTGGAGAAATTGTGATTAGGCCGCTGCTGCTCATGAACCCCGTGTGGAAGCGACGAGGTGGCCATTCATCTCGCGGTCCCTCCGTCTCCCTCGCTCCGCCGCGCCCCTGCGGCGCGCCGCTGCGAGTGCGAGAGAGACGGAGCGACGCGACTAGCCCCGCCGCCGCCGGTCACGCGCACGACGAGGACGTAGGAGGAGAGCAGCACGGCGCACGCCACAATGCAGCAGCCGGCGTGTCTCATCAGCCCGCAATTTGGAAGTGAGATTGGCCGGCCTGGCGCTGCAGTCGTCTCTCTCGCGCCCGTGGGGCGTCCCGCGCGGGTGCGAGAGAGACAGAGCGACGAGAACGACTCTCGGAATCCAGTGTGCCGCCGGACGCCCGCTCGCCACTGGCCGCGGGGTTGGCACCACTGCTGCCTTGAGAATGCGCGGCCATTACGAATGCAAAGAAAGGGCGCCGAGAAAAATGACGAAGCTGGTGAACCGGGCATGCTAATGCCTCTGTGTGTGTGTGTGTGTGTGTGTGTGTGTGTGTGTGTGTGTGTGTGTGTGTGTGTGTGTGTGTGTGTACAAACACTGCGAGGATTTTGGAGCGAAAACCAGCGGCCGGCTGCTGGTAATAAGATGTAATGGAACACTTGATCCCGGCCGTGCGGTCGCCGAGCGAGCTTTGAAGCCGAGAGTCGGTTTCGTCGCTCTGTCTCTGTCGCACCCACACGGGACGCCCGACGAGTGCGAGAGGGACATGGCGACGAAAACGGCTCTCGTACTCAGCCTGGAGCAGGCGCCGCCGCCCTCCTGGACTGCCCCGGACTCGCCCCGCCCCGCCCCGCCCCGCCTCGCCCCGCCCCCCGCGCCCGCGCCCCGCCCCCCCGCCCCCCCGCCGTCGCACCGAGCAGGCCTCCAGCCAGGCCTGCCCGGGCCGCGCGGCTGGCCAGCCTGCCCGCAGCGAGATCAGTTTCTCTGTCGGCTCATGGCTTTCGCTTTGTGCGACAACATGAGGAACGCGCGCGCACAACGTGCAACGTGTGTGTTTCAAGCGCCGCCTACACCGCCAGGAAATAACGGGCTCACTACACTGCCAACTCGCAGTGGGCCAGAAGACCGGCGCAGGCGGCCGAAACTCCAGACGCGTTTTGAACTGCAGCGTCGCTAAGCAGGACTCTAAGCGAGTGGGTAGCCCACCAACCGATTCCTCGTTCGGAGAGCAATCCGTTGGTGGGGTCACACGTTCGGTTCGAGTCCCATTTAGCGACTCTGAAGCTTAAAACGCTTCCGGGATGTCGACCACCTCCACCGGTTCTTCTGGCCCACTGTGCGACTGCAAGGGCCGACATTTTTCAAAGTTTCTCGCGTCGAATGTGTGTGTTAGTGTTTGCGAGTGTTTGTGTGACTAACTGGCTGCGGTTTTGTTTGTTGCAGGTATGGGACGAACGTGTACCAGGACCCGGCCGCCATGGAGTGAGTACGCGGTGGCGATGGCGCGATCGGTGGCGCGATACACTGGCAATGACACGACGCGACACGCTACAGTGGGGCCGTGGGTGTCGCGACACTGTCGCCCCGCGACACGCCCCTGCCGCACGCCACTACACTCGACAGCTGACGACTGATTTCGTCGCTCTGTCTCTCTCGCGCCTATGGGGACACCCCATGAGTGCGAGAGAGACAGAGCGACCGGAGTCAGTCTACAGTGTGGCGGGGCTGCCTATCCCCGCGGCGGAACGTCCACTGAGGCCGACGTCGCCCACCGGCAGGCCGGCAGCACACTGACTCCGAGAGTCGTCGCTCTGTCTCTCTCGCACCCATACGGGAAGCCCCATGAGTGCGAGAGAGACAGAGCGACGACTCTCGGCGTCGGTCTGCAGGGCCCACATGTCGTCCGCGGGTCCCACGCAGCTCGGCCGGCAAGGCTCCGTTCCCGCAGGCTAGGAAACGGCGTCGGCGGCGCGAGCGGCTACTGCTGGAGACTCACTCCGTCTCTCTCTCTCCCTCTCTCTCTCTCTCTCTCTCTCTCTCTCTCTCCTCCCCTTTCTCTCTCTCTCTCTCTCTCTCTTTTTCTCTCTCTCTCTCTCTCTCTCTCTCTCTCTCTCTCTCTCTCGGCACGACCCGTGAGTGCGAGGGAGACGGAGCGACCCGCCGCGCTGCTGCTGCTCTGCTTCGCCTCCTCGCAAATTAAAACAATCGCCGGTGGGCGGGGCGGGGCGCGGGGCGGCCCTGCGGTGGGAAGCGGACGACGCGGCGGCGCGGCTCGGATTTCAAAATGTGGAATTGGCAGCGCATTCGCCGACACGTGTCCCACTGATTGGCCATGCAAATCAAGCAGGCGCACTGTGAAAAAAAAAGGACGGAAAAAGTACGGAACGTTCCGCACTTTTTTCCGTACCCTTTACAGGGGTTTCATAGGAGCAAGTAGGGAAACGTTCCGTCCCTTTTCCCCGTACCTCCGTACTAAATTTTTCTGTACCATTTTCGTACAAAAGTACGGAATTTTTTACAGTGCGGCCTGATTCCGGGAGTCCATCGCTCTGCCTCTCTCGCACTCATGGGGCGTTCCGTATGGGTGCGAGGGAGACAGAGCGACGAAAACGACTCTCGGAATGAGTGCGCTGCCGGTCGAGACTTCCGCCTGCCGCCCACGCCGCCGTCGACGGCCTAGCGCCGCCTAAGCGCCGCGGCGTGCGATACAAGAGCCTATTAACTGCCGCGCGAATTCTTTTCGCATGCTTTGCAAAGCGCCGCCAAGCGCCGCGGAGAAAGAATACAGCACGAGATGCATCAGGCCCAGCCACTTCCCACGACGCACAAAGGGGACGGACAGAGAGCGAGAGAGAGAGAGAGAGGGCAGAGAGGAGGGGGGAGGGAAAGAGAGAGAGGGAGAGGAGAGGGGGGGGGGGAAGAGCAGGGGTAAGTAGGGGAAGTGAAGGGCAGGGTCAGAAAATGACACACTCTCATCCTAAATTTGGCATTTTTTTAATATTCATTGACGATTGTGCACAAAAATGGATTTCTTTTAAAAGCTGAACAGATTTGTCAAGACAAAATTTGATTATTTTGTTAGTGAAACAAATAAAAATGTTAATGTGCGTATTAATGTGCACAATCGTCTTTACTTCATTAAAGAAAAACTCAGTACGAGTCTGAGAGTGCACCTCCCTGTGGCCCAGTGGCTGACACGAGGCTGACATTACGACATCCAGGGATTTCGTTCTCAGATTTTCATTATCGGTGGAATAACGGGTTGAGGAATGGCTCAAAGTCAATGTATCAACTCGACATAAGGATGTCAATTTTCTCACCCCGTGGACTCTTCTTCCCCGACTTACCCCTCCGTGTGTTAGGTATGGTTCGCCTGGTCACACAGTGGGCCAGAGGACCGGAGGAGGCGGAGGCGGCCAAAACTCTTGACGCGTTTTGAGCTGCAGAGTCGCCAAACAGGACTCGAACTGAACGTGTGACCCCACCAATGGAATCCTCGTTCGGAGAGCAATCCATTGGTGGGGTCACACGTTCGGTTCGAGTAGCGAGTAGCGACTCTGGAGCTCTAAACGCGTCTAGAGTTTTGGCCGCCTCCACCTGTCTTCTGGCCCACTGTGGGTCGCCTTCTCCGAGCGGCCAACGAGACGCTAGACTCTTGAAGGCGCCGGGGTCCGTCCGCCGCGCGTGGTTCCAAAGCGCGCCTCTCTCCTCCTTCTCGGCGGCCTGCTTTATGTCCGATGCCGATTGGCGATACTCCCAGTGCAGGCTGCAGCCTACAGGCGGCACCGCTGCGGGCACTGCGCGCCGTGGCTGCTGGCTGCGCGCCGCGCGCGCGGAGATCCGAGATCCAAATCCAGAGGCAACTGCGCGCAGTTCCGTTCATTGGGCCGCGCGGCCGCGAGGTGCTCTGCAGGCCGATTCGGGGAGTCGTTTTCGTCGCTCTGTCTCTCTCGCGCTCGCGGGGCGTCCGGGATGGGCGCGGGAGAGACAGAGCGACGACTCTCGGAATCAGTCTGCTGCAATCTGCAATGCCCATGTGGGCTGTGCTGGCCGACTGGACCGCGCAGTGCAGTGTGCAGGGCTGCCCATCTTGGGGCGCCGCGTGTGATAGCGCCCCCTGACCCTGAGTGGGGCTCCCCCGCCCCCCCCCCACCCCACCCCACCCCGCCCCCCCCCACCCCCCCCCAAACCCCCCCCCACCCCCCCACCCCACCCCACCCCGCCCCACCCCCCGCACCCCGCCCCGCCGTACTCCCGGGGAAGGTAATTACGTAGCCGGAGCCAAAGCGGTGTGGCGCAAAGGGAGGACTGCGAAGAGTTCTCTCTTGGACGGCACTCGAGTCGCGTGCGTGCGCGCGCGTGTGTGTGCGTGTGTGTGTGTGTGTGTGCGTGCGTGCGTGCGTGCGTGCGTGCGTGCGTGGTTTTGTGTGTGTGGTGTGTGTTTGCGCGTTTTAAACGCGGCGGAGTATCACTCCAGAGCGCAGAGCCACTGATCTGTCTCCCCGGCCACTTTACGGTCGTTCGTACTCGGGGCGCTCAAACGCCTCCGCGCGCCGTGCCCCTAGCAGCCAGCCGTCCAGCATGCGGTCCCCTTACAGAAATGGATTTGTGGAAGGGGGTCGATAAGTGGTACTGGGGACCACTTTTTCGCCCCTTTTCATCCCCCTTTTGACCAAAATCACCCACTGCGACCCTCTTCGTTCATTTTAACCCTTCGTGACCCCGTTTTCCCTCTCAAAGAGACGAGGGGCCCTTTCAGTACCCCTTTTTGCTGCTCAAGCTCAGGGGGCCCTCCAACGGACGTGGCCCCCTTTTTCTTCACGCGAAGGGGGTCCAAAAAGGGGTGCCTTTGACGCGACAGAACGGTGCAGGTGATGACTCTCCATGCACGCCACCAAGTTGCTATTCAGAGGAGTGACGGTCACGATGTCGCGGCTTTCCAAGTCCTGCAAAGTCCTGGTTTCTATGAGAGGATGGCGTTCATAATTAGAATCTGGTTCTAGCCTCAGGTCTATCGTAATTTTTATATTCGTGCGAATTATTGTTTCTGTAACGGGGAAAGAAAACCCCGGACCTGGACCCGGGGGAAAAGGGAAGGGGGGGGGGGGCGATGTCGCAATACTCTTTTTTTTCGTTTTCGGATACGCGCCCCGGGAAGGAAAACAAGCCCGGCGTTCTTAGTCCAGACTTGTAGAAGCATATGGGCGGCGCGCGGACCCTCTGACAAGAGAAGCGCTATGGCTCAGGTGTAAAGTGGAGGTCTCATAACAGAAAGGTCCGAGGATCGAATCCCGACCACAGCGTCGCTTCGCCTACGCGGAGCATGCCCCGCACACTTTTTTGGCACTTTCTTTGGAACCCACCTCAGACCCCCTTTTGGACCCCTTTCTCGCGGTTAAAAGGGTGTGTGCGGCTAGACACCTTTTAGTGGTGCATCTAGGAGGTACCGTGAGAACCCCTTTTTTGACACACTTTATCACCCACTTTTAGCACCCAACAACGACGTGATCCATTTCTGTAAGGGATCGTCTTATTCAACTGTCCGCGGTTCAAATACCCGCGTCGTCCCGTCTTTCTTTCTTTTTTTTTCGCGTCCCCCTTTTTTAACAACCGTCCGCAGACTGTCGCGCGGCGTGTCCTTCGTGGCAGACACCCTCCTCTCGGGCCGCTCCGCACAGTGGGCCATAAGACCGGTGGAGGCGGCCAAAACTCTAGACACGTTTTGAGCTTCAGAGTCGCTAGGAAGGCCTTGAACCGGACGTGTGGCCCTACCAATGGATTTCTCGTTCGGAGAGCAATTCATTGATGGGGTCACACGTTCGGTTCGACTCCCATTTAGCGACTCTGGAGCTCAAAACGCGTCTAGAGTTTTGGCCGCCTCCACCCGTCTTCTGGCCCACTGTGCTCCGCCCCCGTTAGCGTCCCCTCCGAGGGCGGCCCTTCGGAGCCCCGCCAGGGAGGCCCCCGCAGCCCCGTCAGCGCATTATGCAAATGAGCCGTGGGCCCCGCCGGGGCCCCGCGGGGGGTCAAGGCTTCTGTCAGCGCGCGAGGGAAGAAAAATCTGTGCGCCGTTGCTGGGCGGTCGCTCGGCAGTCGCTCAGCAGTCGCTCAGCGCGGCCTGGCCGACGCCGGCCGCCCGACCGCGACGACCACCAGCGTGCGGAGCCCGGCGAAGCCGCGCGGAGCCGCGGGGCGCCTCGAACCGCGGCCAGCGATCGCCCGCACCGCCAGCTAGCCTAACCAAACATTACCGAATCCTAACCTAACCTGCGCTCGCGTCCCGTCCCGTCTCTGCAGCCAGGCGCGGATCCTGGGTTTTTCCAAAAAGGAGGGTAATGGTGATTTTTGCCCGCATAGAGGAGCAAAGAGGCGCGTGTTGCCAACCTCCCAGGCGGCGGCCTATCCAGTACTCAAGGAGATGTGACTACCCCCATCACACACACACACACACACACACACACACACACACACACACACACACACACACACACACACACACACCATTAAATCCACGCCTGTCCTCAGCGCCAACAACGATAGGCGAATTTGTGTTGTCTGGACTGTCGTTGCAAAGCTTCGCACCAAGCTTCGCACCGCCACGCTGGATTCCCGAGGCTGGACTCTCGTCTTAACTCAAACGAGGCAAAACGGCGAGGTCCGCTACACCGTTAGCAACCAGGCACGCGTGGCGCCGCGCCGCCGCTGCTCCGGCGTCCTCCGGGATCGGATTTCGCAATGGCGTGTCACTCCGTGGGCTGTTCCCGCTGCACAGCGCCACTCCACTGGAGTGCCGCTCCGAGTCGGGTCCGCGCGCTGTGTGCTCCACCAGCAGACTGATTCCGAGAGTCGCTCTCGTCGCTCTGTCTCTCTCGCACGCACACGGGACGCCGCCGTGAGCGCGAGAGAGACAGAGCGACGAAAACGACTCTCTGAATCAGTGTGCTGGAGCAGTGGTCGATTGCTCGCCTGCATTCCGGTCGCGGTGCCGCGGTGCACGACCACAGGTGGGAACGAACGGCGCCCGCCACGCCTTTATCTAATCAGAGGCGTTATTCTCCGGGCGTCCGTGCCGCGCCGTGCCGTGCCGTGCCGTGCCGTGCCGTGCCGTGCCGTGCCGTGCCGCGCCGTGCCACGCCGTGCCACGCCGTGCCTTGCCGGCCGGGTCGTGCCGCCCTCCTCCTTGCCCTGCTCTCGCTCGCACTCAATTTACTCCGCAGCCTGTCAGTCGCACCATCAATACGCACTGCAGGACGACAAACGAGAAGTTGAGAGCGGGGTGGGGGGGGGGAGGTAGAAGTGGGAAGGGGGGTCTGAATGTGAACCTTGTGCGACGCAATGCAGAAACAGCAGCCCGGCGTAGTCATCATGGACCTCTGTGGCATTGAAAGATGACCGGGCGGAATGGCCCGTCGGGGCGGGGCGGGGCGGGGCGGGGTGGGGTGGGGCGGGGCGGGGCGGGGCGGGGTGGGGTGGGGCGGGGCGGGGCGGGGTGGGGCGGGTTGCGTAAGGGGAGTCATGACGTAGTGGACGCCGTCCTCCAGCAAGAAATTGCGTCCCAAATACCATAATCCCAACCAAAACCGTCTCGCAAATTTTCGTCCGCCGTTTCTCACGCTAGAAAGTCGCTCTATTTTTCCGCCCGGCCTCGCCCGCCCGTCTTGCTTATTCTGGGCCAAACTTGTTGTGCCCTGCCGGCAGTTTCACAGTGCTCGCTGCATTAGCGAGGGGCGCTTAGCAATTCATTGAATTTCGCCCCCCGGACGTTATTTATTCAATTTGGGCCGCGACTCCCACACTGTGGCGAGGCGGCGTGGCACCGAGCTTTCAGCGTGTAGCGGCGCGACGAGGCGCGGCAGCACCGCGTTGACGCGCGCCCGGGAACCTCGGAAATTGTTTCACAGAGCGGCAGCGCGGCGGCAGCGGGGCGTGTTTGTTCCGAAACTAGTGGCTGGCCAGTCAACGCCGTGTCCACCGGAATCCCTTACAGGGCCGCGCGCGTGAGAGCCCCGCCCCGCCCCGCCTGGGGGTCCTAATGTGGACAAACAATTCACATGGAAGGCCCTTGGCTGGCTGGGCCCTGCCTGCCCTGCCTGCGCGGCGCGGCCGGCCTCCTCGGCGTAATGTGTGTACTGCGGTGTACTGGACGTGTTTTCGAGGCATTATCATAACGCTAATTGTGCATGTTCGGTCGGACGTCCTGGCCACGTCGTCCCGCCTCACGCGGAACGCAAAGAAACGAGCCCCGTGCACACGTGCGTATACACTGCGTACCTCGCCGTGTGTGCCCGGGAAAGACAATAATTAGGCTAAGCAGTAAATTTAATTACGCCCCTAATAAACTTGTCGCGGTAATGAAACTTAATTTTTTTGTGGTGGCGTAAAAAGGGCGGGATTTCGGCGAGGAAAAGCAGCGCGCGGACTCGGGATTTGCCGGGGTGCAAAAACATGCGCTAGAGGGGGAGCGGGATGTAAGTCTTGTTGTTGTTGTTGTTGTTGTTGTTGTTGTTGTTGTTGTTTTCCCCTTTCCTCCGGAAAGCTCTTACACGCCTCGTCTAAACGGCAGACAGAAGCAGCAGCAGCAGCGGGGGCGCGATACCAATCAATGAGCTGCACTCGGCGCTCCTGAAAGGAGTCGGCCGGACGGACGGACGGACGGCAGACAGACAGACAGACAGACAGACAGACAGACAGACAGACAGACAGACAGACAGACAGACAGACAGACAGACAGACAGACGGGCGGACGGGCAGCTTCCTGGACGCCCCCGCGGCCCCGCGCTCACCGAGTTCGTCGTGGAGGCATCAGCACACAATGGCGAGCACGCCGCCAGCCGGTAGCGCGTGGCGCGGCGTGGCACGGCACGGCACGGTGTGGCACAGCCTAACACGGCACGGCACGGCACGGCCACTAGAAAGGCGCCAAGAAAAAGTCGCTCGACTCGACGGCGGCCAAGTTCACCTCGGTCACGTTGCCCCACTGGAAGGAAGGTGCGGGGGAGGGGCAGGGAAGGGGGGATGTTGCTGCTGATTCGGGTATTGAAATTTGGCGCGCGTAAAGAAGGAAGGAGGGGGCGTGTCTAGATTAGTCGCGTCTCCGCCTCGGAGACCTGAGAGGGGGAAGGGGGGGGACTGCAGAGTGACTCCGAGAGGCCTCTTCGTCGCTCTGTCTCTCTCGCACCTGCACGGCACGCCCCGTGAGTGCGAGAGAGACGGAGCGGCGGAATCAACCTGCTGCAGGTGGCATTATCATATTTGATGAACGGAAGGAAATGCGGTTAGGTCGGGCGGCGAGGCGGCGGCCGGGCCGCGGCGAGAGTCTGGGTCGCAGTGCGGAGCAGCCGAAGCAGGCGAAGCAGCCGAAGCAGCCGAAGCAGCCGAAGCAGCCGAAGCAGCCGAAGCAGCCGAAGCAGCCGAAGCAGCGAAGGCAAGCAGCCGAAGCAGCCGAAGCAGCCGAGCAGGCAGCAGCAGCCGAGCAGCCGAAGCAGCCGAAGCAGGCGAAGCAGCCGAAGCAGCCGAAGCAGCCGAAGCAGCCGAAGCAGGCGAAGCAGCCGAAGCAGCCGAAGCAGCCGAAGCAGCCGAAGCAGCCGAAGCAGCCGAAGCAGCCGAAGCAGCCGAAGCAGCCGAAGCAGCCGAAGCAGCCGAAGCAGCCGAAGCAGGCGAAGCAGCAGCCGAAGCAGCCGAAGCAGCCGAAGCAGGCGAAGCAGCCGAAGCAGCCGAAGCAGCCGAAGCAGCCGAAGCAGGCGAAGCAGCCGAAGCAGCCGAAGCAGCCGAAGCAGGCGAAGCAGTGGTGTAGAACAAAGCAGGCGAATGCAAAGCGAGAATTAATATGAAATGGGTCGGGTCGGTCTCGCTCGCTGACTTCAAGGGCACCGGCACGGCGGTCCGCTGAAGGGAAAGGGTTGGCGGAGAAACGAGGACAGTTTTCTTTTAGGGGCTGCCCCGTCGTTTTCGTTACTACACCGTGGGAAGGAAAAGCGACTGGAGGTCGCCGTTGGACCGCAGCCAGTTTTTGTCTCTCGTGTGACCGTATTTTGCAGTGTGGACATCGATTTCCGTGTCAAGCAGTGCGATGTGTCGGTGCACTGTGAAACCAAACGTGGACAACTCCACACTTCCTGGTGTGGAGTAAGTCTCCAAGTCTCCACACTTGGAAGTGCAGAGTTAGCAGCCTCCACACTTCAAGTGTGGAGCAGCTCACATGGCCCCTATCTCTTAGCATGGTGCAAACGTGGACAACTCCACGTTTGAAGTGTGGAGACTGCAAACTCTGCACTTCCAAGTGTGGAGACTGAAAATTCCGCTCCTCCGCATTTCAAATGTGGAGTTGTCCACGTTTGGTTTTACAGTGTGGGGAGCACCGAGACCGATGTCGGGGTCCTCCTCCAAAACGAGGACGATGACGGGGGATCTCTCCTCCAAGATGAGTCCGATGGCGGGGGTCTCTCCTCCAAGACGAAGGCCGTGGCCGAGGCCTAGCCGAAGGGTCGGCCAGTGTGCCGCCGAGTAAATGGATATAATTCCCGCTGTCCGCCCACCAGGCCAGGCCTCGGCCCTCGGCCAGCTCGGCCTCGGAAGCTTTGTGCCCTGGGCAGTCCTGGGCAGCCCTGGGCAAGCAATGCGGGCAGGCCCGGCCTCCGCTCGCCTCCGCCACCTCCGCCGCCTCGGCTTGCTGCCCCAGTCTTGTGTCAATATTGTTCGTGGTGGTCCCCGCGGGGGGACGCGGTGGGGGCCGTGGGGGAGGGGGTCTCGGAGTGGCCGGCCGACGTCCCACCGGATGCTGCGACGGACCTCGGCCACGCCGCCAGCCAGCCAGTGTACACAACACCCTGGCATCAATCCGCCGCCCGCCCAGAGCCAACACAACAACCCCGGGGTTTTTGAGGTCGCCTCGGCCGGCCCTGTCGGCCTCGGCCTCGGCGCGCCCTCCGCCACGGCCTCCTCCATGGCCTCGTCAAGCGCAGTGTCCTCGACAGACCGCCCCGGGGCGCCGGGCGTGCTCATCTAGAGGCCGCGGCGCTCCGCCCAGAGAGACGCTAAGATGATGAAGCCGACTTGAGGAGGCCCAATGGGCCGCCATCAGCATCGGCCACGGCCACTCCGTCGCCATGGCAACGCTTTTGTGGGATTGGGGCCCCGGAGCGGACGCTTATTCCGAGCGAGTCGAGCCACTACAGCGGGGCGCCGACAGGGTGACGTGTTGACGCGGTCAGCGCGCAGATTCACGAGGGAGGGGAGAGAGAGAGAGAGAGAGAGAGAGAGAGAGGAGAGAGGAGAGAGAGAGAGAGAGAGAGAGAGAGAGAGAGAGAGAGAGAGAGGAGAGAGAGGAGAGAGAGAGAGAGAGAGAGAAGAGAGAGAGAGAGAGAGAGAGAGAGAGAGAGAGAGAGAGAGAGGGAGAGAGAGAGAGAGAGAGAGAGAGAGAGAGAGAGGAGCGTGGCGTGGTGGAGCGCCCGGGGGGTAGGCAGTCCCGCTGCACGGGCGCGCATACGGGCGTGCCTAAGCGCTCGAGTCACGGCGCCGTGGGCCTCCACCGCCACCCCGGCGGGCTGGGGGCTGGGCTGCCCCGACTCGACTCCCGACCGCGGTGTGCCCGGCCCGGCCCGAGTTTGGCCAGTTTGCACAGCCATGCTGGCGCGCCGTGCCTGGCCCTGCCTTGTCCCCCGAGTGTGGACAGAAAGGGGAAAGGCGGAATGAAATGGTGTTGGAGTTGTTTCCGACAAAGCCTCTAGTTTCCTCTCTGTCTGTTCGCAGGAAGGCGTGTCGCAGCTGCCGGAGCTGCCAGTGCTCGACGCGCGAGGGCGGCGCGCCACTGCCGCCGCTGCCGCCGCCTCCGCTGCCGCCGTCCGTGGGGCTGCCTCTAGCGCCGCCGTTGGGGCTGCCGCCCCGGCACGCGCTGCCGCCGCCCCCGCCGCCCTCGACGCAGCACAAGCCGCCGCCGCCGTCGCCGCCGCCCATGCACACCCCGCCGAGCGTGCCGCTGCCCGCGCCGCCGCCGCCGCCGCCCCTGGCCGCCAACATGGTGCCCAACAACCTGGGGGCGCCGCCCCACGGCCACACCAGCGGCACGGGGCTGTCCATGGCGCAGCAAAACATCTCGACGCACCTGCCCGCGCTGCCCGCGCTGCCGGGGCTGGACCCCGCCAAGGGCCACCTCGGCCCGCCCGGCCACCTCGGCGCCGACCCCCAGCGCCACTCGCAGTCCGATGACGACTCGGGCTGCGCCCTGGAGGAGTACACCTGGGTGCCGCCCGGCCTGCGCCCCGACCAGGTAAGCAAGCACGACTCTCGCTCTCTCGCTCGCAGTGGGCCAGAAGACCGGCGCCGGCGGACAAAACTCCAGACGCGTCTTGAGCTCCAGCGTCGCTAAACAGGACTCGAACCCAGCGTGTGACCCCCACCAATGGATTCCTCGTTCGGAGAGCGATCCATCGGTGGGGTCACACGTTCGGTTCGAGTCCCACTTAGCGACTCTGGAGCTCAAAACGCGTCCGGGATTTGGAAAGCCTCTCAGGTCTTCTCGCCCACCCACTGTAAGACGGACACGGGCGTGATGTGCGCCTCGCCGCGCGCCACGCACGCCGCACGCTCCGGCGAGCGTGACATTGTGGCGTGTTGCGCGTTCCGCGCGATGCTCCGCGACGCGTCATCGGCTGCTCCCCGTGCTCTACATGCACGGCCAATGAGCGTTGCGCAACTTTATTGCCGCCGTTCTCATCGGGCCGCTCGCCGCGGCTTGCCGCTTTCGCCACGGACTGTGCGTCTCGGCGCGGGAATTATTTAGTAGTGGCGTGGCTCGCCGAGTCTTAGCAGGCCTCTCGGCCGAGGCCGCGTTATAGCGAGCTAGGCCAAGTCGGCCGGCTACTGTTCGGCCGGAGTACACGGCCTCATAAACGTAACAACAAATTATTTTTACTGCCGCGGCGTGGCGGGGCGGGGCGGGGCGGGGCGGGGCGGGGGCAACATGCGGACGCCAGGTGGGCTATGGGCCGAATAGCACCGCACTAGCACTGCCCTGCAGCTGCGGGCCGGCAGGTGCGGCTGGTGCGGTAGCGGCTGCGGCGGCTGCAGCCGTGCGAGGGTCAGTGTGCAGCACACTGTGAGCGGCCCGAGCAGCATGTGTAGCGGGGCTATAGCAGCGGGGCTGACGCGGTCCCTTCCTCCAAGCTAGCCCAACAGTCCGCCTTACAGTCGTCGCCTCCTGTGACTCTCGTGGAAAATGCCTCCAAATCCGAGAAGCAGGCCTGTCTCTACGATATGCGAAATGGGAATTGCATCTGTGCCCTATCTGCTCTGCTTATACACGATGATTATGATCCTTCCCCTCCTCAGAAGTAGGAGAAGACAGAGAGCATGCCGCGGGGCGGCGTCGGCGGGGCGTTCTGCTGGAACTGATCAGTCTCGCCGTTTTTAGAGATGGAGCGGGGTGCGGTGGGGCGGGGCGGGGCGGGGCGGGCGGGGCGGGGCGGGGCGGGGCGGGGCGGGGCGGGGCCTACAAACACTTAGTAGCACTGCTCCCGATGCGTCCGGCCGATAGGGCCTAGGCGTGACGGCAGCGGGAAGCCGAGTGGGCAGACCCGCCCCGCCCCGCCCCGCCCCGCCCTCCGCTGGACCCCTCCCGGACCAATCAGGACGTTATCAGTAATCAATCGGAGACTTGCTGATTCGTTTCGCTCCTGTAACTCGCGCGCGCGCGTGCGTGTGTGTCTGTGCGTCCGTGTGTGAGATGGGGGCGGCTTGTAGGGCAGCATTGCAACACCACACACACCAACGGAGACGGCCGCGCATGCCGCTTCCTCCTCGCACTAGTGTCCGGCGGCAGACTGATTCCGAGAGTCTTTTCCGTCTCTCTGTCTCTCTCGCACCTACATGCGGCGCCCCATGAGTGCGAGAGAGACAGAGCGACGAAAACGACTCTCGGAATGAGCCTGCAGAGCCAGTGCTCTCTTTACGTCGCCTCGCGGTCCGACGGCGCGTGATCGAACGCCTTCCTGAACGCCCTTGATCATGGGCGGGGCGAGGCTGCCCTGCCCTGCGAGCGGCCTCAGCAGCGGCAGCAGTTTCGAAACGGAAAACCGGCGCTATCATTGGAGATCGCACGGAGCACGCGTGTGCGGGCGCGCGGCGCACCAACACACACACATACACACTTACACACTTACTTACTTACACACACACATACACACACACTGTCAATCGGGGCCGGCGGCGGCAGTAAATAGTGACACTTTATGACCACCTGAGCCGTCTGCCGCCGCGGGGCCGCCTTCACCGCGCACGCCCGGAGCGTGGCGTGGTGTGGCGTGGCGTGGCGTGGCGTGGCGTGGTGTGGCGTGGTGTGGCGTGGCGTGGCGTGGCGTGGCGTGGTGTGTCGTGGCGTGGCGTGGTGTGGCGTGGCGTGGCGTGGCGTGGCGTGGCGTGGCGTGGCCCCCCCAGCAGACTGATTCCGAGAGTGTCGTTTTCGTCGTTCTGTCTCCCTCGCACTCATGAGGCGTCCCGTAAAGGTGGGAGAGAGACAGAGCGACGAAAACGACTCTCGGAACCAGCTCGCTGCTGCAACACACACGCGCGTTGCGCGTGCGCTCGTGCCTTGGCGCTCCGTGTAAGTAGTGCGAATGGACTCAGGCGGTCGTCGTCGCCCGGCCCTGCAGTGCCCTGCCTTGCAGTGCCCTGCCTTGCAGTGCCCTGCCCTGCGCAGTCCCTTCGCGTGATCAGCGACGCCGTCATCAAAAAGGCATCAGCCGCGCGGCTTTTCAACGCCTCGATTCATTTGGCGCGTCACGCATGCCGCCTGCAACAATAACAACAACAACAACAACAACAACAACATCGCTCCTCAGCGTAATTCCTGCATGGGGTACTCCATAGTTGTGATGCCACGGGGTGAACTGGAAAATCCTAAGTTCTGATCACGCGACTTGAGTCGCCCAAAAGTGTCCATTTCTCGATCGTTTTCTTAGAGGCTGTATTCGAACTTGGCGCGCGAACTTCGACCGTCGCCTGATCACAACACCGCGAGCAGCAGCAACTCCTGGTGGTGATGAGTGACAGCGAGGCAAGCCACCATAACAGAATCGCGCGACTCGGATTTCGGGGCTTTTGTTTACCTCCGTTTTCTTTTCTCTCTCACTCTCCTTAAATTCCCTTGCCCAAACAGAAATAGGCAACCGACGGACCGGCGACGTAACGCCTTATGGCGCGTACGGCCCTGCAGACTGATTCCGAGAGTCCTCTCCATCGCTCTGTCTCTCTCGCACCTACACGGGACGCCCCATGAGCGCGAGAGAGACAGAGCGACGAAAGCGACTCTCGGAATCAGTCTGCTGCTGCGCTGCCCCGGCCGGCCGGCCGGTCGCCCGGTAAGTCGATGATGGTTATAATAGAGCCCGATGGCCTCGCCATAAATTTACTGGCCATTGCATACAGATGTATCGCCCCGGACGGCTCCATCTCGTCGTCCCGCTGACTCGCGGACGCGCGGACACTACCCCCCCCCCTCCCCCATTCTGATTTATTCCAGTGGCGTATTACGCCCCGCGCGGTATGATCCGACCGACGCGTAATATAAGACAAGTCGGCGTCCCCGCGGCGCGGCTCGCGGCTTCGAATCCCCCCATTGCGTCATTCATTGTGGCCCCTGATGAAAACGGAGCGTAAACGAAGGATGAACGGGGAGGTAAAACGAAGCATAAACGAAGGACGAAAGTAAACGCTTGTTTCGGCGGAGCTTAAACGAAGCATAAGGCTTCGAGACCATCGGAGCATAAACGATGCTTGAACGAAGCATAAGGCTTCGAGACCATCGGAGCATAAACGAAGCTTGAACGAAGCATAATCGGAGTGGCAATAGGTAAAAGGAAACAGACCGGCGAGGCTACCTCCTGATGATTCTCCGAGCCTGGTGCCTCGTTTGACTCATCCACGCGCGGGAAGCGCCGAAAGTGATGCTTGTAGAAGTTTTGAACCCACGACGCCGCCTCGGTGCACCTCAAAGCTGAAGACGCTGCCAACTGCGCCACGGAGGATGTCTGGGGAGCTTCCTTTACACAGCACCTGACTATCTGAGCGAGAGTGTTCTCCGGGCCCACCCCCGGCTGGGGTCACTGGAGGGGGTACGGCTGCAACATGGTTCGGCCTCAGAGCCAACTCATTGCAATTTACTCTAAGTGTCGCCGGAAGCGTAAACGAGGAGGTATTGGGGCGTTGACGAAGAGGTCAGCCCACGGAGCGTAAACGAAGGAGAGCGCTCCCTTCGTTTCAGCTTCCCCGGTCGAAAGGAAGCATGAACGGAATGGTATCGGAGCGTAGGTGAAGATGTCGGCCGCGGAGCGGAAACGAAGAAAACGCCACCTTCGTTTAAGCTTGCCCTGAGAGGAGGGAAGCATGAACGGGGTGGTATCGAAGAGGAAACGAAGCGGTCAGGCACGGAGCGTAAACGAAGGAGGAACCACCTCCGTTTAGGCTTCCCCTGCCAGGAAGGAAGCATAAACGGAGTGGTATCGGAGCGTAGGTGAAGATGTCGGCCGCGGAGCGGAAACGAAGAAAACGCCACCTTCGTTTAAGCTTGCCCTGACAGGAGGGAAGCATGAACGGAGTGGTATCGAAGAGGAAACGAAGCGGTCAGGCACGGAGCGTAAACGAAGGAGGAACTACCTCCGTTTAGGCTTCCCCTGCCAGGAAGGAAGCATAAACGAAGAGATTGGAGCGTAAGCGGAGCACTACCTCTTCGTTCATGCTTCGCTCACGCTTCGTTCATGCTTCCAGGCTCCAAACGTTATCCTTCATTTTCATCAGGGGCAGTGTCCTGCCGGCTATTTTTCCTACTTTATCCTCGTTTCTCGGACGGCGCGTCCTTTTCTTTTCCTTTTTGCTTTTCCAGTGTGCGTGCCCCGCCGCTGTCGCGTCCTTTACGAAAGAGTTGTTAAGCGTGGTTTATGTCCCGCAGCGCCTCGCTTGTTTCCGTCGCTCTGTCTCTCTCGCACTCGTGGGGCGTCCCGTACAGGTGCGAGAGGGACAGAGCGAAGAGAACGACTCTCGGAATCAGTCTGCAGGCGGTGCGATGTACGTGTGGTTAGGCGGGGCTGCCAGCAGGCTCATTCCGAGAGTCGTTCTCGTCTCTCTCGCACCTACCCGGCACGCCCTGTGAGTGCGAGAGAGACAGAGCGACGAAAACGACTCTCGGAGTCAGTCTTCGGCGGGCCCCTGGACTGGGGCGATTCGTCAACGGCACGGTCGGAAGGCTCAGTGCGCTCAGTGTCCGGGATGACTCCACGATGACTCCACGATGACTCCAAGCCCTCGCCGGCAAGCGGCACAAGGCCCGTGCAAAGGGGGTTTGTTAGTGTCAGGGACTCGGTCAGGCTGCTCGAAAAACACAAATGCAAACCGAAACAAAATCCGTGTTTTCTCGTGTTTTATTTGCCATAAAAATCAACGCACTGTAAGAAACACATAGGGAATTTACGAAAGTACCTCTGGAAAAAAATGTTACTGAAGGAGCGCCTTTGTGAATTTTCTAAAATTCTTTGCGACACTACAAAGAATCTTCTGCAATTTACAGAAAATCTTCGCAAATTGAAGATGTTTCGTTCATTTACCAAACTCCCGTCGGCAAGCATTTTTCCAGAGGCACCTTCGCGAATACCCACCCGAGATTAACACCTTCGAAACCTTGACCTTGACTTTTCTATTCACTGTGCGTTATATAGTTTCGCCGCGGTGTTAATGACGCCCGACATTTCGTACGGCAGTAAAGCCAAACTTTGTGTACATTGGGGGGCCGAGGCACGAGGCGGGGCAGCGGGGGTAACGGGCGGCCCATGTTGATTACATGTGCCGCCTGCTAATACGACTGGCTGGGTAATCGCCGTGTTTCCACACACACGGCCCAATAACCACTATACGACCCCGCAAGCCCAACAGCCTAACACTACACACACACACACACGTACGCACACTTACACACACACGCGCGCGCGCACGCGGTGTGACAGCCTGACCCGTTACACGCGATTCCCCTGGTGCGGTAAACCCTCCCGTCCGGAGCGCGCTCGCGAACAGCACCGCCACTGTTGTTGTCGCCTGAGAGAGAGAGAGAGAGAGAGAGAGAGAGACGGAGAGAGGGAGAGGGAGAGAGAGAGAGAGAGAGAGAGAGAGAGAGAGAGAGAGAGAGAGAGAGAGAGAGAGAGAGAGAGGGAGGGAGTGTGTGTCCAGGTCGCCACCAGCTTTGAGCTAAACCGCCCCGACACAACGCAACAACGCGCAACAACGCCACCTGCAACCCGCACTGCTGCACCGCCACAATGGCACAATGGGTGCTGCGTGGCGCGTAGCGGATCGAAGCGCCAAGCCCGGCCAAACCCGGCAAGCGCGCCAAGCGCACAGGGCAGAGCCGGACAGAGCACCACAGGACAGGGCTGTCCGACGTGCGCGACGCGGCCGACGTCCGGCGAGCCCTTGACGGCGACCCTGCCCGGGCGTGGACGCGCGTCGAGGGGTGAATCACTGGTGTACTCATGTGTACAAATTAGCCTGTACTCAGTGTACTCACAAGTTTAAATTTAACGAAATTCGCTTGTTTGAAGTAAGGTCTGATGTTGCTAATTGTCTGAAACGCGAAATAAAGCCTTTAAATGTTTATAAATGTGAAATTTATGAGTTTCCTAAGGTGTACTCACCCGTACTCATGTACTCATGTGTACACCAGAACGCCGAGTGATTCACCCCTCGACGCGCGTGTGGGCAGTGGTGTAGGCGGAGTGGGGGAGGGAGGTCAGAGGGTCATGTGTCGCCCCCTCCCCTTTGGCACTAGACAGACGCCTGGAGGGTCGGCAAATCGCGGTAAATTAAGATGCATTCCGTCAGAGGCTAGGCTAGGGGCGTGACTTGACCACCCCTTTCGAACTTTCTGCGCACGCCACTGGGCGTGGACGGACTGCTCCAGCCCCGGGCGAAGCAGGTCAACCTGCGCCTTGGCCTTGAACCGGAGTCCCTTGGCGACGGCTGGCTGGCGTGGCCGTTTCGGCCGCCGGCCCGTAGACTGATTCCGAGAGTCGTTTTCGTCGCTCTGTCTCCCCCGCACTCATGCGCGCCCCCTGTAGGTGCGAGAGAGACAGGGCGACGAAAACGACCCTCGGAGTCAGTCTGGAGGGCGACGCGGCGACGCGGTGCGAACGATCCGATCTGGCGGCGCCTGTCCCGTCGGCTGCCGCATCTCCCGGCGCCAGGCTGCGCGCTGCGCCGGGCGTAGCCAGGCGGGCCGGCCGGCAGCGCGGCGCCGTCCCCCGCGGTGCCCCCCCCCCCCCCCAAGGGCCCCACCCCCGCCCCGGCGCCCGTCGCCCCAACCCCGGCTTGGACCAGCGCCCGGGCCGCCCGGGCCACAGTGGGCCAGAAGACCTGCGAAGGCGGCTAAAGCTCCAGACGCGTTTTGAGCTCCAGAGTCGCTAAATGGGACTCGAACCGAACGTGTGACCCCACCAATGGATTGCTCTCCAAACGAGCAATATATTGGTGGGGTCACACGCCGGTTCGAGTCCGACTCTGGAGCTCAAAACGCGTCTAGGGTTTTGGCCGCCTCCACCAGTCTTCTGGCCCACTGTGCGGGCCGCAGCGGCTTCGGATTCCAGCCCCAGCCCCGGATTCTTGGCTCCATGGCTCCATGGCGCCAGCCGCCCCGTGGCTCGGGCGGCGACAGACTCCTTTCGGTCCATTTCGAGTGGGGGTGTGTTTGCCTGTTTGACTCCGTTTGGCGCGCCATGGCGTCCCCGCAAGACGGCGAGGCAGCGAGTGGCTGGATGGGATGGCTTTGCATGCCGCGACTCGGCGCCTTACGGTCGGTGCGCGGGGATGAAAACAACAACAAACGCGAAAAAAACAAAACAGGAATGCACTTTCAGAATCTTGCACCCACGCCCTCGCCTCGCCTCCATATCGCCGGTCGTCGCTTTTTATTCGACTCTGTCTTTTCCTTCATCTCTCTCTATCTCTCTTTCTCTCTCTCTCTCTCTCTCTCTCTCTCTCTCTCTCTCTCTCTCTCTCTCTCTCTCTCTCTCTCTCTCTCTCCAGAGGGCGCGGCCGTTGTCACAAGGCCCTGCAGTGCGGCGGGGGAGGCGGGGGATCGCGGTGGCATAAGTGGCTGGGCCTGCTGGGCCGGGTCGCGCGGCCTGGCCTCGCCTCTCGCCTCCCACACACTGCGAATCCATTCCCCCGCCCCTCCATGAGCGCCCTCTCCCGCACGAGGTGTTAATAACCCGCGGGGTGGATGCTACATCGCAGGGGAGGGGAGGGGGGGGGGATTGCAGCTTAGGAGAGCGGGAGGGGAGGGAGGGCCGGACTGCGGCCGCGTGTGACTTGCATCGCTAAGTCACTCCCTCCGACCTCTAACCTCTCCCTGCAGTGGCCTGGCTTGGCCGGGGCGGCTGCTGCAGGCGGACTCCACGCGCGCTTCGTCTCTGTCTGTCTCTCTCGCACTCGTGGCGCGGCCCGGCGGCCCGTCGGCGTGCGAGAGAGACAGAGAGAGGGACGGGGGCCGTCACGTCACCGCGGCGGCCAGATTGGCTCGGCCGGAGAGATATTTCCCGCACTTGCTTTTAATTCGCCGGGGGGAGTCGGGAGGTTCATTCCGAAGAGTATCGGCGCTCTGTCTCTCTCGCGGCCCCTCGGAACGCCCCTCGGAACGCCCCTCGGAACGCCCCTCGGAACGCCCCTCGGAACGCCCCTCGGAACGCCCCAGGAGTGCGAGAGAGGCAGAGCGAGGAAAGCACGGCAGCCCGCAGGAGGGCGGCGCGGCGTGCAGCGCACGCCAACGGCCCGGATTAGCAGCCCGAGTCCGAACTCGAGGTGCGCGCTGCGCGTCGAGTGTATTGAATTTGGCGCGGGACGTCGTCCACCCGTCGCACAGTGGGCCAGAAGACCGGTGGAGGCGGCCAAAACTCTAGACGCGTTTTGAGCTCCAGAGTCGCTGAATGGGGCTCGAACCGAACGAGTGACCCCACCAATGGATTGCTTTCCGAACGAGGAATCCATTGGTGGGGTCACACGTTCGGTTCGAGGCCTGTTTAGCGACTCTGCAGCTCAAAACGCGTCTAGAGTTTTGGCCGCCTCCACCGGCTTCTGGCCCACTGTGCGTCGGGCTCGGCGTCCGCCACGTCCACCCCGTCCATGCCCCGACGATACCCCGACAATGCAAATGGCAGCCACACCGCGCCACGCCCATCGGCACCGGTGTGGTCCTGGTCGCTCTGTCTCTCTCGCACTCATGGCGGCGTCCCGTACAGGTGCGAGAGAGACACGGCGGCGAAAACGACTCTCGGAATCAGGCTGCAGCCGCGGGGACAGGCGCGGTGCGTCGCGTGATAGCAGCCGACGAGCGTTGCGTGCGTGCGTGCGTGCGTGCGTGCGTCTGTGCGTGCGTGCGTGCGTGCGTGCTTGGACTGCAGCGTGCCGTTTGCGGTGTGGCTCGCGGCGTGTGGCGTGGCGGGGCGTGGCGGGGCGTGGCGGGGCGTGGCGGGGCGGGGCGCGACCAATATCAGGCCGGTTCGTTTGCTGCGGTCTAACTGCCGGCCTGCCAGCCCTGACTGCCGCAGGAGACCCGCCCTGCCCTTCGGCCCCTATGACAGTGTAGCGGCTAGGCAGGGCAGCCGAGGCAGCCGAGGATAGCGGCCCTGGTTCGGTTCGGGTTCGAGTCGGGTTCTGGTTTCGGCGTTTCGACGCGGCCGTGGCCGGTCGGCCTTCAGTCCGATTCGCCGCGGTGGTGTCCGCCCGGACGTCTTCCGGTTCGGCCAGCTCACGCACGCACACACACATGCACACACACACACACACACACACACACACACACTCGCAGACGCAGGCACGCACCGGATCCCTGGAAGAACGGGACTATTAGAACGCGTCTGCTAATAACTTTCTTTCTTCTGGTCCTGGCGGTCCTGGCCGGCGGTCCTGGTGATGATGATGCTGTTTTGATTCTCGGGCCGTGCCGCACCGTGGGCCAGAAGACCGGTGGAGGCGGCCAAAACTCTAGACGCGTTTTGAGCTCCAGAGTCGCTAAATGGGACTCGGAACCGAACGTGTGACCCCCACCAATGGATTGCTCTCGGAACGAGGAACCCATTAGTGGGGTCACACGTTCGGTTGGAGTCCTGTTTAGCGACTCTGGAGCTCAAAACGCGTCTAGAGTTTTGGCCGCCTCCACCGGTCTTCTGGCCCACTGTGTGCCGTGGCCCTGGCCGTGGCGCTCTTTCACGGGGAAGTCCTAAACCATGTGCCCCTTCCCCCCCCCCCACTCCAATTTCCCCGTCAGCGGACCCGTCGATTGAGCGGTATCGGATCCACGCAGGGCCGCCGCGCCGCTGCCACTCGGCCAATTAAGCATCAAGCGGACTTCCTAATATTCCCGCGCGACCCGCGGGATCCGCGCGAAACGCGATGCCCTGCGCTCGTGTGTGTGTGTGTGTGTGTGTGTGTGTCTGTGTGTGTGCATCTGTGTGTGTGTGTGTGTGTTTGTGTGTGTCTAGGTAGGTATGTGTGTGTGTGTAACTAGCCGACCTGCCTCCTGACTAATGACGATCGAACGGCACACACGGCGTTGAATTACGCGGACGTGCTCGCGCCTCGTGTGTGTGTGTGTGTGTGTGTGTGTGTGTGTGTGTGTGCACTCGGCGTGAAGTGCTATCCGCAGGAATGCACACATACCAGTGCCATAGAAGAAGAGCGTGCGGCTGGAACGAGCGAGCGAAAAGACGAGCAGAGAGAGGAGAGAGAGAGAGAGAGAGAGAGAGAGAGAGAGAGAGAGAGAGAGAGAGACGAACGCGTCTGCTTAGCCACGCGGCGGGTGGCGTCACCGTCGAATTAATTTTCCGTCCTCGCGTCGAACGTGTGCTTTTCGACGCGCGCGTGATGCTGTGTGTGTGTGAGAGAGAGAGAGAGAGAGAGAGAGAGAGAGAGAGAGAGAGAGAGAGAGAGAGAGCGGCCGCACCGTCATAATAAAGACACTGCGGTCGGGTCGCGACCCCCGCGGGGCGTGTGACCCCCCCAAGTCTCATGACGACGCCCCGCGACGCCCCCCAGACGCGCAGCCAGCCAGCCAGCCAGCCAGCCACTCGACGTCGTGCCAGACATAATAATTCCTTGCCGTTCGTTCGGACGTGGGGGCGTGGAGCGGCGAGTTCACCGTCACGGGGTGCGAGTGCGAGGGCACCAAGACGTCCTTCTCCTCGTCATGCTTCTTTTCGGCTTTCAATATGCACTGGACCGCGCCACGCGGTGACACGCCGCACAGTGGGCCAGAAGACCGGTGGAGGCGGCCAAAACTCTAGACGCGTTTTGAGCTCCAGAGTCGCTAAACAGGCCTCGAACCGAACGTGTGACCCCACCAATGGATTCCTCGTTCGGAGAGCAATCCATTGGTGGGGTCACTCGTTCGGTTCGAGCCCCATTTAGCGACTCTGGAGCTCAAAACGCGTCTAGAGTTCTGGCCGCCTCAATCGGCCTCCTGGCCCACTGTGCGCCGCCCGGCGGGTAGGCCGTCCGTGGCGGTGGTGCGCAGAGGTGCGGGCGAGTTGCCTACCCGCCAGGCGCTCGCCGCGCCTTGCACACTGATTCCGAGGGTCGTTTTCGTCGCGCTGTCTCTCTCGCTCTTATGGGCCGACCCGGCGATGGCGGTGGTTGTGGGTTCAAGCCTCTCTGATTGGTGAGGCGACCAAAAAACGTTAACGCTAACGCTAACGTGAAAGCAGATGATACTTATGAGAATGTTTATTGAAATGTATGAATGTGATATTTTGTCAATTTATTTCAAAGAGTAAACACTCGGAACTCTTTTTTTTGACAAATCTCTTACGCACGGTAATTCATGAAAATGACAATTTTAGTATAACTTTTGAATATCCTAACGTGCCATGTTCGCAATGACGGTGGGACACTCATATGTCCGATACCACTTGTGTTGGGTATCATTTTCGTTCTTTCAACGCGAAGATGCACAATTTGGTGGCTAATCACATAATACTCATACCATAAAGTTGTGTTCGGTACTAGGGCAAGGGCCTTGCGGCACGCGGCGTGTCAGCCACATCTCCAAGCGGGGCCGCCGGCCGGCGCGCCCCCCGAAAACCCCACCTCAAGATAGATAAGCAAGAGTGGCGCACACTGCCGACTGCCGACGCGCCGCTTCTCGAGAGGGGCAGGGGTTCGGGGGGGCGCTGCACCATGCGTTCTACGCACTCAAGGCTCAAGTGCGTGTGTGTGTGTGTTGTGTAGACTGCTGCGGGTGTGGCGGGGCGCGGCGGGACGTGGCGTCTCGGCAAGGGATGGGCGAGGGGGCAGCTACGCGATGCGTGCTAGCAGCGTCCCGTAACGACGCGCAACGCGAGGGACGCACTTTATAGTACTAGATAATGGGTGTCGAGGTTATACGCCGCGCGCGCAACCCGAGCCCCCCCAGCGCCCCCATTCATGGTGCGGCGCGCGACGGCGCGGGCGGCGCGGCACGCTGCGGGCCCTCCGCTCATAATCTTCTAGGCAGGCGAGCCAGCCGCTGCCTTGCCAGCGAGGCGCTCGGGCCCCCTTTTAGGCTTGCTAGTCAGGCAACGGCTACTGCTGCCTGGCTAGCCGGAAACTCGGTACTCTCTGCACGAGAGTACAAGCACGCTGATACGTGAACGTATCATCTGCTAAAAACGCTTGACGCGTTATGATTTCCAGAGTCGCGAAATAGGACTCGAACCCGACGTGTGGCCCCAATAATGGATTCCTCGTTCTGGGAGCGACCCATTGGTAGGGTCAGACGTTCGCTTCATGTCTCATTTAAGCGACTCTGGAGCTCAAAACCCGTCCGGGATTTTGGCCGCCGCCGCCGGTCTTCTGGCCCACTGTGCGCTCAAGCCCCGTCGGCGCGCCTCAACTTTTGCAGCAGGTCGTTGCTGCACAGTGGGCCAGAAGACCGTGGAGGCGGGCCCAAAAATCTAGACGCGTTTTGAGCTCCAGAGTCGCTAAATGGGGCTCGAACCGAACGAGTGACCCCACCAATGGATTGCTCTCCGAACGAGGGAAACATTTGGGGGGGTCACACGTTGGTTCGAGGCCTTTTAGCGACTCTGGAGCTCAAAACGCGTCTAGAGTTTTGGCCGCCTCCACCGGTCTTCTGGCCCACTCCACTGTGTGCTGGTGGCGTGGAGCGTGCGGCGGGCGACTCTTTTTAATTACGTTAACGTTTCCTGGCGCTGCGGCGCCGTCAGCGTCTGGGAGGTGTTATTGTTGTTTCGAGTTGAAGTGGCCCGGCCCGCTCCGCGCCGCTCCGCGCCCCACCTTGTAGTCACGTAGCTCCGCTCGGCGCTCTCGCGGCCTCGCCAGACGCCGCGCCGCTTCGTTCTCGGGGGCGCACATTTTCGTTTCACACTCAGTTTGTTTTGGCTGCTTTGGCGCTGCTTGTACACTGTGTAGCCGGGATGTAACGCAATGCAGCACTCCGGGGACGCGGCGGGACCAGGGCAAAGTTTGCTGGGCGCCGCCGGAAAAGGCAGCCCTTGTTACAAGGCTGGCCCATTACAGTGTGTTGGCCGTCAGAGACCGCGCCGCAGCCCTATGCACAGTGGGCCAGAACAGGGGTCTCAGACGGGCGGCCCGCGGGCCGCTCCGTCCCGGAGCTCGGGTGCCACACGGCCCGCAGCGGGCCGCAATGGGAATGTGGCGGCTGCTCGGCACACAGGTCCGGCTGGCTGGGCGGCGGCGCGCTGCCTCGTCGCCCGCTGTCAAACGTTCTGGCCCCGGCCGGCGCGCCGTGGCTGGCCGGCATTTTTCGCCTCAAAGGCCCAGGCCCGAGCAAGGCCAGACAGTCAGCCCGTCGGCCGAGGCAGCCCCGGGCGCTGGGTCGCCGCCGTCGCCGCTGTGTGCTGCTGGGTCGAGTCCGGGTGTCACACCTTCGCCGGGGCCCACTCATTTCATCTCTAAACGCTCTTTTTGCCTGTCTCCTCTCTATGTGGCCCGCAAGCCATGCTCACTCTGAGCCCCTGGGCCAGAAGACCGGTGGAGGCGGTCAAAATCCCGGACGCGTTTTGAGCTCCAGAGTCGCTAAATTGGACTCGAAGACTCGAACCGAACGTGTGACCCCATCAATGGATTGCTCTCCGAACGAGGAATCCTTTGGTGGGGTCACACGTTCGGTTCGAGTCCAATTTAGCGACTCTGGAGCTCAAAACGCGTCCGGGATTTTGACCGCCTCCACCGATCTTGCGGCTCTCTGGTCTGAGGTGCAGCAGCCTAGCCGGAGAGGGCAGTCGATCCCGGAGACTCAGTCCCTGTGCTTCCAATTCCTAATTTCACGCTGGCGCTTCCTTTCTTTAATTCTTTCCCAGCGTCGTTCCGTCGTTCCGTTCCCGCTGGCGTCCCCTCCGCGCTCCGCGTGGCTCCGCGTGGCTCGGCGGCGGCCGGGGAGTGCCCAAAACAAACAAACAAACGCACGTGAATTCCTCTAATTATGTTTTATCGGCGTACGTGAGGCGAGGCCCGGGCCGCGCTGGGCTTGGCCAGGCTGGGCGCTGGGCGGGCCACGAGGCGGGCCATGTTCCTGCACTACTTTATGGCGCCTGGGGGATAAAAGTGCAGTCAACGGGGAGGGCCAGGCCGCCGGGGCCGCGGGGCCCGGAAGGGCTCACGCGCACCTGGAACGCTGGAACACCGACATAGACAGGAAGACGCTCCCGAGGGAACGTTTGGCGAAACTGAGCCGGGCAGGGCGGGGCGGGGCAGGGCGGGGCGGGGCGGGGCGGGGCGGGGCAGGGCGGGGCGGGGGGGGGGGGCGGGGCGGGGTGCGGAGGGGCGGCCCCCATGGGCCATCCCGGCTCGGAGGGTCGTACGCCTCGCGCCTGTGCCTCCCCCAACCCGACTAACCCGACCCCGGCAGCGAACCAGCGAACACACTTGAAAGCTCCTGCAGCCAGCCATCAACTACCCTCTAGCCGCCAACCCGTCCGTCTCGCTGCCGCTCTCTCTCTCTCTCTCTCTCTCTCTCTCTCTCTCTCTCTCTCTCTCTCTCTCTCGCACCTGTTGATTCGCGCCATAGCGCGGTGGCTGCGGCGCGATTTCGACTCCGGCAGCGAGCGGCCGCGCTGCGGTGTCGCGCCAAGCGGCGCCAAGCTTCCCGTCTCCGCCGCGAGGGCGGTGGCGGCGCCACTGATCGACTTGGCCTGCCTTCTGCACACTGATTCCGAGAGTCGCTTTCGTCGCTCTGTCTCTCTCGCACTCATGGGGCGTGCCGTGTGGGTGCGAGAGGGACAGAGCGACGATACAACGACTCTCGGAATGAGCCTGCTGTCTTGCTGACCGTGCTGACCCGACCGCTCCTTGTTCCAGGTGCACCTGTACTTCTCGTGCCTGCCCGAGGAGCGCATCCCCTACGCGGGCTCGGCCGGCGAGCGCTACCGCGTCCGCCAGCTGCTGCAGCAACTGCCGCCGCACGACAACGAGGTGCGCTACTGCCGCGCGCTGTCCGACGAGGAGCGCAAGGAGCTGCGGCTCTTCTCGGCGCAGCGCAAGCGGGACGCCCTGGGCCGCGGCATGGTGCGCCAGCTCACCGCCACCCTCCCCTGCGAAGCGGTAAGTCTTGGGTCCCGGGTTCGAGTCCCCGCGCCGCCAGCTGCCTTTTTCTTGAGTCGCACAGTGGGCCAGAAGACCGCTGGAGGCGGCCAAAACTCTAAACGCGTTTTGAGCTGCAGAGACGGTAAACAGGCCCCGAACCGATCGTGTGACCCCACCAATGGATTCCTTCGTTCGAAGAGCAATCCATTGGTGGGGTCACACGTTCAGTTCGAACCCCGTTTAGCGTCTCTGTAGCTCAAGACGCGTCTAGATTTTTGGCCGCCTCCACCGCACAGGGGGAAAGAAACCCGAAAACGTGGCCAAAATTGATTTGCAGACGCATCTTAAACGGCAAATGCGTAATTTTTGGAGTGTAAGGGTTTTTGGGGTCAAGGTATTCAAATCTGCAATCAAAATTCAATTTTGAAAATATTCAGGGGCGGATCAGGGAGGGGGGCAAATTAAGAAATGCTCTAATGCATGTGCGATGCATCATTTCCTATTGATTGAGAGTCCAGGATTTCAAATCTGTAAAAAAAAATTTAATTTTGAAAATATCCAGGGGCGGATCAGGGGGGGGAAAATTTTTAAAAATGCTCATATACATGTGCGACGCATCTTTTCCTATAGATTGAGAGTCCAGGACTTCAAATCTGTAAACAAAATTAAATTTTTGAAAATATCCAGGGGCGGGTCAGGGGGGGGTAAATTTCAAAAAATGCCCAAAAATTGTCACGTGGCACAAAATTTCGTAGGTTTTGGGGGCAAAAAATTTCAATTCCGCTAACAAAATCCAATGTGACCCTCGTATTTGAGCTGGCCATGGAGACCTTGACCAACATAAAACGGCCCTGAAGACCGATTTTTCCTACGGCCACCAGTTTCCGAGATACGAGGACGTACCACGAGGTCGCCGACGAGGCCGACGAGGAAGTCGTACAATGTTTGGAGGCCAAAGAGGCTATGCCCGTGCCCGTGAACCCTTTTGGTGTCCGGGACTTTTGATGACGGTATTCTCTTCGTGGGTTCTTGAGCTCTCAGGAACTGGATGTTGGCCAAGATCTGCGCAGCCGTTTGTCCAGGATGGCGACGAACTAAAAAAAAAACACTTCAAATCGACCCACATCGAGATGTTCGTCGCCATCCTGGACAAACCGCTGCGCAGATCTTGGCCAGTATCGAGTTCCTGAGAGCTCAAGAACCCACGAAGAGAATTCCGTCATCAAAAGTCCCGGACTCCAAAGTGGGTCGCCGTTCGCCGTCATGGCCTCTTTGGACACCAAACATTGTACGACTTCCTCGTCGGCCTCGACGGCGACCTCGTGGTACGTCCTCGTATCTCGGAAACTGGGGGCCGCAGGAAAAAACGGTTTTCACACCCTATGCGGGTCCTGACGGTCTCGATGGCCAGCTCAAACGCAGGGGTCGTCATGGCGGACACGGAAGGACGTCGTCGGCAACCTCTCAAGGTGCCCCTCGACGTTATTAATACGGACGCAATAATGAATACAACTTCAGTTTCTTAATTTTTTTTTGAAGTGTTTGTTTTTATTGCAGAAATAAAAACTTAGTCAATTCTCGCGATTTACCCTTAATTAGCTCTACAATTTCGCACGGCATTCAAAATGGAGCACTTTGGAGCAAGATTTATCTTCTGCTACTTGTAGTCGACACATTGGTGCGTGATCTCCCGCAAACCGTTTCACCGTGAACCGCCGTTAAATTTAGTTATAGTCAATTCAATATATCTTGTCGATTTTTTTGAAATTAATGGAATGTTTTACTTAAATCGACTTTGTGAGGCGACCTTTGGGGGTACAGACTTTTTTGTTACGCCAAATTGTTCAGGAAGAAACGGACTTTAAACGGGATAAGTCGCTTTTTTTCGGGAAGGTGCAAACAGGTCATAAACAGTGCCTAAATAAAGCAATTTTTTCTTACTTTTCACAAAATTTTCGTTTAATTATTTATTCCTTTTCCGACGGCACTGGAAGCTCTATGGGTCGATTCCTATCTGAAATATTTTGGATATTGAAGTTTTGGGATATTAACATTGCACGCAGGCTGTTATGAGAGGCCTGGGACACGTTTCATTTTAGGGTATTTTGGCCACGTTTTCGGGTTTCTATCCCACTGTGCACCGGTCTTCTGGCCCACTGTGAGTCGTCGGCTGTTCGTAGAGCACGCAGCACCGCGTACGTCGGGGCCGTCCCGTCTGCTCGCGCCGATAATTTCAATCCCCTGGCGAATTTCCCCAAGGACTGGTTTGGTCTGGGTTTTGCGCGGTAACTGCGCGCCGCTCTCTCTCTCCCTCTCTCTCTCTCTCTCTCTCTCTCTCTCTCTCTCTCTCTCTCTCTCTCTCCTTTTTCTCTCCCTCTCTCTCTCTCTCTCTCGCTCGCTCGCTCGCACCCCAACTCTTTTGCCGTCTGTCTCCGTCTCCTCGTCTGCTCCTCCGCACTACCCTCATCTGCCTTTCTCAGGAAACAATCTGCCGGGGTGTGTTCCTGCGCCGTCGAGTCCATCATCCCCGAAGCCAAGAGAGAGAGAGGAGAGAAGAGAGAGGGGAGAGAGAGAGAGAGAGAGAGAGAAGAAGAGAGAGAGAGGGAGAGGGAGAGAGAGAGAAGGGGAGAGAGAGAGAGAGAGAGAGGAGAGAGAGAGAGAGACAGATAGGGCTGCGCCGGATCGGCGCGGGAGGTGAGGCAGGGGTCTCAGACGGGCGGCCCCCGGGCCGCTCCGGCCCGGAGCCTCGGGTGCCACCGGCCCGCAGCGAGCCGCAATGGGAAAGATAGGCGGGCCAGACTCGGGCCGCACAGGTCCAGGCTGGCGGGCGGCGGGCGCGCTGCCTCGTCGCCCCGCTGTCAAACGTGTCAACCGGCCGGCTCGCCGTGGCTGGCCGGGATCTCTCCGCATCACAAGGCCCCTATGGGGGAACAAGGCCCGGGCAGTCAGCCCGTGCGGGCCCAGGCAGCGCAGCGCTGGGTCCCCCCGTCGCCGCTGCCGTGCGGGGGGGGAGTCCGGCGTGTCCCCACCTTCGCCGCCTCACTCATTTTTATCTCCTATCTCTCTTTTGCCTTTCTCTCTCTCTATGCGGCCCGCAAGCCATGCTCACTCTGAGACCCCTGGGCTGAGGGAGCGAAAAAAAAATTGAGGGTCGAACGGAGGAACGGCTCGACTCGTCGTGTTGCCCCATTGCGAGAATGGATTCGACGCGAACCAACTTTTGAAATTGAAGCGTCATCCTCCCCTCTTTGCATAAAGAGAGGAGACGCGCGATGCCCCGCCCCACCACGCCACCACGCCACGCCACGCCACGCCCCGCCACGCCACGCCACGCCCTGCGCGCGCGACTTATAAATTTCCTGGCCAATCTCGGTGGCGGTAGCAGCCAGTGCAGAACGCTTTGCCAATCTGTTGAGACACGCTCCGCGTAAAAGAGGATGAAAACCCAAAAGGTTCTGGAGGTGGGGCGGGGGGCAGATCGTCGATGGAAAGCTGTTCGGAAATTGATTGCGCGAGAACAAAGATTCCCCGGCATAATATGCGCGGCCCGGCCGAGGGCACAGTGGGCCAGAAGGCCGGCGCTGGTGGCCAAACCTCTAGACGCGTTTTGAGCTCCAGATTCGCTAAATGGGACTCGAACCGAACATGTGATCCCGCCAATGGATTGCCCTCCGAACGAAGAATCCATTGGTGGGGTTACACGCTCGGTTCTAGTCCCATTTAGTGACTCAGGAGTTCAAAACGCGTCTACAGTTTCGGCAGCCAGCGCCGGTCTTCTGGCCCACTGTGGAGGGCCAAGGAGGCGCGGGAATGCCGAGGGCAGACCTCGCCTCGGTTCGGCGCGGCTCGCTGCCGGCGGCAACATTTTTATTTTTATCTAGGGCGAAATATAAAGTGCGCGGATGGTTCATTTCGGACTAGAAATTCGGCGAAGGCGAGGCGAGCCGCCGAAAATGAATCCCCGGAGCGGCGCGGCGCGGCTCGGCTCCGCTCGGCTCCGCTCGGCGCGGCAAAGGAGACGAGGAGGATGTCACGGGAATTCTCCCAAGATGCTTCGCAATTAACCGCCCCGAGAAAAGTGCGTATTTTATTCCGGTCGGACGACCACGGGGCCGTCTGCCCGCCTGCAGGCTGGTTCCGAGAGTCGCCCTCGTCGCTCTGTCTCTCTCGCACCCTTATGGAGCGCCCCACGAGTGCGAGAGAGACAGAGCGACGAAGACGACTCTCGGCTGCGTGGCCCGCCGTGCAATCCGCCGGTGGAGTTCAAAGAGGGCGAGGGTCTAGTCTACCTCGACGCGGCACTTTTAATTTTCGGCCCCGCGCCGACCCTCGCCACGCTGATACCGGCCCTTATCGCCCTCCCGGCGAGGAGGGCGAGGGCGAAGGGTGAGGGCGAAGGGCGAGGGCGAAGCGAAGGGCGAGGCGAAGGGCGAGGGCGAAGGGCGAGGGCGAGGGCGAAGGGCGAGGGCGAAGGGCGAGGGCGAAGGGCGAAGGGCGAGAGCGAGGGCGAAGGTGAAGGGCGAGGGCGAAGGGCGAAGGGCGAGGGCGAAGGGCGAGGCGAAGGGCGAGGGCGAAGGGCGAGGGCGAAGGGCGAGGGCGAAGGGCGAAGGGCGAAGGGCGGAGGGCGAGGGCGAAGGGCGAGGGCGAAGGGCGAAGGGCGGAGGGCGAGCGCGAAGGGCGAGGGCGGAGGGCGAGCGCCGCCCCAGGGCGCTCTGACCAGACGGCCACGGAAGGGCGGAGGGCCCCCGGGGCCCTGCGGGGATTAAAAGAAGAAGACATTATGCGCTGATTGGGGCCAGTGGGCCGTGGCTGCCTGCCTGCCTGCCTGTCCCAGGGGGCGCCGGCCGAAAGGGCTGTATTCAATGATGATTGCTCCTAAGCCAGTGGTGGCGCCGCCCCCGCCACGCCGCGCCGCGCCGGGGAAGTACTTCCGGCACTCAGCAGACGGCGGTGCCAGTTTCTCTCTCGCGCGCACGCACTGTCTGCCTCTGTTTCGCTCCCTCCTCTTTCTTTCGTTTGTCTGGCCGGGGTGGCCCGCCTTTTGTGTCCGTCGCCCGTCGCGTCACAACGTCTTCCACCAGGTCTGATGCCCTCGCCGGCGTCGCGTGGGTGCGCGGGTGCGTGGGTGTGTCGCCGCTCCGCCGCCACACAGTGGGCCAGAAGACCGGTGGAGGCGGCAGAAATTCTACACGCCTTTTGAGCTCCAGAGTCGCTAAACAGGCCTGAAACCAAAAGTGTGACCCCGCCTATGGATTCCCCGTTCGGAGAGCAATCCATAGGTGGGGCCACACGTTCGGTTCTAGTCCCATTCAGCGACTCTGGAGCTCAAAATCCGTGTGGGGTTTTGACCGCCTCCACCGGTCTTCCGGCCCACTGTGCGCCACCTCAAGCCGCAAGCACGGCCTCCAGCGCGCCGACGACGCGACGTACGGCGCCGAGTCCGTGGTGGCCGTTTTAGCTGGCATTTCTTTAATGCGTTTCGCGGGGTGGAGTTGAAGCGGGAACGAAACATCACCACCGCCGGGGCGGCATGGGCCATGGGGCGCGCGGAGCCTCACATCTTAGCGGGGCGCGTCTCTTTCACGACCAGAGCGAGGAAGCCAGCGACTCAGCGACCCGGAGAGGAGGAGGGCGAGGCCGAGATCATTTCGTTTGCAAACGTAGCCGTGTAGCCACGAGCCGTGGGCAAAGTAGATGACCGAGGGGGCTGCTCACCGCCCTCCCCCGGGACGCGCGGGACGGCCCAGCAGACTGATTCCGAGAGTCATCGCTCTGTCTCTCTCGCACCCATACGGAACGCCAAGGAGTGCGAGAGAGACGGGGCGACGAAGACGGCTCTCAGTCTGCAGACGGGGCGGCGGGCTGCTTCCTGTTCCACCCCTTGCAAGGGCCTGGCGGGGCCGTGCGGAGCCTTGCAGAGCCCCGCGGAGCACGCCGCCGAGAGATGTTTTCTCAATTGCTTTTAAATGGAACGTCCGGAAAAGTAATTAAGGCACGCGGGGTGCGCGCGGAGCCAGGCCGGGCCGCTGCAGTGTCCGATTCTCCAGCTCCGCCGAGCCCGGGCTTGGCGCTTCGCGGAGCTTCGCGGAGCTTCGCGGCGGCAGTGCCCTGCGCTGCGCGCCGCGCCCAGTCATTGTTCGTCATGAGGCTTGAGTGAAATTGTCCGTGGAGCCCCTCAGAAGTAAAACCCCCGCCGGCCCCGGCCGCCCCGGGCCACACTGCGCGGAAGTTCCTCGTCGAGAGCCTCGCCGCCCCGACAGCGGAGGACAATATTGCCGGAATGAAGGGGAGGGGGGGTCGCCGGGGGCGTCCGCCTGCGCCCAGGGTCACGTCAACGAGCTGGGGTTCAAGGCGGCCGTCGTCCGTGTCCAAGTGGAGGACGGACTCCGTGTCGGCGGCGCGCACCGCGCGCGCCGCTCTCGCTCCGCCTCGACAGTTGTTCCATGTCATTCCGGCATTTCCATGATTCCTCCCCGATAATCCGCAGGGGTCCGAAGGCCCGCGCGTGCGGCCGGCCGGCCTGCTTCTAGCCTTTCTGGCCGCGCCAGCCCCGCCCGCCGAGGGGCAAGATATTAAAAATGTGAAATATGAGGATAATTATTCCCGCCCTCTCTTTCGGCCTTTCGGCCCGAGCGCCGAAGAGCGGCAACGAAAAAATGCGCCTTATTTCTCATCCCGGAGGGCGAAACAATAACGCCAAGTCTCAAAGTGGCGGAGCGGGAACGGAACGCCCGCCGCCTTGCCGGCCGGGGAATGACTTAGTGGTCCTATGAGAAATCGCGCGGCGCCGCGCGGTAAGTTAATGGCGGCGCCGTTTTCTGGTTCGCGGAGAGCGCCTTGCCGCCCTGCAGCCCTGCGGTGCGTGGGTCACGCGTCACGTACACGCGCAGAAATTAGCGGTCCAGCGCTGCGGCGCGGGGTATCGCCGAGCCTTCCCTGTGGTAGAGTCCCCTCCTGTCGGGAGTATCGCCAGGCCTTCCCTGTGTGTGTAGATTCGCAGCGGACTGATTCCGAGAGTCGTTTTCGTCGTTCTGTCTGCCTTGCACTCATGGGGCGTCCCGTAAAGGTGCGAGAGTAACAAAGCGACGAAAACGACTCTCGGAATCAGTCTACAGGTCGCGGCGCTGTGATGCACCATGCCATGCTGATCAAAGTTGTCGTGCCCTTTCTCACTGTGCCTTCGCCCTCCTGTTACAGTGCACCGAGCCGCTGGGGGCCGGCGACATGGCCGTGTCCGCGTCCAGGGCGGGTTCCCAGGCCGCGTGGCACCCCGCCTGCTTCACGTGCTGCACGTGCCGCCACCTGCTCGTGGACCTCATCTACTTCTACAAGGACGGCCGGCTGTACTGCGGCCGCCACCACGCCGAGACCCTCAAGCCGCGGTGCTCGGCCTGCGACGAGGTGGGCTCCCAATTCCAAGCTTCTTTGGTTCAAGCCACGCACAGTGGGCCAGAAGACCCGTGGAGGCGGACCAAATTTTAGACGCCTTCAGAACTTATCAATACATTCAGTGCGCTCAATGGTTCTTTGGCAGAGGTACTACCGTGTGCGAAAGGATCCGACCGTCGCTACCCCGCGCGCAAGAGACCAACCATAAGGCTAGCGTTGTAAATCTCTGACGCGTGGAGTAGTGACGGTCTGATTCTTTTGCACACGGTAGTACAACACAAGTTCCACACCCGAAGCGAGTCAGGGAGAAGTAAATCGGGGCCATTTCCGATTACTCGCCTTCTGCTCCTGGGGATGTGTCCGCTGACGTGAGAGGCACTGATGTGTCGCCTTAACGCTCGTAGTTTCCTCAACAGTTCTTTACTTACCTCACGTTCGATTCGAATGCCATTCAAAGAGCGCGAAACGCGTCTAGAATTTTGTCCACCTCTCGGTCTTCTGTTCGATACTGTGCCGCGGTGGCGGACGCATTTCATAAAGCTAATGAGCTAATGAGTTCCCGCTTTGCAGATCATCCTGGCGGACGAGTGCACCGAGGCGGAGGGGCGCGCGTGGCACCTGAAGCACTTCGCGTGCGCCGAGTGCCAGGCGCAGCTGGGCGGCCAGAGGTACATCATGAGGGACACGCGGCCCTACTGCCTGCACTGCTTCGACGCCATGTTCGCCGAGTACTGCGACTCGTGCGGCGAGCAGATCGGCGTGGACCAGGGCCAGATGAGCCACGACGGCCAGCACTGGCACGCCACGGAGCAGTGCTTCTGCTGCAACACGTGCAGGGGCAGCCTGCTGGGCCGGCCGTTCCTGCCCAGGCGAGGCGCCATCTACTGCTCCATCGCCTGCTCCAAGGGCGAGCCGCCCACCCCCAGCGACGGCAGCGCGCCGCCCTCGGCCTCGCCCGCGCCGCCGCCCCTGGGCGCGCCGCCCCCGCTGCCGCCCTCCAACGGCAGGAGGCCGCCCCGCAGCCGCGCCTCCGCGCACCGGCCGCCGTCGGACGCGGGGTCCTCCACGCCGCCGGCGTCGCCCAGCCGGACGCGGCGAGGCCAGCAGCAGCAGCAGCACAGCCCCGCCAAGCTGCCGGTGCAGGCCCCCGCCGCGTCCCCCGCCACGTCCTCGGCGCCGTCCTCGCCGTCCGGGAACTTGAGCCCCGCCCACTCCCACGCGAGCCACCGCACGGACTCGCCGGCCGGCAAAGTCACCAGGAACCTCAGGTAAGTCGTTGGCTTGGTGGAAGTCACCGCCGTCGTGCGCTGCGCGCTGCGTGATGGTGCTAACCGCGTGTCTTGTCCACAGCGTCCAGCACCCGCTGCCTCCCAGCACGTCCCCGGGCGGTTCCTCCAGCGGCCCCCGCAGCCCCCTGGGCAGCCTGCCGCCGCCGTCGCCGCGCAGCTCGCCGTCGCACTCGCTGAACGCGGCGCCGGCCGCGGCCTCAGCCAACACGGGGTCGCTGCTCATGCCGTACCAGCCGGGCCTGCACGTGATGCCCGTGGCGCCGGGAGGGCCCGCGGGGCCCACGCCGCAGCTCAGCCCGCAGCCCAGCCGCTCGCCCAAGATGGGGCGGCGCGCGCTGCAGCAGAGGTCCCCGCACCACAAGGCCTCGGCCAGCAGCAGCGAGGCGGCCAGCCCCAGCCCGGAGCTGGTGACGGAGACCGTGACCACGGTCGTGGAGGAGCTGGTGGTGCGCGGCCTGCCCGGCGCGGCCAACGGCGCCTCCCCCAAGGGCCTGGACAGGGTGCTGCTGGAGCGCAACCTGGAGAGGCTGCTGTCCGACCACAACGGCGGCGCCGTCAACCTGGAGCAGCTCGCCGCGCTGGGCAGCATGGCCATGGGGGGCATGGGCATGGGCTCGCTCGGCTCGCTGTCCCCCGACCTGGAGAGGCTGCTGAGCGCGCGGGACCGATGCAGGCAACCGCTGCACCTCGCCAACCTGGCCGAGCTGAGCTTGTCACTGGACTCGTGGCAGCCCTTCAGCGAGGCGCTGCACTCGCAGCGGCACGACGGCACCGCGTCCATGCCCGAGCTGGACGCCCCGTCCGCGGCGTCGCTGCCCCCGCCGCTACCGCCGCCGCCGCCTCCCCCGCACGGCCACACCAGCTCGCCCGTGTCGCCCTGCAGCCCCGACACGCCGGACGGGCCCAGCCACAGCCCCAGCCACAGCCCCGCGCACGCCAGCAGCTCCACGCCGTCGCCCACGGCGCCGCAGACCCCGCAGGCGTCCGCGTCCACGTCGCGGGGGAAGAGCCGCGGCCAGCTGAGCGTGCGCTTCGAGGACCGCAACGACTGCAACAGCCCCGCGGGCGAGGGAAGGCCCTCCACGTCCACGAGGGAGTCCAGGGACGCGGCGCGCGAGGCGCGCGAGCGCAGGGCCGAGTCACGGCGAGCGCGGCGCGCGCGGCACAGTCGCGACTACGACGAGGACAGCTACTGCTCCACGTGCTCGTCCAGCTCCTCCAGCGACGAGTCCGAGGCGTACCAGCTGCCGCCGCGGCGCGCGTACGGCGGCGTGCGGATCTCGTACGTCCCCAACGACGCCCTGGCGTGCGCCAGGCAGCGCCAGCAGCAGCACACCACCATGCCGCGGTCCCCCGTCAAGAAGCCCAGCCAGAGCGTCACCCTGCCCGCCAACGCCGCCAACCCCGCGGGCCACCCGCACGCCATCGGCGCGCACGACAAGAACTGTGTCATCTCCTGATGCGCCGCCCTGTCGGGCGCCTGACGTGGTTGGGGCGATCTAGTGTTAGACTGTGTGAACTTTCTCGGTGATCGGAGAACTGACTGTACGTGCCAAAATGAAGACAGGGCTTTTTAGGAGTTTGAGAATTTTTTATACGACACTGTGATTGTATAATTTACCTTCTGACTCGGCGCCTTTTTTCAGAGCTGGAAAAGAGACTGCCGTAGTTAGTTCAGTCTAATTCCAAAAACGGCCATGTGACCACCATACTACATTCGATTGTATGGCAAACAGGGTTCACCTTAATTTATCGTAGAAGTGCTACGCCAGTGTTGTCTTCCGTGCTCTTACTATGAGTGTGTTTTGATAATGTTGCCCAAGCGTTTATCCATGAGACAGGTCCACCATCTTGTAGGTGGACTTGTTTCATGGGTAAATCAAAGAACTGATTTATGTATTTAAAGCTTATTTCAGAGTTTTACCAGATGAAATTCATGTAAATTGCATGCTTACATATTTATGTATTTCCCTTCCAAAGATGTCAACAAATGTATTTTTCTCGTAGAAGTTAAAGTTGTAATGTGACTATTGTCGTCTTTGTGTAAAAAGTGTAAATAAAATACTGGAAAGGCAACTCAAACGGAATCACTACTGTTCCTCTTTACTGCAATTAAATTAGCTCTGGGTTGGTACACAGTGGGCCAGCAGACCGGTGGAGGCGGCCAAAACTCTTAGACGCGTTTTGAGCTCCAGAGTCGCTAAATGGGCCTCGAACCGAAAGTGTGACCCCACCAATGGATTCCTCGTTCGGAGAGCAATCCATCTGGCGGGCCGCCCGAATATCGGTGAAACAGCAAAAAAAAGGCATGTTTGAGAAAAATGGAGGCCTCTGATTGGTCGAGACCTGTCACGTGACCGTTCACGTGACCAAAATTTCGATCGGCAGCCAGTTCCCCTGGGGAAGCCCGACGACCGCTCTACAGCATAGAATGAATACGGGACTAGGAGCAGGGGCAACCAGCGTGACCAACTTGAAAAGCTGTAGTCAAACGGCTCAACGCGCTCGTCGTGGTTCCCACAAAACACCAGATGACGCTGATGTGTCAAAATTTTCGGAAGATCAATGATGAAGTGGGCCCACATTGGCGACTGAAGACGATGCACGCTGACAGACTAGTCAAAGCGGCGAGAGACACTGCCCGCGCGAGAGAACGTTCGTGTAGAGCATCTCAAACACCATACCACTCTGAGATTGATCACACAGGCCAGCACCTCGGTTTGGATGGCAGTAAACTAGCACCGCTTTGACACGTGTTTGGACAAAAAATTTAATGTTCCAAATTGAAATATGTTAAAATGGAGCATTAATAGGGAAGAGCAAAGGGTTAAAAAAAAGCACTGCAAATTTTCTGTACTACCTTTTTTGACCTCTTCATTAATAATAAGTTGTCTACAAGGAAGGAAAGTCTCACATAAATTTACAAAACCAGATGATATTCTATCAAGGCTTGGAAAGGTAGTATACCGTGTTTCTAAAACTCAACAAAAGCGATAGATTCTGTACTGTAGCACATGATTGTGGGAGGAAAATCTTATAACGGCTAAAGTCTAAAAAAGATAGCAAACAATTAAGGCAAGTTTATCATGCCATTGCATTTCCCTTTTATAAAAATCTTTTGGTGGAATTTTTACTAGTAATTCAAACTTAAGACAGGTCGTTCTGGCTTCTGTAATAGTTTCTTTGACAGCTGATTTGATTCCTTTTTTTCTTGTATTGCATTATTTTCATACTTGATAATGGGGACGCAAGTTACAGGCACACTGGTTTGTTTGAAACAAGGAAGAGGGGTTGTGCCGGTAGATGAAGCACTGTTGTGAGAGTTCTTGCGACTTTTTCCTGAGAGAAGCATTGGAGTGATCTCTACACCCAAGAGAGATTCGCTCATGGCCTCTATTTCTCGTCCAGGTGAAAGGGGGACTTCATCGTCTGCCTCATCTTTGACCTCTTCCACTGAAGATTCGCTGTCCTCTATAATGCTGCAATGGGATAGTTTTTAAATTTTTTTTATCAAAAGATGGTTAGAACAGAAAGCATCGCACTGAAAATAGCAACTAAATCAACATACCTTCCATTCTCTTCCATCTCTTCAGGGATTAATTCAGGCATGTTAGAACTGTCGTACCCATAGTTCCTTAATGTATCTTCGATCTGATTAATGCCATCCTGCATAGATTTAATTGCTACATCAGCTTTGTCATTCTCTTCTTTAGTAGCTTCGAACAACGATTTATAAATGTTTGTTAACTGTTCAATGTTTACCTGTCAGGTTGAGAGGACGATTAAGGGCGGAATGACAGTTCAGCAAAAGTGCAGGGACAGACACACAATGTACAATTAATTGGTGAAACATGGGTAGCTCACCTCAACATCTTTAACCTCTTGAAATAAACTACTTGCTGCCTCAAGAGCTGCTTCTTTGTTGCTCTCATCAGGCATCAAGCCCTCTATTGACATTAGCATCTTCTCCAGTTCGACCAAACCTGTGTCAACACATCGAGCGGCCAATAGCATATCCCGCAAACGTCCTCCAGTTTCGACCGGCTTCTCCATATCTATGAAACAAATATATTCGGAATAAAGGACAACTGTAATAAATCGCACGCACTTGCCGAGTGTTTGGCCTGTTTTTGAACTGGAGAGCAGGGTTGGTACATCATGCCAAAAACACATGGCACAACAAGAAAAACATTTTTCCTTGAACACAAACAATTATCTTGTTTCGTTGGATAAATTAGTCTCTCATTCGCTTTTATACCTCAACATAAAAGCGAAAAACTGTTTGGCAGAGACCACATGGTTTCTTACATATATTTTAGGTTGGTAGTTGTTTCCGCTCGCAACGGACAAGGATGTCTGCTGCAGTTTTCAAAGTGTCATCTGTCGATCGAACCTTTTATTCGCAGCCCCGTGATTCGTGATGGTGGATTCCTTTGATTGCGTAATTTGTCTTCCTGCTTCCTCTGGGGATGTCTATAGCTGTGTCCTTGTGTGTGATTCGCATTGAACTGGGTGACGATAGCGATACGGAGTCGTCTGCTACGGGATCAGGTGCGTAGGTTATGTTTTGGCCTTTGTTATCATTGTGAGTGTTTTCATTGGGTTCCCTAATTCAGACAACATTTTATAGTTTGACGTAAATTCTGCTTTACAAACGTGTTGTTTGTTGAGATTTTTTGCCATGTTTACTTTTCCACAGTGTCTTTACCACTATGAAATTCTCATTGTGTTTTACAGGCGCTTCTGGTGCAATGGCTGCTAAGAATGTGAAACCGAATGCTCGTCGGGGCAGAAGAGAAATGCGGGACATAACGGTGGAGACTTACTCTCGGGCAGGAGAGGAAGTGACTCCGGCCCTTCCCAATGCGTCTGTGTGGGACAGTGGCCAGACTGCCATAACTCTGTTCCCATCGGCACCAGTCCATGGCGACTCGCACGCTGTTGGAAAATCAAGTGAATCATCTGTCAAACACCCTGTCGCTAGCCAGTCTTCCATATCTGAGGGTTAGAATTCTCACAAACTAAATAATTTGCCAGCTCAGGTTTAGAACAAGAGCACTCAGAATAATTATAATTTTCTTTCAGATGATATGCCTCCATCAAGGCGATCAATTGATTTGGATGAAGCTGATCCCATGCTGAGAGGCGAGCGGGAAAGAGTTGGAGATCCTTCACTCATCCCCTTTGTGTCAGGAAATCCTTTTGTTGAAGTTACCAAAGGAATTCTTCATTTATACAAAGAAAAGTAAGTCATCATTCAAATCTTTTTGTGTGAAGTTGCCTAATAGCTCAGTATATTTCAATGAAACAAATTTTTCAGTTCCCTCACTGAAATGGAAAGCACATCTGAGCTGAGCCAAACGGTTTGTCTTCTTGCTGTACCAGCAACCATGACATGCCACGATCTGCTAACATTTACCGCTGCATGCCATGAAGACATACAGCATGTACGGGTAATAAGAGATGGTACACCGAATCAGTACATGGTTCTTTTAACCTTCCGCACTCAGGTTAGTTAGGAAGACTGTAGAATTGAACTTTCAAAATAAATTGCTATGTTTTGGTCTATTCTAATTTTTAAAATATGTGTTTCAGCAAGCTGCAACTGAATTTTATAAAACATTTAACGGTGCTGCATACAATTCTCTTGAACCCGATGTTTGCTGCCATTTGGTGTTCGTGTCAAAAGTTGAGTTGACAAGAGAAGATGTCCCCCCACCACACCACACAGAGCTACCCACGTGCCCAGTGTGCCTGGAAAGGATGGATGAGTCTGTAGATGGCATTCTCACAATTCTTTGTAATCATGCTTTTCACACCAGCTGTCTGGCAAAGTGGGGAGATACAAGGTAACTTAAACAATTTATTAAACATTGTGATACTTCTATACAGTATTTTTAAATTGTGTTGATCTAATTATTGATCTCTTTCTTTAGCTGTCCAGTCTGCCGATATGTACAGACTCCAGAGCTAGTTGCAGATAACAAATGCTTAGAGTGCCACTCCTCTGATCAACTTTGGATTTGTTTGATTTGTGGGCATGTTGGATGTGGCCGCTATGTCCATGGTCATGCATACGAGTAGGTTCATCCATTTCATTTGTGAAAGCAGTGTCTTTCAAGGAAATATAATCAATCTCACTAAGCTCATCATTATTTTGCAGGCATTACTTGCAAACTCAGCACTGTTACTCAATGCAACTAGGCAGCAATCGGGTGTGGGACTATGTGGGAGACAACTTTGTTCACCGCCTGTTGCAAAATAAAGGAGATGGTAAACTTGTTGAAGGAAGTGCCCCTGGCAAACAAGATGTGAGTGTTTGAAGGGCCTCTTATGTTTCCTTTCAGGATCAATAACACATTGCTAACAGTTAATGTCTGTTTCCATTGCAGGTTACCGACGAAAAATTAGATTCAGTCCAGTTAGAGTTCACATATATGTTAACATCACAGCTTGATTCACAACGCATGTACTTTGAGGATCAACTTCTGCGACTAGACCAACAAACACTAGCCGAGGTGAGTGAAAATGAAATATCTTTATTAGTGCATGTCCATTTTGTTCTGTTTCTTTGTAGTATTAATTTATTTTTATTTCAGCGCACTGAGCTAAAAGAGAAACTTCAAAAGCTACGAGAAGATAACAAGGCTTTGGAAAGTAAAGTGTCATCTCTTAGCAGGGAGAAGCAAATAGCTGACAAGAAGGTTTGTGTCTAAGAACTTAAAGAGTACAATATCACCATAGATTCAATTACTAAATTTCTTGTATTCAGTTGCAGCAAATGTCAGAACGTTTGAATGCCACTCAAAAAGAACTTCAAGAAGAAAAGCAGCTGAGTGGAGCACTAACTCAGAATCAAGGCGGCTGGCAGAATAAGTTCACTGCTTTGGAAGGCCAGTTTAAACAATATCAATCAGAAAAAGATAAGGTAAGCTTGAGTTTGATAAATATTTTCATTTTATAGCCAGCATATTCTGACTGATTAAACTTTAATTTAGGAAATAAATGAACTGAAGGAACAGCTGCGTGATGTCATGTTCTTCTTGGAAGCTCAAAAGCAGATATCTGAAAGTGCTGATCGTGAGGAAATTGCTCAAGGCATTGTCACTATTGGGGAAGGCCCCTCTTCTTCAAAGCCATCAAGACGAGGCAAGAAGCAGAGGTGATTCCTGTACATGATCCATAGATATTTTGTCATTTTATGTATTTTCATTTATATTGGAAGATTCATAAAAGTTTTCATGATGGTCCGTGCAGTAAGCTACTTTAAGTCGATTCCAAAATCTTGCTTGCTCAACCAGTTTTTAGTTAGCATTTCAATGTTCTATGTATCGCCTGTCTTTATCATCTCTAGAGTTTTTTGATGTTTCTAGTTAAGGGGCTACTCTATTCTAGTAGAAATGAGCCATTTTCAAGGAGACGAAATTTGTCTGTGCAGACTGTATGTGATAAATGTGCTATAGATCTTGTAGTTTACTGTGATATTTAAGGTATTTTCTTACTTTTCATTATGTTATCATAGTTTTCTCTTTGTAATTCAGTTTAATGATGCTGAAATCTCCAAGTTTACTTACAATCTTCTTCACTCCTTCACTATAAGAAGTGCATATTTCAAAGTCTTAGAATGTAAAATAATTTTTTTTAAAAGTTAATCATGATGGCACAACTTTAATATAATATTTGATTTCATTTGCTTTGTTCTATGATACTTAAAGAATAAACAAACTGAAACTTATGCTGAGTTTATTGCTGGGAGAACCTTGTAAGGATTCATGATGCCATTTGGATCCATGACATTTTTAATTTGATGCATGAGCTGTATAGCTTGAGGAGGTTTGCAGAAGTGGACAGCTCCTGTTTTCTTCAGACCGATGCCATGCTCTGCACTAACACTGCCTCCAAATTTTGATGTCCATTCATACACGAATGGTTCGATATTGTTCATGATTTCTTTGCTGTACTCTTTTGATGTGATGTTGAGGTGGATATTGCCATCACCTGTTTCACAACACAGAGCAGAAAAAATTAAAATTGCACAGATAGGTACATTGCATGTAATTGAAAAAATACCAGGTAAGAAAAGAGCCCAAAGCATTATAAGCAAAAGAGCCCCTGATGTAAGAGGAAAATGTTGAAGGAGAGAAACCACAAATGCAACTACTACACCAAAATGCAAGGCAAGATTCTTACCAATATGCCCATATCCAGCCACACGAAGAACAGGCAAAGAGGACAGTCGACTACGCATTACTTCAACTATATTGTAAAATCTATCTTGTGGCAGAGATACATCATATTTATACGTGTATCCATCCCTTGCCAAACCCTGTGTGATACTTTCACGTAATTCCCACAAATTCTAGATCAGAAGTAAAACAAAACAAAAATTATTTTAATTGCCTTTCTGGCCCTATTAAGTGAAAATGAAAGAGGGTGTGTCTATGATTATTTTAAATCAAATAAGATTAAAGGGGGTTAGCATGTTAGCATGTCAAACACCAAGAGCAGTCAACGGTCAAGGATAATCAGAGGCAAAGCAGCAGTGACATCTTTAAATGAGCAAGCTACAATACACATTAAAAAGAAGTCAATAAATTCCGTACCAAAATGTCCAAATCCAGTTACTCTCATTACACCTGGCACATTTTTTAAGTGTTCTCTCGTAGTAGGTACAATTGAATAGAAATCTTGAGGCTTTAAGGAAACATCATATGTATAAAGAAAGCCATCCAAAAGCAGTGCTTCTGCCATCCTTTCCCGCACTTCAAAAAGTTGCTGCAATACAGTTAATCTTTCTTTATAAAGGGAAGCACTATTATTGGTATCTCTTGTTAGAGATGAGACTTCTCAATTATTTAGAGAAAATTTATATGGGTATCAGGAGGACTCACCTTTATGCGAGATGGTTCACTTGCTTGTATTCCATCCACAATAATATTTTTCTCAAGAGCATTTTCAAGAAACTGAGATAGTTTCTCTTCATCATGATCACTATTACTGCCTGATGTCTCAATCAGCATATAGAATGGGCAGTCTTTTATGGGAACACGGAGTTTCAAGTTTTCCTCCACAGCTTGTATTGAAGTCCTGTCCATCAACTCACAGGAAGATAGAATCTCCCCCAGATCCTTCTTACTTGATTTTAAGGCTTCCAATACTTTCTCATAGCTGTCAAGACCTGATTAATTCAGTTTTCTTAATGCATGGTAAAATAATAAATGTTAACAATTTGAAAAGGTACACACTCACTTACCTAAAAATGCAACATTCAATGATTTTGGACTAACAGGACAATGTATTGCAACTTGAGTTACTAAGCCCAGAGTTCCTTCAGAGCCAATAAAAAGATGTTTCAAATGATATCCAGTATTATCTTTTTTCATTTTGTTTAAACAGTTGATAACTTCTCCATTAGCTAAAACCTGTAGGAAATTAGCTTTAAAAAAAATATAAATTCAAGGACAAATATTGTAGTTTTAAAAAATTTAAATATACAAACCGCTTCAATGCCGAGGACAGTGCCATGCAGACTGCCATACCTAACAAGACGGAGGCCTCCTGCATTTGTAGAAACATTACCCCCAATTTGGCAGCTACCTTTGGCTCCCAAGTCCAGTGGCATCAAGAAGCCTTGCTCTAGCAAATAAGATTCTAACTGCTCCAGTACACACCCAGCCTGGCATGTTAATACACCTAGAAAATATTGGTAAAGAATATTCAAGCACAAATCATTCAGACATTGATTTTTTTAAAAATGCGACAACAAACCTGAGAGACTGTCAAAACTAATAATCTTATTCATGAGGCTTGTGGAAATTACCACTTCATCAAAGACTGGATTGCTACCACCAGCCAAACCTGTGTTCCCGCCTTGAGGACATACTGCCAAACGGCGTTCATTGCAGTGTTTCAATATGGCAGAAACCTCCTCAGTTGTCTTAGGTTTGAGGACACATTGGCTGCTCCCTAGAAGATAAAACACAGTTAAGTAAAGCAGTTCATAATAACGGATTTTGAGCTTTCCCAGAACTAATTAAGAGGGAATGGACAACGAACCTCTAACCGAGTGAAGCCAATCAACATTATATGCCTCTACATCTGAAACGTCAGTTAACATTCGAGTCTTGCCAACAATTCCTTCAAAAACATTTATATCCTTGTCAGTGAGGGAAGCAAAATTTCCTCTCTTGATCTTGTAGGTATCCTTACTTAATGGAGGGGTACTATATTTAGCTGGAACAGAGGAAAATGTTAAAGCAATCACCGTACAGGATTCACAGCTCATCAACTGAAGAATTAATATCAATACCTGTTCTAATCTTTAACGGCCAATGTCGCTGTGTGACTGAGTGCAAGACGTTTGAAGTGGCCTTCCGCATGTTTCACACTGAAAAAAAATATAATTAAAGCAAGCTTTAAGAATCTTTAAAAAGAATAAGCTCAGCACTACGATAAACTCAATCAGGAGGTGATGGGTATGAGCGGTATGAGCAATGTCTGGAGTGAGCTATTTCTTTGCAAACAGAGGAGAGTAGAGGAGAGTAGAGGAGAGCAGAGGAGAGTAGAGGAAGGGGAGGAGGGGAGGGGCGGGGCGGGGCGGGAGGGTGTTTACTTTGTAAACAAGACTGATAAGACTGATACCAGAGGAACATTTTGAAAAAGAGAGTTTGACGAAATGCGGAAAGAAAAGTCAAGATTCGATCAAATGAGTACCGAAAGGCTGTCACGGTGAAAATATTTCGGCATCACGAAATCAAACACATCAGCGGTTGCAGCCTGCTGTCAGCAGAAAGGGGTCGGGCGAAAACAAACTTACCCTGAGGGAAACTTCTTACGACAGTGAGGATGCGGGAGGGAATGCCAAACTATTGAAATGTGTAGAAAAGCTGGAGAGAAAAGACACTGACGAACAGGAACCCGCAAGAGTAAGTAAACAGGTGTCTTCTTTATGACATTGAGTCAGCAGACTGCGGCTCGGAGCAGAGGTTGTCACTGTCACACTCGCTTGGACTTGGACCTACTCGCGACTCATTTGTCTCTCTCTATTTTTCTTAATAGCACCAACCTTTGGGCACCTTTGGGTTGACGAAATGAGCAGACTCGGATGAGATACCCATGTGTCCGCGTCATTGGGGCGATGCTTTTGGTTCTGTCCGTCTCAATAAATGAATTCACATAAATTTTTGCCCACACACGGAAAAAAGACATCTTGACGCTCCGCTACCGAGTAGTGGTGCATGTGGCAGCACTGCTGCGACTGCTTCCCGTGGACGGCGGCCTGTTTGAAAGTGGCGCGGAGCCGGCTACCGACCTCTCGCCCTCTCGGCCTCGGCCACACAACGGATTCGTGTTGACAAAGTCCCTGCGTCCCTCCGTCGATCTGTTTCCTCAAAGAAAAGGAAAAGCGGGGGTGTGTCGAAGGGGTGAGAGAGACGGAGAAACGAAACGACTGCTCGATCGCTCGGTTGTCCCCGCTGTCCAGTATGCATTCTCAGCCACTACATTGGCACCGACAGCAGACGAGTCTCTCGTAGAGTCTCTCGGTGCCCTGCTCCATAAGTGAGACGTTGCAAAGTGTTACACTGAAATGGAACATTGCCGTCACGTGGCGTGAGGTTCGACGGATGACCTCATACTGGGGTGCATGGGGCGGTGGTACTATACCTTCTGAGAGAGTGGCCCAGGCCGGACGACGAGCAGCAGTTGAATTCCGAGCAGAGCCCTCGTCGCTCTGCCTCTCTCGCACCCCTACGCGAGGCCACGCGAGGCACCATGAGTGCGAGAGAGACAGAGCGACGATCTGCAGCCGCGGCGGCGTGGTCGTTGTTTGCCACAGCGGCCACAGTACGGCACAACCCCGGGGGGATGCGTGCCAGAGAAGTTGAGTGAACTTGCAGCGCGGCGGGCATGTTGTCGTTGCTGGTGTTGTTGTTGATGTTGGAAAATGCCGGGTGCGAGCCGCGGCTGGGAGGACGGCTCGGCGGCACGGCGCAGAGAGACTCTCCTACACCGTGGGCACCGTGGGCGACGGGGAGGGGAACGAGCTAGGCAGAAGCCGCCGCCGAGAGTGCTGCAGTGATTCCGAACTTGCTCCGTCGTTCTGCCTCTCTCGCGCCCCAACGGACGCCCCACGAGTGCGAGAGAGACAGAGCGGCGAAAGCACTGCTCGGCCTGCTGGTGGACCAAAAGACGTGGTTTCCATTATTACGTCAGTGTGCGCCAGACTGCGGAGGGCGCCATCTAAAAATAGCATCTCTTGAAACAGTGACGCCGCCGCCGCGCCCGCCACGCCTCGGGGCCTCGGGGCGGCGGACAGGAGGGCGAGCAGGTTGCGGGCGGGGGCGGGGGGGGCGGGGCGGGGCAGGAGAAGGGGTAGCACGCGGACAAAACGTCTCGGGCCTAGAAGAAAACACGTTGCGTTCTGAGACAGGCCGCGCCGCGCCGAGTGCGTACCGCCGCGCAGCCCGCGTAGTGTGTTTGGGGGAGGTTGGCGAGGCCGCTGCACGCCGCGACGCGCGAACGGGCGCCCCACGCACCGCGCACCGCGCAGCACGGCGACCGAGGCCCTCTCCGTGGAGGCGGGCAGCAGCAGGGCGCCATGCTGGGCGCCGCGGTGGGCCCCTGCGCCACGGGCCGGCCGGCACCACCAGGTCCGCTCCTCCTGCTTCGCCTGCTTCGCGACCGCCCCGACGACCGCCTTGACGTCCGGTGAGCGCGGTGGCCGCCCAGGGCCGCAGCCGCTTCGCCACGGGGCCGACCTCCGGGCCACCACGGCCGCACCGAGTGAGTACCGACGGTCGGGATGAGAGTCCGAAACCACGAACCACGTCGAATCACTGGGGCTAAGTGGCGGGCTGGCGGTGGCAAGTCAAGGCCCTAGTTTGCACCCTGTGCCGCCGGCCGCCAGGACGCCAGGACGCCGGGCCAGGGGCATCAACGGGGGCCTTTCAGCCTCGCAGTGATCGCCCTTGCATCCGGTGAGTGAGGCTCATAGTCCCGCCATCCCGCCACACCTTGTTGAACACCCCGAGCACCGCGCCGTGCCAACTATACTTCACATTGGTCCACGGGAGGAAGTCCTCCCTATAGGCCTCACATTTCTGACTGGGACAGTGCGTGCCGTCGGCGTGCCGTCGGCGTGCCACGGGGCGACTGGCCTCCTGGACGCTGGCCGGCTTGGTGGCGGCGGTTTGAACGCCTGCCAGACGCTTCATCAGGATCGCGTCGAGAGATTGGATTGGCAGCTTCCGCTGCACCGACGCGCCGGACTTGGCCAAGGAGGGCGTCTGGGCGGGCAGCAACGCCAACGCCACCACTGTGAAAATGACTTTCCGATGCTCCCAACCAGGAAGGAACCCCGAAAGTGGTTGTCCGCAACCGCAAACCGCGCGCCTGGTGACCAATCCGGCGCCACTGTTAATAGGACGTTTTTGTGTCTCGGACAGGGTAGCGTCGGCGCGGTGGCGGGGGGCCGCGGGCCTCGGGCGGGGCGGGGCCCGCTGTCCCGGTCCCGCAGCTTCGACCCGGACCCCGACATGCACCCCGACATGCACCCCGACATGCGCCAGCCGTACCCCGGACACATGGGTCACCTCGGGCACCCCGGACCGTACGGCTCGCTGGGGCCGCCGGGCGCGGGGCCGGGCATGGCGGCGGCCGGCGCCGGCTACGCCCCTGCCTACGGCCCGCCGTACGGCTACGGCGGCTACAGGGGTGGCTACGATCCCGGCTACGCCGGCGGCGGCCCCGGCTACGCCTACCAGCACCACCAGCAGCTGGTGCACCGGCCCAACGCGAACGCCCTGGCCGTGGGCCACGCCGAGTCCGAGCGCTCCAAGTGCGGCATGTTCTGGCGCTACGTCTGGAAGCTCAGCTCCTGCCTCTGCTCCCACGTCACCCTCGTGTCGCTGGTCGTCGCCTACTGCCTGCTCGGCGCCATGACCTTCGAGATGCTGGAGAAGGACCACGAGGTGGAGGTGCGTGTTGGTTGGGTTGCCTACCGTGGGCTGCGCGGGCGCTCTGCAGCACTTCTCTGCGCAGGTCAAGAAGAACGTGACGCTGAGGAGGTCCAACGTGACGCAGTGGCTGTGGACCATGACCTCGGACACGGCCGTGCTGCACCAGGAGAACTGGACGCACTCCGCCATCGAGCGGCTCAAGCTGTTCGAGAAGGAGCTGGTGTGGGCCATGCGCAGCCAGGGCTGGGACGGCTCCGAGGACCTCAAGCTGGTGCAGTGGACCTTCGCGGGGGCGCTGTTCTACTCCATCATCGTCATCACCACAATCGGTGAGCTGGCCGCAGGACCGCACTGGGTGCAGTAAAAACACCACATTGTTTCAAAAATTTATTACGTTACTTAGTCTTATTCATAAGCTACAGCGTTACTCATAAACATCTCAAAATAATCACAAAGGCAATGTGTTGATGAAAAAACCAGGCGCTCCCAGGTTTTACAATCAAACTCGCTGGGAACAATGATGTTGAGATCGTAATGGATACAATGTGAAAATAAATAATTGAACGAGAGTGAATGGCGAGAAGCAGGCGTCGGGGGCTGAAGGCTCGTCGCACTCGTCGGAGACTGGTAACTTGACGTGGGTCTTGGACTAGACTGGGCGGCACAGAGGGCTGTGCCTAGGAAGGTGGCTGCCTGACGAGGCTCACGAGCGGCCCAGACCGTAGCCGCGGTTGTAGCTGTCGTAGTCCCGGTAAGGGCCGTCACCCGGCCTGGTGGCGAAGCCGGCGGCGGGGTCGGGCTTGTAGTACGTCGGCCTGGGCCCCACCAGCAGTCCCGGCGACGAACCGGGGAAGCCGCCGCCGACGGGGTAGCGGTCGCCACGGGGTAGCGGTCGCCACCGGGGTAGCGGTCGCCAGAGGGGTAGCGGTCGTAGTCACCCTGTGCAGGAGAACAACGCGGCTGAGAGGGAGGATCGGAAACGGGGGCAGTGCGACGCCAGGGTGATTCCGAACAGTGCTTTAGTCGCCCCTTTTCTCTCTCTCTCTCTCTCTCTCTCTCTCTCTCTCTCTCTCTCTCTCTCTCTCTCTCTCTCTCTCTCTCTCTCTCTCTCTCTCTCTCTCGCACTTGTGGGGCGTCCCCTCCGGGCGTGGGAGAGACAGAGCAGTAAAGAAACACGATGTCGGTAATTTTTCGCGTTATTCATTCAGCCTTTAGTTGTCTCGGAAACGATCAGTTCATTTCTGTCTAATTATTTCTCAAGGTAATGTACAGTACGCTCCACCCCCCTCCCCCGAAACATACACTTACAAAGTGTCTAATTTTCGGTTTTGTTAGCTATCGCAAAGTGCGCGCTGGGATCATGAGGAAGCGACTGCTGGCCGTTGCCCATGCGGAGCATGACGTGCGTGACGACATGGGCATGGCGTGTGTGTGTGTGGTGTGTGTGTGTGTGTGTGTGTGTGTGTGTGTCTCTCTCTCTCTCTCTCTCTCTCTCTCTCTCCCTCCCTCTCTCTCTCTCTCTCTCTCTCTCTCTCTCTCTCTCTCTCTCTCTCTCTCTCTCTCTGTGTGAGTGCGTGCGTGTGTGTGAGTGTGTGTGAGTGAGTGAGTGTGTGCGTGAGTGTGTGTGAGTGTGTGCGTGTGTGCGAGCGCACGCACATCAGGTGCACTCCATGCTACTCATCTGCCGACCTTGCTGCCGGGTCCGCCGGGCCCGGTCAGGATGGCGGGCCTGCCTCCGAAGCCGCCGCCGTAGCCCGGGCCGCCGCGGGGTCCTCCGGGAGTGGCGCCGTAGCCGCCGGGGCGCGGCGCTCCCAGGCCGCGGGGCTCCTTGGTGCAGCAGTAGCGCTTGCCCGCGTCGCAGGAGCCCTGGAACGCGTGGAACGCGCCTCGTTAGCCGGAAGCACACGTCGCGCCACCTTCAGGGGAAATGCATACTCACAAACTGCAGCGCGTTGCCCTCGCAGTTGAAGGCGTGCACGCACTTGCACTTGGACACGCTGGTGGGGTCGTAGCGGTCGCCGCCGCCCAGCGGCCGGTTCACCTCGACGGGGCCGACGTTGGGCAGCAGAGGCCGCGGCGGCCGGTACCCCGGGTTGGGGCTGCCGAGGGGGTAGTCGGGCTCGTTGGGGAACGGCCTCTGCGGCGCGAAGGGCGGACGGGACTGAGGGCGGCCGGGGGCGAGGTCCTCAGGGTGCGGCAGGGTGAAGTCGTCGCTGTCCGGGTCCACGATCTCGTAGCGAGGCCTGCGCAGCGCGGCAACGCGACACGCGACCGTCAGCGTGCTAGGGCCGCAAGGGCCGCTAGGGCAGGGACGGAGATCGACGCCGTGGGCGCTACTCACCTGTTGCCGCCGAAGAACCTCCTGCCCTCGCTCCTCCCCGACGCCACGGGGGTGTCTCTGGCGGCAGAGGCCGGGGCGGCCGAGGACGGCGTCGAGCCGCGCCGCTGCTGGCCGTCGGGCCAGCTCCAGGTGTCGGCCGCCTTGGCGGAGGCCAGCGCCGAGGCCAGCGCGGCCAGCACCAGCACGTAGCGGCTCATTATGCGAAGATGGTGGTAGGAGACGCGGTCGGAGTCTCCGCAGCACTCTGGTGCGGCACTAGTGCTTCGCTGCTTCGCTGCTCGCTGCTTCTCGCTGGACGGCCGCAACAATACTAGGACCTTGCGCGCGGGCTCCAGTGGTTTTTATGGCAGCGCCTCCTGCAGGCCGGGCGCAGCCGCGGCGCAGCGCAGCCAGGCGGCCCGGTCCACCTGCCCGTCCGCTCGCCCCGCCCGACGCCCCGCTCACGCGCCTCGCCCGGCACGCCCATCTTGTGCGGCAGGGCGGCAGGGCCGTCAGCCCTCCGCGAGCTGCGCCCTGCTGCGCCCCTGCACAGTGGGCCAGAAGACCGGTGGAGGCGGCCAAAACTCTAGACGCGTTTTGAGCTCCAGAGTCGCCAAACGGAACTCGAACCGAACGTGTGACCCCCACCAATGGATTCCTCGTTCGGAGAGCAATCCATTGGTGGGGTCACACGTTCGGTACCAGTCCCATTTAGCGACTCTGGAGCCCAAATCGCGTCTATAGTTTTGGCCGCCTCCACCGGTCTCCTGGCCCACTGTGTGGCCCCTGCGAACTGGAGGGTCGGCAGTACCGCACCACACTGCGGCTCGGCAGCGCGGCCCACGCGCCGGGCCATTGCCATTAAGGGCTAGACCACACATGATCGTATGCCATTGCCGACCGCGCCGGGCGCTATGGACGGCATGCCTCGGGTCCACGGTGTAGAGAGTCTAGTCCGTGCTTGGGTCTGAATGAGAGCACCACCAAGTTTCTCGTTTCATTAGTAAGTCATCGAGCTTTGCGTTGCGGTCCCAATTCCGCCCGTGGCCGCGGTATCCGTTGACCGCCACTTCGAGGGTCGACGAGGATCGGCGAGACCCCGGTGCGGGCGGGCCATGGCATTGCGGTCGCAGCCGTTGACACATCACTCCACACCTCGAGGAAGCGTCAAGGCGCTCTGCAGACTGATTCCGAATCTCGCTTTTCCCTCTCTCTCTCTCTCTCTCTCTCTCTCTCTCTCTCTCTCTCTCTCTCTCTCTCTCTCTCTCTCTCTCTCTCTCTCTCGGAGCGTCTCGGAGGGGTGCGAGAGAGACAGAGCGACGAAACGAGCCTGCTGCCGGCGGCCGAGGCAGCCTTGTTGTGGTCTCGCTGAGGACGCGTTTAGTCTCGCGTGCAGGGCAACGAGTCTACGAGAGGGCTCCAGTGCGGCCAGTCCAATCGAGACGCTGCGTTTCAACGTCGATTCGACTCAACCTTAGCCGGAGTTTCGATCGTCGGCTGCTGGTTCGCCGCGTCGATCGTTTAAATCAAACCGACGGCGTCCTTTGGCACGGCTGGCACGGCCTGCAGCCGTGGGGGAACTGGGGGAAATCCACACCGGAAACGCGCGAGCGCTCGCCGGCCATCCTAGCATTATTCCTTCATGCCGGTCCGTCCGTCCGTCCGTCCGTCCGTCTGTCCGTCCGCCTGTCCGTCCGCCTGTCTGGCAGGGAGAAGCGGCCTTGAGGGGCCGCTGTCCGCGCTGTCCGCCGCAGAAGACGCGCGCGGCGCCTGGACTCTTATGCAGATCCGCTGTAGGGAAGGGGAGGGGGGGCAGCAAAGGATCATCAACCTGCGCGGTTCGAGCGCGCCCAGGAATGACTCGGCACTGGAATGCAAGCCAGGTTGGCCGGCGCACCTCGCCTGGCATCGCCCCGTCTCCCTCGCACGCATGGGGCTTCCCTCTCGCGCGCGAGAGAGACAGACAGAGCGGCGGGTATCAGTGCCTGCCGGGCAAACCAAATTAAGTTGGATTTGCGGAGGTTCGACACTGGAAGTGTTTGTCGCAACGGCCGCTCGGCTCGGCGTCTTGGCGCTGGCCGTGCTGGCCGAGGTGCCAAACGGCGTGCTGGCCGTCGAGCGCGGCTTCCGGAGTGCGAGGCGTGCCGCGGTGCGCCGCCGCCCCGCCGCCCCGACCGAGAGGCCCTGACCCCGGGCTGGCGGGCACGATCCGATCCGCGCCCCGGTTGCCTTTGTGGAGCGCGAGGCGAGGCGGGGCGGGGCGGGGCGGGGGAATCCCAGAGGGATTAATTACCGTCGCCGCCTTTTCACGGACACTGCCGTTTTATGGAAAGTTCCGCGGAGTGTGGGCGATGGGGACCGATATGCTAAACAGTCCGTGGCCGTCGTAGCGCCACCGCACGCAGTCGTCCAATCGTTAGGCAATCCAACTAGCGGGTGCGTACCGTTGTTTTCGAGCCGAGTCCCATTGAGACACAGTCGGCGCTCGGCGCGCTGCTCCGCGACGCCACGGCGACGCCCCGCCCGGCACGCGTTTAGGGCATTCCGGTGCGGGCCCTGCTGGCCTAGGTCAAGACACAGGTCAAGACGCGGGCCGCCTGGCCCCGGCCCAAATGCCACACCTGCTGGGCGGCGCAGCGCGGTGGGACCTTTCGAAAGCGATTTCTCATGTCCGAAACGGCCGGACTGCACCTGTCGCCAAGGACGCCGCCGCTCGGCTGCTCTCGTCTCCGTTTGGACTCCATTTGGATTCGGACGCTGTTGACACGCCGCCGAGTGCAGCCAAGGACGCCCCGTGACCGCCACCGCCTCGACCGGCCCGACCCGGCCCGGCCGGACAGAAAGAGACGACAACCGTAACTTTGTCGGTCTTCCCTCGCCGTTTGGATTCTTTGTTCGGGCAGGTCACCGTGTCCGAGGACGCCGAGGCCGCCGAGGCCGCAGGGCAGGACCGCTGAGGACGCCGTTGTGGAGCGCAGCAGGCTGCTCCGTAGCTCTGTCTCTCTCGCACCGCTACGCGCTACGGAACGCCCACGAGTGCGAGAGAGACAGAGCCAGCCTGCAGCGGCATCGCCGTACTTAATCCCCGCGACCGAAAGCGAAACGCGAGCGTGGGATGGCGGAAGCTAACTGAGAGCGCTCCATCTCCGCACAGCGCAGCACAGCGGTGTCGCGGTTCACAGTGGGCCAGAAGACCGGTGGAGGCGGCCAAAACTCTAGACGCGTTTTGAGCTCCAGAGTCGCTAAATGGGACTCGAACCGAACGTGTGACCCCACCAATGGTTTGCTCTCCGAACGAGGAATCCATTGGTGGGGTCACACGTTCGGTTCGAGTCCCATTTAGCGGCTCTGGAGCTCAAAACGCGTCTAGAGTTTTGGCCGCCTCCACCGGTCTTCTGGCCCACTGTGCGGTTCTGTCTCTCTCGCTCTCATGGGGTGGCCCGGTGGTCCGCTGGGGTGCGAGAGAGACGGACGCCGTGTGGAATGAGTGTGCTTGCTCCGCAGTGCTCCGCAGCCCCAGTTGCAGAGCGAGGCAGTGACCGCGGCCGTCGCCGCCCCGGTCACGGCCGGTCAGGGCCGGTCGGTCACAAAGACCGACGCCCCCACTCGCCGCGTCGCCGCCACTGCCCGCCACTGCCCGCCGAGCGGCGCCACGCGGACGCGCGAACACGCCCCCCGGGGGCCTCGCCGGCCTTGTCCCTCCCCGCCCCCGTGGCCCCCGCGGTCCCATAGTCCGCCCAATGCCGGGCCACAGGACGGAGCAAACCGCCGAAATACAGAAAACGGGCAGATGTGTGTTCTCGTCCGGGAAAGGGTAACGGAGCCCATGCCCGCCAAATGGCTTCCGAGGTGTTGGTGTACGCGTGGTGTCTGCGTGAGTGTGCGTGTGTGAGTGGTGTGCGTGTGTGGGCGCGAGAAGAGAGGTGTGTAAGTGCGTCTGTTTTCGACGGGGAAGCTGTGGGTCAGGCCGGACTGTCGGCCTGCCTCTCCTCAGGTCGATGTTTACCGCCGAGCGACTTTTAGTGTTGACAGCATTTCCGAGTCCGCGGTTAGTTTCAGTGCCCCGAACCTCGTGTGCGCAGATCTCGAGTGAGAGAGAGAAAGAGAAAGAGGGCGGATTGGGGAAAGAACTCGCTCATCTCCATGACACAAATAAATATTCGTTTTATTCAGTGACTGAATTAAAGACTAATAAAAATGTAACGAAGGAGGGCGATGAGAGACTAGGCACTTATTTTCCGCGGCGTGGACATGCTGGTCTGGAAGGCTGGTGGGTGAGGACAGCGATGGGGGATGGTGTGGTGGGTGGGTGTCGCCTAGGCCGAGTAGGCCTGGGTGACGATGCAGCACGCGACGCGCGCGCCGGCGGACCCCGTCTTGGTGGACTCCTCGGTGTTGCCGCGGCCGAGGTCGTCGGGCAGGGCGTGCACCACGAAGGCGCGTCCCAGGGCGCCGTTGACCGCGTTGGGCTCCAGCGACACCTGCGGCGTCTGGAACTCGACGGTCGCGACGCCCTGGTCCGAGGCCACGATGTTGCCGAAGTCGCCGGCGTGCTGGGACGCGTCCGAGGGGGAGCCGTGGCGGACCTGCAGGCAAACAAGGCCGTCAGTGACGAGGGCGACGGTTTCGTCGCTCTGTCTCTCTCGCACTCGTGAGACGTGCCGCGGCGGCGCGGGAGGGACAGAGCGACGGAGTGCTGTTCAAAGCCAGCCCGCCACACAGGCCGCACGCGGCACGCCGGCGCGCGATGGGTTGCCTGCGCGGCACGGCGCGGCACGGCGCCGCGACGCACCTTGGCCGGGTTGAAGTGGGGGCCGGCGGCCTTGCAGTCGTCGCCGAGGTTGCCTTCCTGGTGGAGGTGGAAGCCGTGCTCGCCGGGGCCCAGGCCGTGGATCAGGCCGGACACCCTGACGGGGGAGCCGGGGGACGACTGCAGCAGCTGCACCTGGCCGCTAACTGTGGGAAGGAAAGAGGGTCGCACGATCAGTCCGGCGAACGAGAACGCGGACGTGCACATGCCACATGCCTCCGGCCTCCGGTTCACGCGTCTAACGATAAGTCCGCGGCCAAACAACACGCTCCCCCCGCAAGATGGTCCCGTGCTGCCTGCGCTGTCGCCGCTGTCCCTACAGGGCCTTACCGGTCGAACCTGTGGCGGCCTTGAGCTCGCACACCGCGGCCAGGGTTGCCTGCAGACAAACAAACGAAACAAGTGAATTAGAATCGGCCGATCGGCGTGCGCGATGCGGGTCAAGGCAGGGATGTGGACGACTCACCTGGACGGCGGTGTACTGGGGGTACGCCAGGGCCGCGGCCGCGAGGCTCAGGGTCAGCACGCAAATCCTGAGGCGAAACAAAGACAACGAGAGTTATTACGCGAAGCGGCCCGGACTTAGCTCATTGCCCGCGAGCGGTTGTTCCCAAGGTCGCTGCGTCTCATCACGACCTTGGGTTTTCCCAAAGTGTAGGTGCGTAAACAAGGTTGCCGCCAATGACAGAATGCGAAGTTGGAAGCAGCGTTTTCTCGTTTTCAAGCCACATATGGGTTCGGCGAGGTATTGTCGCGTAAACAAATAAAGATGCGAGCGTGGTACTTGAACCCGAGACGGTGACAGGGGCAGGGCATTACGCAACCCGGGATGGCGGAGCGGAACGCGGACCGGTCCGGCAGAAGCTGCAGCGGGTCCAAGCCGCCAAGTCACCACGCGGAGGGAGGGGCGAGCAGGGGCAAGCAGGTACGCTGGAGGTCTCGGTCACCCAGGCCGCTCGGCTCGGCTAGGCCTAAGCCCAGGCCTAAGGCCAGGCTCGGTCCGGAACGAAGGAATATCACACTTGCACTTGCATCCCGCACTGCACTTCCTGCGGTGTATCTACCATAGTGGTGCCCACCATGGCGACACCCACCACGCGTGGCGCCCACACCAAAAATTTGAAGTGGGGCTCTCCCCTCGCCTGCCGGGGCCTTGATTCGTCGATTCGTCACGCCGGATGCAGGCGGGCTAGCAAGGCAAAAATAATCACTATCTCTCCCCGGTTCCGGTTTGGCAAAAACGACATTCCTCTCGTCGTCGCAACAAGTGTTCTTCCAAGCGCCTTGATATTGCGAGTTGTCGCCTAGCCTGGCCTAGCGTGGCGCGTTGCATGTGGTGGTCGCAGGAAGCATGACGCGCTGGGTCCTCGACCTCTGCGCGCTGTCTCTCTCTCTCTCTTTCTCTCTCTCTCTCTCTCTCTCTCTCTCTCTCTCTCTCTCTCTCTCTCTCTCTCCCTCTCTCTCTCCGGACCAGGAGGAAGAGAGAGAAAGAAGTGAGGCAGCACTGCGACGTCGCGTGGCGCGTGCGGCTGCCCTGCCCAATTGCTGGCTGCAAGCTCCCTGCAATCATTCCGAACAGGGCTTTCGTCGCTCTGTCTCTCTCACACTCACAGCGCTTTCCGCGGGAGTTGCGAGGGAGACAGAGCGAGCTCGCTCAGTTCGGAATCAGTCGACGCCGAGAGGCAACTGGAGGCCCCCGTTGGCGCCGGCCGTGTGGAGTCCAAGGGACTACGGCGAACGCGAGCGTGAACGCGAACCCGGCGCACAGTGGGCCAGAAACCGGCGGAGGCGGCCAAAATTCTAGACGCGTTTTGAGCTCCAGAGTCGCTAAATGGGACTCGAACCGACCGTGTGACCCCACCAATGGATAGCTCTCAGGACGAGGAACCCATTGGTGGGGTCACACGGTCGGTTCGAGTCCCATTTAGCGACTCTGGAGCTCAAAACGCGTCTAGAATTTTGGCCGCCTCCGCCGGTTTCTGGCCCACTGTGCGGCGGCCTGAAGGTGCCTTTAGCCTGCCTTTGGCTTTGGATCCCGGCGGCTCGCGCACATCCACACACAAAGCCTCACCTGAGAGTGTTCATGGTGGAGTCTGGAGTGTCGTTGTGTGACCGGGTCGGCAGAGCGTGGACGGCGGACTGGCGCGCGGGCCGTGCGCGTCTCTACCTATGCAGTCCCCGGCGGCCATCTCCAAGCCGCGCCCCCCCCCCCCCCGCCCCACCGCGGGGTGCCTCGTGGAACCAGTTTACCGCGCATCGCCGAGCAAAACACGGCGAATCGTGGTACGGCGGGGCGGGGCGGGGCGGGGCGGGCGGGGCGGGCGCGGCGCGGCGCGGCGGGGTGCTCCGCGGGGTCACAGCGACCGGAGGGCAGCGGCTGCAGAGAGCGCGCGAACCTGGCCCCGGTGTCATCCATCTTCCGACTGATTGGAATAAAAGGAAGCACGGCGGCACTGCGTGGCATCGCTCGCCGGCAGACTCATTCCGAGAGTTGTTTTCGTCGCTCTGTCTCTCTCGCACCCATGGGGCGTCCCGTACAGATGTGACAGAGACAGAGCGACCGTCTCAGACAGCAGCTGCAATACACTGAGTGGGGGAAATATCATTTTGAAATTTGGGCCTGAGCTTTCGGTGATTTTCGAGTGAAACTTTATGAATTGGGGTCCAGCTCGTCCCGTAAGCCTCAATTTCGGCGAAAAAATACGACGGAGCGAATTTTTTGGCGCAGTGGCGGAGTTTAGGTACCGGCGGCGACATTTCCGGTGTTTTGAACGCGACTTCGGGTGTTTTGAACGCGACTTCGGGTCGGGCGTCTCGGCGCAGACGATGCCGCGGCGTCCGGTGGGCACGGCCAGGACTTCCCGGTCGGTGACAGGGACAGGCGGGACAGGCGGGACAGACGCAAGGACGACCGCCCAGCGCCCAGCCGCGCACGCGTGAACCGGCCAGAGCAGAGATTCGGCTCGGGGTCTCTAGGTCAGTGGTGCCTTTCCTCCAGTTGCCCATGATGAGCACGCGTGAAATTCGGAAGGATGGGCCACGTGGAACGCGGCGGGAAGACAAATAAAACAGGTGTATTTTCAAAGAACCGCGGTTGACATGCCAATGGTGGTCAAGCGCGGATCGGGGGAAAGGGGGGGAGGCAAAAGGACAATCCCCCCCCCCCCCTTGCTTGACCCCTAGATAGCCGCCTGAAAGATAGGCAAAAAGCACCACTTTGCCCCTGTAAGTAGGCAAAAAGTGCTACTTTGCCCCCCCCCCCCCCCTTTGGGTTGACTCTGGATCCGCCACTGATGGTGGTTACAACAGACTCTTCAACGGATCCGATGCTTTCATAGTTGGTAAAGGCTTGACTTGACAGCAAGTATAGAAAAGATCTTCTTCAGGGTACGGCCACATCGCGCCCAAGACGCACATCGGCAAGGTGGTGACCATCTTCTACGCCATCCTGGGCATCCCGCTCATGCTGCTGTGCCTGTCCAACATCGGCGACGTGATGGCACAGTCGTTCCGCTTCCTGTACTGGAGGGTGTGCTGCTACGTGTGTACCCGCAAGCCGCAGCCTCAGAGCCCCCAGCCGCGGCGCGGCACCCGCATCGCGAGGTGAGCAGCAAGGGGTATCGCCGCCGCGCGAACCGCGCGAGCCTTCCCGGCGCAGGGCGCAGGGGGTATCTTCACTCTGGTCCACTGTCAACAGGTCGCGCCCGGCGTCCTCCAGGTCGCGGCTGGCCTCCACGCGGCGGTCGGGGCGCGTGTCCACGCGGTCGGCCGACGCCGTGCTGCACTCGGTGCACGGCGTGGTCCGCGCCTCGCACTCCGACACCGAGTGCAGGTAGGTCAGCACCAGCAGTCGGCCATCGCCGAACCGCATACTCTACAAACTGGTGTGTACACAGTATGCATCTACAGATGCATACTTGCAAGTACATACCTACAGACGCATACTTATCTGAGTACACATCTACAGATGCATACTTGGCTGAGTACACACCTACAGATGCATACCTAACATCTCCAAGTATGCATCTGCAGATGTGTACTCAGCTGAGTATGCATCTGTAGGTGTGTACTTGCAAGTATGCATCTGTAGATGCATCTGTAGATGCATACTGAGTACACACTTCAGTTTGTAGAGTAGCAGCCTAACGGGTGATTTGTTGGCCAGGTACCCGGACGAGGACCACGACGTGGGCTACCGTGACGGGGGCTACCGCGACGCGGGGTACCGCGACTACCGAGGCGCGTCGCTGGGCCCGCCGATGACCGCCGCCCCCATGGCCGCGCCGCGCTACGCGGACGCAGAGCCGCGCCTGCCCGGAGGTAAGGCCCCGACCGCATCTTCGTCTCTCCGTCTCTCTCGCACTCGTGGGGCGCTCCCCGTAGGTGGGCGCGACGAAAGCGGAGCCCTACGAGCGCCTGCGGAGTAGGCCGCGCCGTGTGTTGCGGGATTGCCCGTCCCCCCATTACCACTACCACTAAAGGCTAGACCACACATGATCGTATGCCGCTCGCAGGCGCTGTCCCATTCGACTGCCGCTTCTTTTTGGAGGAAGGAAGGAGAGAGTCTTTATTAAAGTAACCGAATTTCTTCCATTTTGTTTCTACTAACGAAGCTTGCGTTTTTCAAAATGTATTGGTTACAATATTGGCCGCCGCCACCGGGAGAAGAGCGCCTGTGAACTGTCGGGTAGGCAGGCCCGCCACACACTCCAGCGCAACGGTGCGGCCCACCCTCCATCATCATCATCATCATCAAGGGCTGGACCACATATGATCGTATGCCATTTCGGGCCCGACACATGCCCGCCTGCACTGCAAAACGGGACAAGGTCGTCCTTACTAAGGTGGTACTTTACCTCGGCGGAGGGAACCTCAGCGGCTGCACGCTCCGGCTCGCAGTACCAGTCCTTGGGGTTGGGGGCCTATGTTCCCCCGAAAGGGGTCGCGTAGACCTCCGCCCCGGAACAGCCTCTTTGAGCACTACCGAGTCCGGTACCCCCCTGCTTCGTCCCATAGTTCTTGGGAACAGAGAAGGTTTCTTCTTTGTCTTCTGTCGTGGTGCGTTGGCGATATGTTTTTAAGTTTTGTTCTTCGCCCTTCTCCTTTCTTCATGCGACCTTGCTGCCGCCGGTACGGCGCCGACAGGCTAGCCAGCCGTAGGTACACCGACCGATTGCACCCCAACGCCGAGCACGCCGAGCTGCCAGCTACACTCCTGGTTGTATACCTGCAATATTCGCGAAAAATAACCGTCGCTTTGACCCTCCCTGCCGCCTCCCCCGCAGCAGAACTCGGCCGGGTCGTTGCCCGAGCAGCAACCTACGCCACGTGCTGGCCAGACCAGCAGGCCCAGGCTTGCCGAAACCTCGGCGGCATTCGCGTCTGAAAGGAGCAGCGGACAAACAATGCGGCTGGGGAACACCTGTATACTGTAAAGTTGTCATATCCTCCGGCAGCCAGGCCCAGGTCGGCCCGGCTCCGGCTCCGCGCCGTCGGCTGCACTTCGTGGGATCGGGCAGGCCACCGGCCCGCCCCGCCGGCCCCCTCCCCTCCCCTCCCCTTCCCGGTAGTTGGCATGGTGGGCGCGAAACGGCGGACACACTGCTAGCGACCGCTGTTGGGGACCGTCCGTAAGCGCCCCCGCCGCTGCTTCGTCTGGACACAAATCGCGGATTTTGGTCTTCGGTCGCAAGGAGTCGGGCTGGGCTGTTGTCCGTATGGTGGCGGTCGCGCTGTTGGTCTCGCGGTGACTGCAAGGCCCGCCCCTGGGTCGCGCTGGAGCCTCTTCCGACCGCGTCTCGCGGAGAACTCTAGAAGGGAAAGCGGATATGGACAGAACCGAGATAGGGTTATGTTGTTGGGGCGCGCGGATACAGCAACCGTGTAGCACTGCCGGAGGTGCACCGCCTGTGTTGCCAAAACGCGGCGCCGGGAATCCCTCGATGACGTCGACACGGCGCAGGGATTCGGGCCCGCGCCCCGCCCTCTCTCCGCACGCCACTGTCCGCCGCAGCTCGCCCTTGACCGATACAACATAATCAGCCCTTCTGCCTGAGCTCCAGCGACAGCTGACTCCTGTCGGTCCGACCACTTCGTCGACACACTCTGCCCTGGGACTATCGCGTGCCGGTGCTGAAACTGAAGTGTCCCATTGCTTTCAAGACCGGAACCTGGTAGGCCCGGCACTGCCGCGCGCCTGGAGCAGTCAGTGCCTGCCGCAGCACACAGCGACGACCACACAAACGCACTACCGTCGCCGCGAGGATAAGCGAGCAAGCTGGAACCTCGAACTTCAAACCGGAAACTTGGAGGACGATGGAGGCGCCACTCGCCAGCACGCCGCACCTGAAAACACTCTGGGGGGCCTTCCCCCGGGTGACCGACGGTCACCCCAGACCTTGCGCTGGAGGGGGCGGGGAGGCCCCTCCCCCCCTTCACTCCCTCTCGCTGGGGCCCGCGCGCTGCGTTGGATGCACTGGCTGGGCTGGTTGGTGTCCCTCTCTCCTCGCGTTGCGTCGTCCTCGGCGTTGGGGCGGGCGATGCGGCGCGGCGACGGCGTCTCTCGGTGCTGAGTTTGTGGTATCCTCAGGATGTGGGCGGTAGCACGGCACTAGTTCTAACCCTACCGATAGATAGACTCGCGGCACCCTACAACACTGGCTAGCCCGGCGGGCGGCTGCCTGGCTCGGCTCGGCTCGGTCCTCGCCTCGCACCAACGCGCTGCGCACCGAGCGCAGTTTGCCTGAAACGACGGCCGTCCCAGCCAAGGGAGGCCGATTTCGCGTCCCTTTGCCAGGTACGCTACGCGCCGCGTGCAGTTTTGCCTGCTTCGACGGTCGTCCCAGCGGAGGAAGACCGATTTCGCGTCCCTTTGCCAGGTAGCCGGAGGACGGTGCGCTCGCGACCGCTGCCTCCAGGCAACTCCTCCGGCCCACCCTCCGGTTCGCAGGCGCTCTTGACCTGCCTTGAGAAGCTGACTTGAGGGCACTGCCAAGCGCTCTGCTCCTGAAAAGAGTCTGATTTTCACAAACAATTTCAAATTTTGAATTTTGAATTGCATAAGCCGTTACGAGCAAAAACAAAGTGGAGACAGCATAGTAAATAAACTAAGATTCCCCCCCCCCCAATAAAAAAACAAACAAAAAAACGGTTGTCGAATAGGACCAAACGTCCCACTTGCACTGTAGTATGCGCGGCGGTATGCGTCTTATCGTGGGAGAAACAGAAACACGTGTGGAGGCGCTCAGTTGCCATGCACGGACCGTGACTCACGACGCCCAGAGATTAATTGTTTCCTTTCTTTTTGTCGGTTTTTGTCTCACTTGCGTAGATTGATAATAAAGTTCCTTGCGCTTTCACTCATTGGCGCGACTTTGGCGCCGCTTCCTCCCTTACGCGTGCACACTTCACGCACTTGCACCTTGCAGTGCGGTAACACTTGGCGAGTGAGACTGACTCTTAGTTAAGTTGATGAATTTCATTCGTTTCAAGATGCCGATTTCGAGTGTAGTGGTCAATTTTCATGTGTGCCAAACAAACTAAGTTGACATTCGCGAAGTAAAGTTTGCTCGACTTGTCCAGGTGGAGGCGCAGGTGGCCCCGGCGGCCCCGGTCCCGTGCTCTACAACAAGTACGCCCTGGACAGGGAGGAGTCGGGCAGGGGTAAGGCAGACTTCCATCTCTCTCTATCAAACTACGCGGTCATCCCCTGCTGCCTGCCTGTTCCCACCGACACATTGGTCGAGCGGACAAAGAAATCGAACTTGGCATAAAATCAAAGTGGAGACCGTCAATTAAAAATGCTACATCATACTCCCGTGCTTAAATATGCAAGCAGCCTGCACTATGCATTATTGGAGAGGCGGGAAACCCAGCGTAATCTTGCTTTTCCATTTTCCCGGCTTTTCCAGCCCGGGAAGGACAGCGCCGTCTGCGAGCCCAGTCCGTGGGCCGCGAGGGCGGCAGGGAGGGGCGTCGACGCGGACCCTCGGTGGGCCCCGGGGGCTCCCTGCCCAGGCAGCACCGCCTCGCCGAGCGCCACGACTTCGAGCGGGGGCCGCCCGTCAGGGGCCCGCCCGTCCGGGACTCGCTCAAGAGTTCCCAGAGGAGCAGCGGATACGGTAACGCCTCCAGGATGACGATGTCGCGGTGCTCGAGGGTGGTTTTCCGAGCCGCACAGTGGGCCAGAAGACCGGCGGAGGCGGCCAAAACTCTAGACGCGTTTTGAGCTCCAGAGTCGCTAAATAGGACTCGAACCGAACGTGTGACCCCACCAATGGCCTGCTCTCGGAACGAGGAATCCATTGGTGGGGTCACACGTTCGGTTCCAGTCCTGCTTAGCGACTCTGGAGCTCAAAACGCGTCTACAGTTTTGGCCTCCTCCACCGGTCTTCTGGCCCACTGTGAGCCGCCCTCGCCGCCACCGCGACCGTGGTCATGACCCCCACGTGCTTGCAGGCTCCGCGTCGCACCGCCGCCACCACTCGGAGCTGGCGCCATCGCCGCGCATCATGTCCCCGATGGGCTTCGGCATCAACCGCAACCTGTTCCGGGCGGTGCACGGCGTCGACGACGGCCTCGGCATGGACGCGGACCTGGAGCTGGGCGGCTGGGAGGCGGCGTCCAGCGCGGGGCCGGGCGGCCCGGGCCAGATCCGGCCCGTGCCCATCTGGCTGTGCGTGTTCCTGGTCGTCAGCTACATCTTCGGCGGCGCCTTCCTCTTCTCCAACTGGGAGAAGTGGCACTTCCTGGACTCGGCGTACTTCTGCTTCATCACCCTGACGACCATCGGCTTCGGCGACTTCGTGCCCGCGCAGCGCGTCGAGTCCAACGCCGAGGTGTCCATCGCCCTGTGCTCGCTGTACCTCCTGTTCGGCATCGCGCTGCTCGCCATGAGTTTCAACCTGGTGCAGGAGGAGGTCATCAGCTCGGTGCGCGCCGTGGCGCGCCGCCTGGGCATCATCAAGGCCGAGCCTGAGGACGACTAGGCGCGACTAGGTGCGTCTCACCAGGTGAGGGCGGCGCGGGAAAAAGTGCGGCGTTTTTAAAAGTTTCTAAGACATTTTAGAAATGTTTTCGGGACGCGCGACCCGACCGCGACCCCGCGCAATCGGTCCGCGGTGCCTCCCTCCTCCCTCCCCCCTCCCCTCCCTCGCGGCCCCGGCATTGTCGCCAGGCCGATTGAAGCACGAAGGCGCGGTGCGAGAGGGCCGCCAGGGCCGGGTTAAGCTAGAGCTAAAACAGACCGCGTCAAGAGGCGCCACTGCGTCGAGCTCGCTAGACGCTCGCGCTGCCGCCGTGTGTGGGGTGCAGACGGCGGCGTTGCACGCGATTTCCGGAACGCGGAAGAAGCATCCGCTTTGCGGTCGGAAGGAAGGCAATGCGCCGTCAAGCTGTCATCCTGGCCGACTAGTGCCGCCAGTCCGTCCGCCGAGTGCAATTGGCCTCTCGTGCGAGGTGGACGGCCTCCTCTCCGCGGCCCCCGCGCTTTCGGACCGGGCCCTCCGTGCCTTCGGCGCTCTGTCTCTCTCGCACTCGAAGGGCGGCCCGCGTGAGTGCGAGAGAGACACGGCGAGGAGGCGCTGCGCGGAATCGCCCCGCCGGCGATACGGGCCCGTCGTATCACACGGCACCCTGGTTATAAAGAGAGGCACCTTGGCCCTGGTGACATTCGTGATCCACGAGTCCCTCGACAACATGGACCGCAAGCTCTTGGTGGTAAGTTGTGCGCCGCGGGCAGGCCGAGGGCGCCGCACAGTGGGCCAGAAGACCAGTGCAGGCGGCCAAAACACTAGACGCGTTTTGAGCTCCAGAGTCGCTAAGTGGGACTCGAACCGATCGTGTGATCCCACCAATGGATTGCTCTCCGAACGAGGAATCCATTGGTGGGGTCACACGTTCGGTTCGACGCCTGTTTAGCGACTCTGGAGCTCAAAACGCGTCTGTAATTTTGGCCGCCTCCGCTGGTCTTCTGGCCCACTGTGCGCCGAGGGCACGCGTAGCTTCCTTTCGTCTGACTGGTCGCCATTCTGTTGGGCCCGAAGTAGCCTTTCGTGTAAGCAATATCGGTCCTAACGAACCTGTGTTTTCGACGGACTAGACCGCGGTGTTTCGTTGGTTGCTTGTGATGAAAATGATTTGTCTCGGCAACGAAGTCTCAGTGGAATAAAGTGGGCATTATAATAAGGGCCCGTACATAAGTATTAAGGTATAACAAACAACGTTTTCGAAGTTTTGAGCCCGTTTTTGACTCGCATCTGAGGTTGCGGAGAGGCCGCGCGAGGTTGGAGATGCCTTGCTGTCTCGAACCGCTAAAGGTCTGCGCAGGCCTAACAGCGTTGATGATGATGATGATGATGTTGTGTGTCTGTCTGGTTGCAGGTGACAATCGTGCTGGCCTGCGTGGCGTCATGCCTCGCGCGGCCCAAGTGGGGCGACGCCCCACGCCACGGGGAGGTCGGGCAGGGCCTCGGGCAGGGCCAGGGGCAGGGCCCCCAGCGAGGCAGTGGAAGCCACGGCCTGACCTGGACCGCCTGGACCAGTGACGACAGCAAGAGCGGCAGCAGCTGGAACAGCGGAAGCAACCACAACAGCAACGACCCCTGGAACAGCGACAGCTCCTACGGCCACACCAACGCCTGGAACAGCGGCAGCAACCAGAACAGCGGCAACCACCATGGGCAGACCAACGGCAACACCAACGCCTGGAACAGCGGCAGCCACCATGGGCAGACCAACGCTAACGCCTGGAACAGCGACAGCAACCAGAACAGCGGCAACCACCAAGGCCAGACCAACGCCAACGCCTGGAACAGCGGCAGCCCCTATGGCCAGAACGGTGGTAGCACCAACGCCTGGAACAGCCACGGCAACCAGAACAGCGGCAGCTCGTTCAGCAAGAACGGTGCCAGCAGCCAGGGCAGCACCAACGCCTGGAACAGCGGCGTGAACCAGGGGCACAACAGCGGCAGCACCTTGGACAGCAGCCGTCACCACTACGACGACCAGGACCAGGTCGACCAGGTCGGCGGGGACAGCACTTGGGACAGCAGCTCAGGAAGCGGGCGCAACAGGTGGTCGGCTCGCAGCCAGCCGGCTAGCCAGGCCCGCCAGGTCGGCGTCGTCGTCGGCCGCAGCACCGGCGGCAGCTCTGCCGCCAGCACCCACGGCCAGGACGCCGACAGCTACGGCCAGGAGAGCCAGTGGCAGTGGAGCGACGGCAGTGCCGGCAGCACAGCCCAGCAACAGCAGCACCCCGCCGGACGCCCCCGACAGGGCGCCGCCGTCGCATCCCCTCGCCCAGACCGTCACCACGACCAGGAGGACGACTTCTACGGCCGCCGCGAGTACTAACATCCGCGCCGCGGAGAAAAGTGATTAGAAACAACAAATAAACAGACTTTTTCCACTCTGGTTCGTTTTGCTCTCGGTTATCACCTCCCGGCCACTGCACTGTACAAGTGTGCGTGCGTGAAGTCGGTCGCGGGCAGCGCCAAGGCAGTGCAGGCGTCGAGACTCCGCGCTCGCCACTCCTGCTCAAGGCCATGCGACTTGCGTAGGTCACGGCTCCCCCCCCCCCCCTTTCCCCCCTCCTTGGACCATCAACCAGGGTACAGTGCTCTTACGTCAGTCGAATGGGTGGCCTAGTCTCACGGCGCAGCGACTGCTTGGCGGAAATTGAGCACTTCGTGTTCACGCACACACTGACAACAAGCCTACGAGGGAATCTCAGCGAACTGGTTACTTTGACAGACGAAATAACTTGCTACTAAGCGAACCAAGAATTTCCTTCTGAAGCAAATTAAGTTTTTGCAGCACTTTCTGCAGGCTCAGAGATTTTAAAACCCTACCATATTTTTTCGTGCGTTTTTTAAAAGACACTTCTGGAAAGGTAATCTGATTTATGGTGTTGTGAATAAAAGAGAAGTCTGGGTGTCGGAAATGCAAAATTCTCAATGCGTAAAGATACAATCTAAAAACAATTTCACATAATCACATTTCATTTGAGCACTGATAATATCAATCAAAATGGTACACTGGTTACATTGAGTTAAAAAAGACATCGTTTCAGGAGGAAAAGTCCGTCACAGTAGATGGGCTTTTTGACAGGTTCGAGATGCACTCCTGCTGTTGGTGCTTCGAATCCACCTGTGCACAAATTAATAAATACCTAAATACTAAGAAATAAATTAAGAAATAAATAATTGGAACAATACACGATGGTGGTTTAGGCAACCAGCATTTAAGAAATGGCCAGTCTTCAAAGTACAAGATCATTGGACAATGATATTTCCCTACGAATTGAAGTGACAGTTTTAAAGTCTTGTGACTCGCGAACGTGTGCAAAGTGCCTCGTCGCTCCAGCATTCGTCCTCAGTTCGTCCGAAAAAATTAACCTTTCATTGATAAAACGTAACATTCATGGTAATCATATGGGCAACGAGCGTGAAATACTGCCGCAGGGTTGAGAAAAGTCTTCTTTAAACTTCAGACGTCGTTCTCGTGGTTCCTCTTCTTCTCCGCGACGCAGGTCGTGCTCAAGACGTGGAGGTAGAGGTGAGGCGTTCCCTTGGCCGTGTTGTTCACGACGAGGACCGCCTGGTCCCAGACGGGGTCGGTGCGGTCGACGCAGTGGTCGTGCCTCCGGCTCCGAGCGCAGGACCGCAGCCGGTGCTGGTGAACGACGAGGCCGCCGGTCACCGGGTCCTGGACCTCGATGGTCTGCAGCCGGATGCACACCGGGCACTGCAGGGTCTCGCCCTCCACGCTGTCCTCGACTTGCCGGAGGAACGGGGTGCTGCACACCCTCGCCGGGTGCACAACTACACGCGACCCGTTTCGAACCTTGATGTAGGCCAGGGTCCGCGCATGGGCTTCACCATCCTTCCTCCTGAGGGTGTTGTGTAGATCGTGGCGAGTCTGAAAAATTAAACGAACTTATGGAGCGAAGCTCGGAAAAGAGGGAGAAGGATTCCGATGATGACCACTTAGTGACACACGAATGCGCCTAACCGCGCCTAACTCACGAAAGCCACCGCGCCGCTGGACGCAAACGACACGATATTGTATTACACTAATTTCTGTAGCAAGCAATTCGTGCAAATAGTCTAATCAGCCAAATACAGCGAGAAGTGTCATCCGCAACAAAACTTTTGAGATGCGTGATGTCTATGTTATGCGGCACGGACATGACGACCATGCAGAAATCCTACGCATCTGAGGTTGCGGAGCGGGGGGCGGAGTGTCTTGCTGACTCGAACCGCTAAAGGTCTGCATAGGCCTAGCAGCGCTTATGATGATGGTGATGCAGAATGAGTGCGCCATGACGCAATCGAAAGCCCCGTATTGGGACGTTGCAGTTCAACGGGCCTAAACCAAATTTAAAGAAACAGAAAAAGTAGGAAAAACTCCTTGTCCTGCTACCGTAGTGTTTGCGCCTAGACCGCCATCCCCAATCTACCCCACCTCCAGTGGGGGCGTATTTCAAGAGAGGCCTTGAGGCGGAAGAACGACCACACGGAACGTCAGAAATGACGGATTCTATGAAATATTGGCGCGGTCAATGCACGGTAAAAACGGTTCCTGGTTTTCCCAGGAACACCCTGGAAATCGCCCATGTCTCTACCATAGGCTTCCTGGGAAAACCAGGTACCGTTTTTACCGTGTGAGCTCCAGGAGTTCCAGGGCGCGACACCATTTTTGAAAGGCCGGTCCGTCTGCGACTGCGGGCTTCCCGGTCACACTCCAGGCCGAAAATCAGCGACGCATTTCAAGGCACTCACAGACTGTGCCCTTTTGGGGTTGCAGCTTACCAGGTCACTCTCCGAGTAGGTCCAGCAGCCCTCGGTGATCGGCGGGCACCAAGGCGAGGAGGGAGCCAAGGGGGCCGCTCGGGCCACGGCGGCCAGGACCGCCAGCACGGCCAAGTTGGCCAAGATGTGCCTAGAGGCTTCCATGTTGATCGACAGAATGGTACTGTTGCATGTTTAGGCCCGCGACTGCACATTTAAACAACCAGATCGCTTGAACAGTGCGCACCAACTGGGCTAACCCGCCGGGGCTCCTCGGAGGAGCAGAGCGGAGTGGGGGCGGTCCGGCCCCGCGCCTGCGCAAACCGCGAGCCACGCGAGGGATGTCCCCTCTGGGGTGTCCTGGCGGCTGATTACAGGCAGCGTAGAACACCGATGAACAGAGGCAGCCGGGCGCGGTGTTGCCCGGCAGGTGAGTCAGCGCGCGCGAGACGTCGGCGAGACGGAGGGAGAGGAGGGGAGGGGAGGGCACAGTGGGCCAGAAGACCGGTGGAGGCGGCCAAAACTCTCGACGCGTTTTGAGCTCCAGAGTCGCTAAATGGGACTCGAACCGAACGTGTGACCCCACCAATGGATTGCTCTCCGAATGAGGAATCCATTGGTGGGGTCACACGTTCGGTTCGAGTCCTGTTTGGCGACTCTGGAGCTCAAAACGCGTCTAGAGTTTTGGCCGCCCCCACCGGTCTTCTGGCCCACTGTGGAAGGGGGGGGCGGCACTCGCGGGCGAGCCCGCTGGGTAGCCTACCAGGGGATGCACGCAGGCGAGGCTCAGGACCGCCATACCTCGTTTTCGGTTTTGCAAGGACCACGGACCACGGCGCGCGCGATAAGCGGCCCTTCCTGGGCCTCGCCCTAAAAAGTGCGAGTGAAGTTGGACTCTAAATTTAGAAATGACGACCAGCGCGCAGCTGGAGTAACGGCGATAGCCGGGCGGACGCCTTGCAGCGCAGCGAGAACTTCCGAAGATAAGCAAATCAGACAGCCTAATACGGCCGCCGCGCCCAAAGGTGTTCATTCCTTTAAACAGTCTACACAACTGCTACCTTTTCATCAGTCCCAATATTTTCACCTGGGATGGATCTCGCTTGCGTTTGTAGGAACAAAGTCGTGTGGATGAAAAAAGCACACATCTGTGCGTGATTGCATGCCAGAAAAATGGCATTTGGTGTGTCTGAGTTTTCTTTGCTATGAATTACGGAAATAAGAGTGTATCGTAAAAGAGAAGAAGTAAGTCTTTTTCGATTCAGTCGCACCACTTTGTGCGAATTTATTTGGTTACAAAACATTTCTCCATACAAGAGGTTATTAATAAATAAGAAACGGGCTCTCACATTCACACACGTATGTACAAGGCGATAAAAATAAGTTACACATTCATTCCATCCCTTAAGGCACACGAGAAAAAAATCACACGACTTCTCAAAGTAACAAAGGAACAGGGATCGGCGTCTCGGCGCTACGCTCCATGGCTGAGCCTTCTCCCCGTCACGTATGGCAATCGTTTTTGGAAAATAAAATATTCGCTGTGGCAACGGGCATTACACGGTAAAAACGGTTCCTGGTTTTCCCAGGAACTCCCTGGAAATCACCTATGTCTCTACCATAGGCTTCCTGGGAAAACCAGGTACCGTTTTTACCGTGTATTGTTGCTTCGAGTTTGGCCCCGGTTTTAGTTACTTCACTCAAAATCCAAGTGCAAGTTTGTCTTCGTTGGGGGAGAAATAACAATCATGTCCGTTGCCAGAGCGATACCATTTTTTTTAACGTTCCACCAGCTGTTGGCCTTGAAGAACGACGCTACTCCTCGGCGACCCTCTTGGGCCGGATCCTCGCGCCGTACGGCAGGGGCTTGGCGTCGGACACCACCTTGGTCTCTGACACCTGCACCGAGTTAGGCTGCCGCCGGAACGGTGTCACGAGGCTGGGGTCGGAAGCGTACGAGCCGGCTTCCTCCACGACCTGCTGCTGCAGCGAGTCGTCCTGGAAGAGGAGATGGAATGAGCTAGCATCCTCGCTGCCGCCACTGGGTTGGGTCGGGTTGGGTAAGGTTAGGTTAGGTTAGGTTAGGTTCGGTTTGGTTCGGTTAGGTTAGGTTATCCGCTGACGCTCGACGCGTACCTCTGAGCCACTGGAGGCCTGCGGTGCGGGGGTGGCGGCGGCCTGCTTGGCCTGCTTGTCGCTGGAAGGCACGTCGTCGTACTCCTCGTCGTCGTCGGCCTCGTCGTTGGCCTCGTCGTCGACGGTACGCTCAGCCTGGAGGCCTGCGGCGGGGTGGCGGCGGCCGTGCTTTGCTGATGTGGTGCTGGCACCGTGTAATTCGCGTCACCTCGTGGAGCTGTCTGAAACGGCCTGAGCGGTCCTGGTCACGCGTCATGAATGTAGCTTCAACTGTTGTTGACAGTCAACAGGTTTGACGCAAGACTCTTACACGCAGTGAAACCTGTACTTGTCGCCCCACCCAAGTACACAGAGTGCATTCGGGAGAAATAGAGTGTGCGCGCCTCAGGCGACTGGCGGCTTACCTGTGCAACAGGGTCCGGTCTCTGCACACTGGGCCTGGAACATGAAGCAGAAGAGCACGTCTCATGAGACAACAAAACAAAAAGGGCAACAAGAGGCACCCCGAAAAGGCAAATTCATCATCCCCCGTCCCCCTCTTTTTATCTGTTTGTTTGTCAGATGGTTGGTTGAAAGTGTCCGTTGTCTCCGTTGTAATGCGCGCCACGCCGAGGCACGCCGAGCCTTTTGCTGAGAGTTTCATCGGCGCTGCACCGCCACAGAAGGCTGTGCGGTTAACTGGACGGGGTTCGCCGCACGGTGCGCTCTGTCTCTCTCGCACTTACGGTGCCCGCCGTGCCCGCCGCCCAGGTGCGAGAGAGACAGAGCGACAGGGGAATCAGTCCGCAGGGAAAAGCGCCTCTCTCTTCGACCGGCGCTGCAATAGCTGCGACTCGCTGGCGGACTCACCGGGGAGCGTCTTCGGACACCTCGTGGTCCTGGCCGCCCTGACCGCCCTCCTGGAAAAGGCTCTTCTGGTAGCTCTGCTCGTCGAAGTCGAAGCTCTGGTACTGTAGGTAGGAAGGGTTGGACACAGGCTCTTGTCAGTCTTGAAACATGAAGACTTTTGAAATGAGGGTTTTCCATTTCTACCTGGGGCGAGTGGAAGTCGGCGGGCTGCAGCTGGCGGAGGGACTGCGCCGCCTGCACTTGCTGCTGGTACTGCTGCTGCTGGAGGTACTGCTGCTGCTGCTGATGGACGGCAGCCAGCGTGTCCCCGGTCAGCCCTGCGGACGGGACAACGTGGAGGTTGAGAGGCTGTCGCGAGGGAGCCCGTTGCGCTGTCCCTCTCGCACCCGACGGCACGGTGGCGTGCCCTATGAGTGCGAGAGGGGCAGCACAGTGGGCCAGAAGACCGGTGGAGGCGGCTAAAACTCTAGACGCGTTTTGAGCTCCAGAGTCGCTCAACAGGGCTCGAAGCGAGCGTGTGACCCCACCAACGGATTCCTCGTTCGGAGAGCAATCCATTGGTGGGGTCACACGTTCGATTCGAGTCCCATTTTGCGACTCTGGAGCTCAAAACGCGTCTAGAGTTTTGGCCGCCTCACCGGTCGTCTGGCCCACTGTGGGCAGGGAGCGTACCGTGCGGCATGATCTGGATGTGCGGCTGCACGCCCTGCACGCCGTGCACGTCCTGCTGGAGGGGCTGCAGGCCCTGGAGGCCCTGGAGCGGGAAACCGTTGAGAAGGTGGAACAAATCCTGCGGTGAGAGGCTGGCGGACGCGGACATGTAGCCGGGCTGGGACGACACCGCGCCGAACTGGGGGTCGATGCTGAAAAAAAGTCATCCATGTTAACTCAAGTGTCTTTCATAATTTTTTTCTTTTTTTCTTTTTTTAAAGGCGGCCCTCTGCTTACCTGAAGTGTGGGCCGCGGCCCTCGCTGGGCAGCGAGTAGGGGTCGGTGGTGGGCCGCACCTTGGGGGTGGGGCGGCTGGGGTCAGGGTCCGGAGCGAAGAAGTTGGCCACCCCTTCCTGGGACGCGGTGGACGGCTCGGACACCTAGGGCATCGGCAATCGTGAGGTCACTGTCTGACCGGAGCCCGCGGAGCACCCACTGGGAGTCCTGGCAGGGAAGTCCCGGTGAGGGAGTCCGGCCGGGGCGTCCTGGCGAGGCGGCCCTCTCGGGAAGCACCAAATTCGCTCGGCATGCCGCAAGTGCCGCTACAAGTCGACTCGTTGACTCACTCCCGCCGCGGCGATAAGCCAGGCTGTCTCTCTCACACGCGCTCCATGAGTGAATGGAGCGGGAACTCGAATGGGACACTGGCGGACACTGCCGAGTTTGGCGGGACGAGAGAGGGAGAGAGAGAAAGAGAGAGCGTGGGTGGGTCGGGAAAAAGGCTTTTTGGACGCGGCTGCAGGGCCCGCCCTCAGACCGGCCGGACAGTGCTCGGCAGTGGCGTGGCGTGGCGCGACGCACCGAGCTTCGCGTCTCCGGCCAAAAGTTTTAGTTGTCAACTAACATGTTATTGAAAAGCGTCCAAAAGGTTGATTCCACGACTAAAAGTCCTGCTCGAAGCATTTCATTGGAACGACTCAAAGCTACAGGGTTTGCTCGACAAGGTTGATCGTGGGTGCGCTGTTAGTTGTGAGGCCTAAGAGCGTCAAGAGAAAAGAAGCTTCCTTAAGAAAACCTTCAAAGGTATCGACGCGGCTAAAGATCCGGGAGAGGGTGAGGGATCCAGTACAATGGGGAGCTGATAGCAGGGGGCACGCCATGCGCTGATAAGAATGCCGAGTAGGGGCAAGCGACGACTTAAAGGCTCCAAAGAAGCGGATCCTAAGCATGTCCGCGCGCAGTGGGCAGCGCGATTACAAGCGCAGGTCCGAAGCTTCGATCCCGGCCAGAATTTTCTGTGCTGTTTATTTTCTCCGGACGTCGGTCTAATCCTCACAACTAACATAGTGTAGGCACAATCAACTTTATCCTTGAGCCAACTGTAGTTTTTTAGTCGTTCCAACTTATAAATTCGTTCGAGCAGCAAACTTTTAGTCGTGGAAACTAAAATCTTCTTTGGACGCTTTTCAACTAACATGTTAGTTGTCACAACTAATCCTTTTTTTCCGTGCTGCCGCGCCCTACGAGTTTCTACCCTCGGCTAATTGTGTCCACCACAGACAGCTACGTGGTCCACAGGGCGACGACCACGTCGTCCCGACCCCGCCTACGCGAGCACGGTCACGGTCAGCACGGCCTCTTAGGCGCGGTTACTTCGCCACGGTCCGCGCTGGGTGCGGCGCGGGACTCTCCCCGGCGAGGCCCTTAGGGGGATCCCCACTGGTGGTTCCCTTCCCGCCGCGACAAATGCTTGCAAGTGCGAGCTAAAAGATTGCCCGGGAGAGGGGGAAGGGGGGCAGTACAATGTTGCTAAAGGCAGCACAGCGGCTCGCTGCGGTTTGGTTAGATATGCATGAGTGGGACTGTCGCCTCGACTCGGCTTGCCAAGTCAAGAAGCGCAAAGTGCTTCACCTGTCGACGCGTCGAAAGCACGAGCAGCGATTACAAGCGCAGTGAATTCGGAAGCCTGATCGATGCATCCGGTCAGAAACGGCTGATCTACGGAGCGCCCGACCACAATGTCCGGTCTGCAGAGCGCTCGACTTAAACGTCCGATCTACATAGGTGCAGTTGAAAACGTCTAAATAGTTTATCTAGGAGCAAAACTAAAACCCTGCCAAAAATGCAGGATCGGCCGTTTTTAACTGCACCTATGTAGATCGGACGTTCTTGTCGAGCGCTCTGCAGATCGGACATTGTAGTCAAGCACTCTGCAAATCGGCCATTTCTGACCGGACGACGCATCGTGATGATTAATTACTACTCGTTGACTCGTATCAATGGATGATCGGGGTTGGGTTGAGGAGCTTGCACAGGCCCATGGAGCTAGCCAACGACCGGCATGCGTGCGGCGCTCACCTGGTAGCCCTGCGTGTGGTGCGAGACGGGCGCGACGGTGGTGGGCCCGGTGGGCCTGGCGGCCTGCGCCGCGCTGAGCTGGCTGAGAGCGGACTGGATGGCCTGGCGCTGCAGGGAGTGCTGCAGAGCCTGCTGCAGGACGTGCTGCTCGCCGCCGTACGCCGGGCTCCTGCAAGCAACACACCGTCACCTCGAGGACCTCGTGGAGGGCCTCTTGGAGATCCTCGTGGAGGTCCTCGTGGAGGTCCTCGTGGAGGTCCTCGTGGAGGTCCTCGTGGAGGTCCTCGTGGAGGTCCTCGTGGAGGTCCTCGTGGAGGTCCTCGTGGAGGTCCTTGTGGAGGTCCTCATGGAGGTCCTCGTGGAGGTCCTCGTGGAGGTCCTCGTGGAGGTCCTCGTGGAGGTCCTCGTGGAGGTCCTCGTGGAGGTCCTCGTGGAGGTCCTCGTGGAGGTCCTCGTGGAGGTCCTCGTGGAGGTCCTCGTGGAGGTCCTCGTGGAGGTCCTCGTGGAGGCCCTCGTGGAGGTCCTCGTGGAGGTCCTCGTGGAGGTCCTCGTGGAGGGCCTCGTGGAGGTCCTCGTGGAGGTCCTCGTGGAGGGCCTCGTGGGGTACGCAACGAAGTGGCGACGTACTCGGCGAGGTGGCTGGGCCGGTCCGCGGGACTGAGCTGAGGTGCCGGGATGGTGTGGATGGGGCCGCGGTCGTCGCTCACGACGTTGTACGAGTGCAGGCCGTGCAGGCCGTGGAGGCTCGGTCGGGAGCTGGACACGCTGAGAAGCGGGCTGGTGCTGCTGGTGATGGAGGTGAGCGGCGTGCCGGCCGTCTTGGTGGCGGACAGCACGGCGGCCTGGCTGCCGAAGTCCGCGTCAGAGCCATGCAGAAGGAACGGCTCCTGCGGACACAAGAGCTTAGCAACGGTGGCCCGATCCGCGGTGCCGTCCGGGCGGCGGCCTGGCGGCGGGTCACTGGCTCACCTTGGTGGTCTTGTAGGGCGCCGGCTTGTACGACGTGGTCTTCCAGGGGCTGGCGGCGGACAGCGGCGGCGGCGGCGCCTTCCTGGGCCGGTGGTGAGGCCGGCCGTGGTAGTGCGGTGGCGGCGGCAGGCGCGGGGGCGGGTGCTTGCCGACGCCGCCCCCGGGGCCCTTGGAGGCGTAGGGCAGGTGCTTGTGGGGGCCGTGGGGGCCGTGCGGGCCGTGGCCGTGCATCAGGTGGGGCGGGCCGTGCGCCGGCCGGTACATGTACTCGGCGGCGACGACGGCCACCTCCAGCGCGACGCACGCGCACAGCAGCGCCAGCGGCGTCGTGGAGACCTGGAAGCACAACGACGCACGGCCGTGTAGCGGGCTGCCTGCTGCCTCCGCCGACTGCTCCTCTTTGCTTTGAAGCACGCCCCATGAGTGCGAGAGAGACCGAGCGACAACAGTCGGCTGCCGCGTCGCCGGCGGCGCAGCGCGCCTGCGAGCTGTCGGGTAGGCAGGCCCGCAACACACTCCAGCTCGACGGTGCGGCCCACCCCGAAGTTCGCAGGCGCTTAGTTTGGAAAGGAACGCGATTGGAATGTCCGCTCGGGATCGCACCTCCAGTCGTCTTTTCTTTTCCCTTCATTTTATTGGGCTCCGTGCTCGCCTTGTGGCCAATACGGGCTTGGCTGGCCCTCGGATGGATGCAAATGCGATCCCGCTCGTGCTCGAGCAGGCCCTGTCGGCCCTGTCCCTGGCCGCGCGCCGCCTCCCTCCCCGCTCGACCAACAGGACGCGAGCACCGAGGAAAGCTCCCCGCAACGAGCCAGCAACAACAACATGATAAAAACTTGCACTGCCCTTTCGGGGAAAGATCAAATGAACGCGCGGGGTAAAAACAAAGAAGCCACACACGGTGGCATCGCGGCATCGCGGCACCGAGCGGACGGGACGGAACACCTCTCTTTCTCTATGTCTACCTGTCTGTCTGTCTGTCTGCCTGTCTGTCTGTCTGTCTGTCTGTCTGTCTGCCTGCCTGCCGCTGCATGTGCAGGCAGTGCAGGCAGGCAGGCGTCGCGCCGCAGGCTGCAGGCTGCCGCGGGACAGGCTGCCGCGGCTGGCGGACGAGCGAAAAGAAAGCTGCACGGCGTGGCCATGCAGTGGCCATGCAGTGGCCCGCCGAGGACCGCGCCTCAGCGCTTTCGTCGCTCCGTCTCTCTCGCACTCGCGGCACGCTCCGTAAGAGTGCGATAGAGACAGGGCCACTGCCCCTGCGCACCTCCAGTGTGTCTGGCCGGCGGCCACGGCCGGCGAAACCCCTCCGAAAACGAGGTGTTGCGTGTGGACTGATGAGGAAAAGGCCCTGTCTCTGTTTGGAACTTCCTTCGCAGTGAGCCTCCTTTCCTCCGGGCCACACGGCAGGCCACGGAGACAGGGGTCTCCTTGTGCGCGGCCCGGTCGACGCCGACACTGCTATCATTACCCTGTCTCTCTCGCTCTCGTGGGGCGTCCCGTGCGGCGCGACAGAGACAGAGCGACGGCCTGCCACACTGTGCGGAGTGGCCCGTTGCGCAACGCGCACTGCACTGTATTAGAGCAGCGGTTCCAGCGCCTTCGCCTTGCCTCGCGGCGTCGACTCGCACTTGTTGCGGAAGCCCGTGCCCCCTCGAAGAACTGTGCCGTTTTCTCAGTGATGAGACTGAAACTAGTGACCCTTGTAGTGACCTGTCCAAGCGCAGTGCGGCACCTGGGCTCTGTCAGTGACCTGTCCAAGCGCAGTGCGGCACCTGGGCTCCGTCAGTGACCTGTCCAAGCGCAGTGCGGCACCTGGGCTCTGTCAGTGACCCCCAACAAGGTTTGGCAGCCGCCAACCTTCTCCCCCCCCCTTCCCCCTGACAGACCACGCCCTCCCCCGCACTGTGACCCGGTACACGCACGCGGCGCGTGACGGCCCGCGCGCCCCCCCGCCCCGCCCCGCCCCGCCCCGCCCGCCCTGCCCCGCCCCGCCCCGCGCAACCATCACGGCCACGGTCATGGCTTGACGCCACAGAAGGACACTGCGGCCTCCGCTTTCTATGTCGTTCATGTCGAGTGTGGGGAAGGGACAGGATGAGCCGGGGTGGACACTGCTGGGAAGCCGCACGCCACTGCACTGCGAGCCGCCATGGGGAGCCCATGGGATGCCATGGTGTGGGTGGCCACCGTCGAGGCCACGCAGCTCTTCACGCTCATGGACGGCGAAATTTGGAACGTTGGAGGTTGGGCACACCAGGACGTGGACAACTTGGCGGCCTCCTCGCCCGTGGCTGCCCGGTCGGGTACCCCGTCCAGCACGGCCAGCACGCACAGTGGGCCAGAAGACCGGTGGAGGCGGCCAAAACTCCAGACGCGTTTGGAGCTCCAGAGTCGCTAAACAGGCCTCGAACCAAACGTGTGACCCCATCAATGGACTCCTCGTTCGGGGAGCAATCCATTGGTGGGGTCACACGTTCGCTTCGAGACCCATTTAGCAACTCTGGAGCTCAAAACGCGTCCAGAGTTTTGGCCGCCTCCACCGGTCTTCTGTCCCACTGTGGCACGGCGGCAGCACTCCCTGGGGAACTCCTGGGCAGAAGCACTGAGCAGCGCGAGGTGGGAATGGCCAGCACGCCGTCGGCACGCCGCCGGCACGGGCAGGACGTCACCGCGTTCCCCTGCACGTCAGCCGCAGCACTCCGGCCAGATGGGAAAACGGCAGCGCCGGCGAGACGGCGAGACGGCGCTCGGGATTCGAACCCGCGACCGCCCGCGAGCCGCGACCGCCTCGCGACTGCACGCATCATTGTGTGGCGCTCCGCGGACCCGAGAGAGGGAGGCAGAGAGAGACGCCGTCGTTTGTTTCGCACGAGTTTTCTCGTCGCGACCGCGCCGGAATAACCCGCCCCGCCCCGCCCCGCCCCGCCCCGCCAAGACACACGCACTCGCCCGGGACGCGGCCGAGTATTGTGGCGATTAGACGAAAAAAAACGAGACAAAGACAAATTAAAGGCGCTTGTGAAAGACAGGTACAATATACCTGTTTGAGGAAAGGGGCCGCATAAAAAACACACACACATCAACAGGAACAAAGTAACGAAATCGGGTTATTTCGTGCAGAACTCGCTGCCAGGCCGCTATGGCCGAAAAATAATTAATCGCTTCCGGAGTAATCAAACTCTTTTTCGGAGAAAGTTTTAAACCGAGTGAATGTTGCGAATGAATGAAGGTGGACGAATGCGCGAATGAACGAAAAAACGAACGACGAATGAAGTGAAATACATATCTTAGTACGCGGCTGCTTTAGAGTCCGAAGCAAATGATTGAGCGACTTTTTCGATCCCCGTCTGACAACTCCAATGCTCCCCCTCCCTCTCCCAATTTCCTAGCCCCGAGGAATTAGTGGAGATGGCGGGTTTCACTGCCACGCCCCGCCCTGCCCCGCCCCGCCACGCCCCGCCACGCCCCGCCACGCCCCGCCACGCCCCGCCCCGCCGCGCCATGCCCCGGCCTGACCTGGCCACCGCACGCCAGCGGCAAAACGGCCGGAAACTGAATGGAGGCATTATAAAAATTAGAATCGGATCGAGGGAAAGTCTCATTTTGCGCTGGCCGGCCGTCGGCCGCCGTGGGGTCGATTATTAGTTTTGAGAGCAGCCCACACATGCAGAGCGGATTTCACAGCTTCTCGAGGTTAAAGTGCGAGGCGCACACGCACGGTCCGTGTGGGTGGACACCAAGGTGGACACCAAGGTGGACACCAAGGTGGACACCAAGGTGGACACCAAGGTGGACACCAAGGTGGACACCAAGGTGGACACCAAGGTGGACACCAAGGTGGACACCAAGGTGGCCCCAGCGTGGAAACCGGTACACGGTGAAGCATGCAAGGTTTCGGTCCCAGGTGGACACTATGTAGGTCACACGGGCCACTCCAAGCTTGGAGGAGGCGAGGGGGAACCAAGTCAGAGGTCGGGCCCGTTTGGGAACCGCTCACCAAGTGCCCCGTATGCAAATGCACACCTGGACACGGTACCAACACCAACGTGGCCGTCTGGACTTTCCAGTGGCCCGCTGGGGGCACAGGTGGACGCCAAACAAAACTTCCGTCTGTGGCTAGCCCGTACACTGGGAAACAGTTGCGGGGCCCAGGCGGCGGGCTTTTTAGTCGGGCGGCCAAAACGCTTGGTCCGGGCGGTGCGTCGCAGAGGGGGACCTCTGAAAGTCCAGAAGTGCCGCCGTATGCAAATCACGCCTCCGAGACACGCGTACCAACACCACACCCTGGCCGCCTCTCGGTCTTTCTCTCTGCCGTCGCTGGGAGCGCATTGGAGCGCCAAACGAAACCACTTCCAGTCTCGGCTGCCGTGCACTGCCGAAACAGGGCGGGGCCCCGCGCGGCGGGCTGGGGCGGGCGGGCCAACAACAGGTTGTTGTCCGGGCGGTCCTCGCAGAAAGCGAACGCTGGCTGACGTCAAGGTCGGCCGGAAGAAAGAAGAAAGCAGTGAAGCAGCGACGTGACAACCGTACTCTTGTTTCATCGAGTTATTGCCTTTTTCTTGCGACGCGAATGCCGATTTTGGTTTGGTCGTGTGGCGCCGCTACAACAAAGAACTCCTGGCACAATGTTATATCCTTTGTTGAAAACCACCTGGTTGGCGCTGCACTCATAAATTGAACTTTGGATCCTCCACCCTCGTCAAAGCGCTTCTCCTTCACTCATTGCGTTTCGGTTTTGCCGCTGTCCAGTCCACTGGCGAGCGATCCCGAAGCATTGTGTCTCTCTCGCACTTATACGGGACACCCCATGAGTGCGAGAGAGACAGAGCGAGTCAGTCTGCTGGGACGAGTGCCCCGATGCAGTCAGGATCACGCGGGGCCGTGCGGCCGCGCCGGACTTGCCTCCGCTGGGCCAGTCGACTCATTCCGAGGGTCGCCGTCGTCGCGCTGTCTCTCTCGCACTCGTGGGGCGTCCCGTATAAGTGCGAGAGAGACAGAGCGACGAAGGCGGCCCTCGGAGTCAGTTGACAGGGGCGGCCAGGGGCGGCCATGGCGCCTGGCACGGTGCCTCACTGCCCGGCTGCCTGACCGGCGAGGGAGCGAGGAAGCGCGGACAGGTGCGCCTTGGTGCGCCTGCAGAAAGGGGACGCGCTATACGCGGTGCCACGCCGTGCCACGCGGTGCTTCAGGGCAGAGGCGCCGTGCGAGCCTCACGTGCAAAACGTGCACGGGACGAGGAGGGGTGACCCACAGTAAAATTTTGCGTACAATGCGATTGTAGGAATGTGTTGGAACGTTCAAGATTTCTAGCGTATTTGCAACACATTTTGCCCACTTACAGGCGTTTTTGACACCTGAATGTGGAATGTGTTCAAATTTTGTACAATGAATGTGGGAAGTTGTTCCCCCCCCCCCTCGGGACGGGAGGAGAAGGAGAGACTATCATCCGAGGGGTGACCCACAGTAAAATTTTGTGTACAATGATTGTGTGAATGCGCAAGAATGTGCAAGATTTCTTGCTTTTTTGCCACACATGTTGCCTACTTGCAGGCGTTTTTGCCTCCTAAATGTGGAATGTGGTCAAATTTTGTACAACGAATGTGGAAAGCTGTTCCCCCCTCGCTATCATCGCGGCATCGTTTATCGAGGAATGGGGCGAGTGGGGCGTCCACCAAGGGAATGACCACTTTGACATTCAGACAGTAAAAAGCCGGAAGAGGCTCTACTTTCAATTGAAACGACGTGGACTAGACCACACCTGGGCTGTAGTCTCATTTTGCGAACAAAGAGGTTGAAAAAAAAATGCACAGACAACCTTTGTATAATAAAGTTTTGGATCTTCACTCGGAGAAGCTTGCAAAGAAAAGTACTTTGCAGTACAAAGTATTCTTCGGCATTGTATTACAAACTCCCTTGCGAACTTTTTTCTTCGCATTGCAAAGAAATAGTTCGTAAGTTGCGAAGAAAAAAGTTTGCAACGTTGCGAAGCATTGGTTTGTAACGTTGCAAAGCATTTTCTTTACAAGTTGCAAAGAAATACTTCGCAATGCAAAGAAAATAGTTTGTAAGAGAGTTTGCAATACAATGCCGGAGAATATTTTGCAAGGTTTTTTGAGTGTTTTGCTGATTACCGCTTGGGTCCAAACACTAGGGTGAGATAGGAAAGAAGTGCTTTCCTTGCTCTTTTGGCCGGCAATCATTATCAGTTGTAAAAATAAGTACCAGGGATTGCCTCTTCAAGCAAAAGACGCTACCCGGTGAGGAGGTCCCCGACTCGACTGGTATCTCCTGCTATCGCCGAGGCCCTGTCCGAGACCTGGACAAAGTATCTAAAGGGGGACTGGCTGCGAGGGCTGTCTCAGCGTGCCGAGGCCGACTGCATGCACCATTGTCAATGGCCCGGCCCGACCCTTCTCAAGACGAGCCTGACGCAGGTCCGACCAATCGGCTCTACTTCGGCCCCGGGTTCGGGCGTCTTCGGGTCCGACCGCTCCGTGCAGCCCCCGGGCCTCGTGGCCGAAGGAGCCTCCAAGGCGAGCCAGCGCCCCCAAGACGTCTTGGGGTCGGACCATCTATCCATCTATCTGGCGGGGGCGCGGATGGCACATTTATGGCAGGGTCGACCCTCCGAGGCTTGCCTCGCTGAAACAGAACCAAACCATGCCGGGCTTCCAGTCCCCCTTTAGATACTTTGTCCAGGGTCCGAGACCCCGGCAGAGACCCCGGCACAGGCCCTGGCACTCACCTTCATGATAGATCGGTATCCAAGCGCACGGCGTCACTCGGCCACTGTCACTGAGAACACCGCGCGAGTCCTTCAAGTTCGGCGACGGCCTTGGCGACGTCCTCGAGGGACGAACTTGGGGCGTGCTTGGAGCGGGTTACCACCGCGCCGCGAGGATCGAATCGACTGTCTGAAAGGTACGGGCTGAGTCCGGCGGCCGGCGTGCGAGCCACCCGCCACTCCCCAGCCCGCCCTGCTCACACCCCCCACCCCACCGCCCCACCGCCGCGCCGGAGAAATGCTGCGGCGGTGGCGGCGGTCGGCTCGGCGCAGCCACGACGCAGCCACGGCCTGCCCGCACAGCCCGCACCTGCCTGAACCAGATACAGGGATCCCGCCTCCCGACCGGTCTCCCTGCAAGCCCCTGTAAGCCCTGCAAGCTCTGCAGGCCCTGCAAGCCCAGCAGAGCCCTGCAGACTCCGTGTAAGTTCAACGTGAGGACTATTGGAGGTCCACTGAGTGCGCGCTCGCGCGCGCACACGGACACGGATGAACGCAAGTATGGTGATTTTGGAGGGGGCAGAGCTGCTAGACAGAGCGGCACCGGCCGGCGCTGCTTGGGGCATTGGCTTGGGGCAGGCGGCGGCAGCGCGGCAGGCTGGTCGGGGTGACCCACACCGCACCACACCCTGGCCTCCCTGGTGTGGCCAAGGCGCGTGGCGAAAGTTTGCAAAGAGAGATGATTCATTATCAGCAGGAACCGGACCGACCAACGCGAGCAGGCCGAGCAGCGCGAGCAGCGCGAGCCCGCCGGGACGGACGGGCCGAATCAGTCACACAGTCTCACACACAGTCAGTCACACACACACACACACACACACGCCCGCCGCGCGCGCACGCAAGTCGGACACGCACAGCGATCAGCATTTGCACGGCCAGGCTGACGTCGGAAGCCGCAAAGCAAGTGTAAAACACGTCGGGTTAACGACTTGGTGCCGCGTTACCCTCTCTCCTCGCTTTTATGTTGTCGTTGTGGACGGATCGGCAGGAAGAACCCAAAACACGAGCAGGCAGACGCACCCGGGGTGCTTTGATCCGCCTGGATCGGTGTAACTCCTTCTCCGAGGAGTTCGCCCAGGTCGTGGCGGCAGAGGGGAACCAAGGCAGTGCTGCCGCTGTTGCCACGACGCCATGGCGCAGGGTGCCGCTTCTGCGGCCTGTGCGCGGTTCAGGGCGGCGCGGCCCGCCACTAGGCCGCATCAAAAATCACCGATTTTTGCAAATTGACATTTTTCTGAAAGATCATGTTCAGAAACGACCCTCCACCAAATTTGAGCGCGTTCCGACAGCGGGAACCCGGGCGCACAGGGCCAAAAGATTTGCGGTCCGCGGGTTGCCTACCTCTAGCTGCTTCTTCTCGGCCCCCGGGGCCCTCTCTGCGGTGCACTCAAAGAACGCAACACAGCGTTGGGGCTGCCCTTTTGGGGGTTCAGTACTACACATTCAATACGTTTTGAGCACCGTCGGGTGCGACCCCCGGGTACACCGCGAGAAAACCGCGAAATGGGTTTTTACTCTACTTTCTACGCATTTGAAGCGTTCGCGGCGGGCGAAATCGCGGGTTTGGAGCAGCACAACCATAGGCCAAGGACACAAAAGTTTGAGCAGAATGCGCCACCTGCATCACCGTAAAAATGAGGGGAATGGTGTTGCCCCGGGGAAGCTAGGCCACGGGTTTGGGCCCAAACAAAAGTCACCGATATTTGCAAATCGACCTATTTCCGCCTATTTATAGGAGACCAGCTTAGAAACGACCCTTCACCGAATTTGGGCGCATTCCGATAGCGGAAAAACGAATTCCACTGGGCAAAAATATGATTGTGCCGGGGGTGGCCTACCTCCGGACCGAGCGCAACACTATTCCCCTCATTTTGACGGTGATGCAGGTGGCGCATTCTGCTCAAACTTTGTGTGTCCTTGGCCGATATGGTTGTGCTGCTCCACCAGCGATTTTTACCCGCCGCGAACGCTTCAAAAGCGTAGAAAGTAGAGTAAAACCCATTTCGCGGTTTTCTCGCGGTGTACCCCCGGGGGCGCACCCGACGGTGCTCAAACGTATTTAATGTGTAGTACTGACCCCAAAGGACAGCCCCAACGCTGTGTTGCGTTCTTTGAGTGCACCAGCAGAGAGCCGCGGCGCCGGAAGAAGCAGCTAGAGGTAGGCAACCCGCGGACCGCAAATCTTTAGGGCCCCGTGCGCCCCCGGGGTTTCCCCCTGTCGGAACGCGCTCAAATTTTGGGGGAGGGTCGTTTCTGAACATGATCTTTCAGAAAAATGTCAATTCGCAAAAAAAAATTCGATTTGATGCGGCCTACCCGCCACCCGGAGCCGCTGGCGATGGCAACCACAGCTCTCCTTAAATTAATCTATATTTTGACGCCAGCCGACAAGACGCTGTGAGACGCCGACCGCACGCTGCGCTGTGCCGCAAAGTTCCTCCAAACAGTGCTTTCGTCGGTCTGTCTCTCTCGCACCCTCACGGAGCGCCCCGTCAGTGCGAGAGAGGTGCCTCCCACTCGGAATCAGTCTGCTGGGGACGTGCAGTGGCGGAGCATGGCGGAGCCGCGGTGTCCGGCCCGGGCCGCTAATGTTTATTGCTCCAATAAAGAAAGTTCCGCCAATGCCGGTTTCTGCTCCACTCCTCTCGCGCCCGGCGCGGCACGGCATGGCGCGGCAGGGCGCGGCGCGGCACGGTGCACGGTCGCATTTCGGCCGGCCGGCCACAGGCAGCCACAGGCAGCCTCAGGCCCTGCGCCGCCGCGCGCAGGCCCAAGGCAGGACCCCTGTTCCCGTGTGAACGGGTTCCTGTAATACAGTCGGATGCTTAGTTTGCACCGAATGGTCCACGGTCCGAATGCACCGGAGGCGTGGCGAGGCGTGGCGAGGCGTGGCGGACTGCCGGACGTTGCGGGGACGCCCTGGCTCGCCCTGGCTGGCCCGGGTTGGCCCCGGACCCATAGTGAAAGTGTGGCGGTCCTTGCAGGACCCTGCAGGACCCTGCAGGTCCCCGTCGTGGCCAAGCAGTGGCCGATCGCGCCGATCGCTTAATCGGCCCGATTCCTGGACTGTCGCGAGCCCGGGCACCCGGGCCAACTGCATGCATGCTCGGCCTGCACGCGGCAGCCTCTAGCCGGCCCCAGGCTGAGTGCATGCGGGAGAGAGAGGGAGAGAGAGAGGGAGAGAGAGAGGGAGAGGGGAGAGAGGGAGAGAGAGAGAGAGAGAGGGAAGAGAGAGAGAGAGAGAGGGAGAGAGAGAGGGAGAGAGAGAGAGAGAGAGACGTAGCAGTGCGCCGCTGCAGGAGGCTGGAGCCAGGCTGGAGCCAGCGCGGCCCGTCCTTGGAATTGGCTTCTTACTTTGGTGGTTTGGATTCCTCGCCCGTAGTTGCTCCTGCTCCTGCCACTCTCACTACGGGTCCGAAATCCACGGCGGTGAGGTAACCAGACGGTCGCGCCCGCCGAAAGACTGCGCGGATGCGGATCTAGCCGTCGCTCCCCTCTCGGGATAGCGGTTTAGCTAATCGAATCGTGGACCACTCACACCCTGCAATTTCGAAGCTCGAGTGAAGGATGGGGTGCGCTCTGAGAGATGGATCATTGGATGGATCAGTTGGCCGGAAGTTTTGTAACACCTTGGTCGCTTTGTCGGGCAACGCTCTTGCCCTGGCGCGGCGCTTCATTGCAAGACGTCCCGGGGACTTCTCGGCGTTGTCTCTGTAAACGCGATCAGACCGCGCCGTCAAGGTGCACGCGTGGCGACGCGCAGTCTTCCCTTCGCTGGGAGGAGGCAACAGAGCCGGAGCTGACCCCATCAACCGGATCTCCCTTCAAGAAACAAAAACCGGAACGCTAAAAACCGCGTACTCCACTTGTGTGCGACCCTCTGCTCTGAAGCCTGCCGTTTGGGCTGCGCCTTGCATACACTTAATTTCGCTCGATTTCTCAATTGTAAAACAATTAATTAGCACATTTCTTTTTGCGTGAACGTGTCCTAACCTGAACCCATACCCATACGAAAAAGTAGATTTACATACCAGTGTCCCCACTCTCGCCCCCTCCCCCCTTTTTCCACGCTCACGTCTCAGATTCCGGCTAATGTCCGATCCAGTTCACACACACACACACGCACACACACGCGCGCACGCATTGTGGTGCCTCGCGCCTTTCCCCGAGGCAAGGCAAAGGCTTGGGCAAAGGTACGACGCTTGCCGCTCGCCGCCGCTTGCCGCGCCAGTCGTGACGTCACGGTGCCTGTCCCTGGCTCTGGCTCGCCGTTTCGGGATTTCGGATTTCGGCCGCGGTGTCGTTCGCGGAGGTCGGCGATGACGTGACGGTCGGCGCGGCTCGAGTCCGCGGCGGCGCAACACAGTGGGCCAGAAGCCGGTGGAGGCGGCCAAAACTCTAGACGCGTTTTGAGCTCCAGTGTCGCTTAATGGGACTCGAACCGAACGTGTGACCCCACCAATGGATTCCTCGTTCGGAGATCAATCCATTGGTGGGGTCACACGTTCGGTTCGAGTCCCATTTAGCGACTCTAAAGCTCAAAACGCGTCTAGAGTTTTGGCCGCCTCCACCGGCTTCTGGCCCACTGTGCGCAAGGTGCTGCAGGGAAGTAAAATATGCGATGATTCCATTTTTGGGGAGCCGCTCCTCCACGCACGAGTCCACGCAGCGCTGCACAGCGCGCGGCCGTCCGATCCCGAAGGGCCGGAGGGTCAGGGTCGCCTCGCCCATGAGTGTGATCCGTTCGGATCCTTTGCGATGGTCACGCTGGGTTCGGATAGAGTAACGCGGCGCGGCGAGGACCGAGGGCCCCGTCCTGGCTGCCTCGGGGGAAAAGCACGGAAGCCCTGCGGGTAACCCGGAGCCGGCCTGGCTGGCGGCTAGCCTTGCTGGCCTGGCTAGCCTATGCCTGCCCTGGGTGGCACTTCGGCCGTGCTGGCGGGCCTGGCGGCGACCACCGCCTGGGCCAGCTTGGCAAGCACCGGCGCGCCGTTCCGTGTTCCGCGTACGGAGAAATTTCGTGTCGCGGACCCGGGGACCCAGCGGGGACCCAGCGGGGACCCAGTGGGCTGCGTCGCTCGGCAACGCGCGGCCGCGAGTTCAAGCTGGCTGGCAGGCGGGCTGAGATGGGCAACCCTTTCGACGCCGACGCTTCGCGGGCACACTGCGGGCAGCGCAGCCAGCTAGCCGCCGCCGCCGCCGCCGCCGCGGGAGGTGTGCTTGCTGGCTTGGCCGCGCGCAGTCGTGTGTGGCGGGGCGGCCTACCCTCGGATCCGCGGGCGCTCGCGCTCGCTCTCGCTCTCGCTCCCGCACCCAAGGCGTGGTTCTGACACTCCTTGCGCTACTCTGGGCGGCTGACACAATGGCAATGGAACCCCTCCTCTCCTTACGCCCTTCCCCCGTCCAAAAAAAATGAACACAAACAAAACGCCGCGGCTGGTGTACGTGTACGTGTGCCTCCGGTCCGGCGGTGGCCCTCGCCGAGTCGAACGGATGTCAGAACGCAGAACGATTATCCTTTCCATCCGATCATGATGCACGGGTCCAAGCTTCAATCGGCGCGGCTTCCGTCCCGCTCAGGTTGTGCTGGGGGATAAGGGGGGGGGGAGAATAAGGTGTCCACTCCGTCCACTCTGCTCCAATCAGAGGACTGACGGACGGCGCGGGGCGTGGACGTGGACGGCCGCCAGTCACTTTCTCTGCCCGTATCCAGATTGCTTTCCTCGGGGCCCCCGCCCCGCCCCGCCCCGCCCGCTGTTGCAGCGCAGCCTTGGGCAGGTGCTTCAGCGCCACATAATTCGCACAATAGCCAATAACCACTGCCGCGGTGGCCCTAGGCTGCCCTAGCCACACAGTGTGATGTGATCGCCCTGCAGGGCATGCCCTCGCCGCCCGCCGGTCCAGCGGCTTTACCCTCGCACCACATCGGTCCTGTCTCTCTCTCGCACTCATGAGGCGTGCCGCACGGGTGCGAGAGAGGCAGGGCGACGAGGTCAGCACTGTTCGAAGTCAGTCTGCCTCTGCTGGGAGTGGCGGCGTTGCCTGAAGGGCCGCAATCTTGATGCACGCGTGAGTGTGTGTGTGTGGGGGGGGGGGGGGGGGAGCAATGGTAGGAATGTGCGTGGTCTGGCTGCAACAAATTTTCACATTTTTCAACAAACATGAAAATTGCGCGAGGTCTGATTTGAATCTGAAAACCCTCCCCTGCCGAGCGCGAGCTGGCCACTGAACTCTAATTCCACAGGCATCGGGGAAAGGAAACGCAAGTGAAACGCACGGCTCATAAATCTCTTTACATTGTATTTCAAGTTAATTTTTTATTAACAACAAACAAACAACAACAAAACCCAACCCAGGTGGGAAGAGCCTGAACTTTTCTGGATCACAATTTTGAAACCAGCCACAGACAAGAAGAAAGTTACCATACAAAATTATTCAAAGTCCAAATAATGATTTAGGAAAAAAAAAATTATTATGCAAAGTTTGAGTGGATAACCTGTCTTCATATAAGACAAATGACAATTAGAACTATACTCGAACAAAAATGGTAACAACAATGCTCAATGAGAAAAAAGAGAAAAAACAGGTCTAAAGCACAAAAAGCCAGCCAATTTCAAAAGAAAAAGAGTTTAACTCACACAGGTAAAGAAATAATGCAGGTGTGTTTACTTATAATAATGCAGGTGTTTTTACCTATCTATTTGTCAATAGTGCACTTCTTCTGCAGCAATGATAAAATTAAAAGGAATGTAGTTCCTGATTTATACTATTCCCCATTGTTGCAATGGCGCATCAGAAACAAGTTTTGATTGATCAAAGACTAGATTTCCTTTTCTGTTTGTTCCTGAGCATAACATCCATCACCAAGACAGGATGCAGTCTTTACCCAGGTTGAACATAAAGTAGTTCTGGGTATTCTTAATTGCTAACTTAAATAAAACCAGTCAATTCTTTCCAAGTAATAGAAATATGAACAGGTAAGATAAAAGGTTGCTGTCTTGCATTCTCTGTCATGCCTGAAGTGATTAAAAGACAAAAATGGAGGAAAATTTGGCACTGTATTAAGTTGATTGAAGACATCAAAATAAAACGAGTCTCATAGAACCTATCAACTGCATATCTATAATCACTGAATTTCTTTCAAGCAAGAAACAGGCATTGTCCAATTTACAAAATTGATGTGGCAAAAGAAACCCAATAAACATGTTCAAATTGATCGCTTACAAGGAACAAAATAACAAATACAGTATCTCCTATCAAAAACCCCTATGATTCTTTTAAAAGGTGATGGGGTACATGATAAAATGAAAGAAGGTGACATAACTCATCCTTCATACCTCACTTGAATAAACTATATAAAAAGGTGATTGGTTTCCATCTTCCATAGAACACACAAAAGTTTAACCAATTCTTTGATAGTATTTGATGATTTCTTTTTGGAAACTATCAAAAGCTAAGCCACAAAAAAATAAATAAAAATAGTGAACAAAAATGAATTTTGTCAAAGTCACACAATTTTGCATTCACCTTAATTCTGATTTCATAATTTCCTACTACCTTTCACACTCCCAAGAAGGTCAGAATAATGTGCACAGTTCCATTATCTCTACTTATACATTCTGCACCCGTCCTGAATGTGTTGCATGATAAGCAGAGAGTGACTCTGAGCTACCCTATGTAACACTTCAGATAGTTTAACAAACACAATTTCATTCAAGTATAAAAAAAAGAGCTTGATTTAATTAGCAATTAATTCATACTAAGATGCAAATCTTAACTTTAAAAAATTTGCAAGCATCAAACCATATGTTGCTATTAACTATCAGAGTGAAATATGGCGTCAAATTGAAGGATTATCATAAATTATGATAGAAGGTAAATAATGGTAAAATTTATCATACCTTTGTGTACATTACAAAGGTAAAAAAGAATGGTTAACTGAAGGTGCTTATAACTAGCTTTAGTTCTAAGAGACCACTGTTAGACAGTTGCTCAGAGAAAGAAGTGGAACAGATGACAGAGACTCTCCATAAGCGAATCATCCACTTGGAACTACAATCCAGTAACTAGACAGAGGTAAGATTGGAAAATTTTGGAAACAAATTGAAATAAGGATGATTCACTCATGGAGGCATACAATTTTCCATGAAGTTCATCATTTGTCACAAAGGGCAAAATCACTGGATAAATAAATTTCTTCTAAACTACACATAGACGCCAGCTCGAGTTTCACTTATATTGTGGACAGTGCTGCCTTACGATGCTCCGAGAAACGTCTGAGTGACCTGTAAATTAAAAACAAAAGTTGGTCCATTGGAAACAAAACACTGGTTGAAATTAAAGTGAATGTTCCTTGATGAGGTGAAAACAATGCTTACCTAATTGGAGCTCTAAATATAAAGCAAGCATCACTACATGAGTTGGCACCTCACACTCTGGCCCTCTAGCGGCAAATACTCGTTTCAGAGTTTCGCCTGCTTTGTCTAATTCGCCTCGTGTAGCAAAAGCTACGGCGAGGTTGTATTGTAAAACGGCTCTTGCAGTGCCAAGTTTATTTGGACACCAATTTTGCAAATTTCGTTTTGATTCCTCTGCATCTTTGTCTGGGTCATTTGCTTTTTCCTTGTCAAGTTCTGTTTGACCAGGATACTCCAAATTAACATCTTTGATATTATCCGGATTCAAATGATCAATAGCATCGCTAATCTTATTGCACATAAGATATGCTTCAGCAGCATATAAATGACCCAAGAGCCTGAAAAGAAAAGGACTCATTATACACATGTAAGGAGCTTCTAGCGTCCAATTATTGTAAATGTAAGAACTTACTTATGAGTGCCACACAGTTTTGGTTGAGCCAACAGATCTTGGGCATGTTTCAGTGCCATTATATAATCTCCCAGACAAAGAGCAACATATGCACTATTCACAAGAACAGAGCAACGGAGACTTTCCACCTCTGTCTCTGAGAGGGGAGCAGAGGGAGCTCCGTAACAGGATTTTTGAACAGGAGCCTTCGCGGCGCCTCCTAAAGAAAACAAACAGATAAAATTTTTAAACCACTACATAATGGGAAAAAAAAATTAGTTTTGAAGTAGGTTTTTTATTTTTGGTATTACCTCCAAATCCTAAAGTAGTCCCTGGGGCACCCAAAGCACCAAGACCACCTCCAGCTATATTGAGGCCAGTGGAAAGTCCTTGAAGCCCTCCAAGATGAGAGCCTGCTAATCGAAGTGAAGACGAGGTCTCTACATTTCCATTTTTCAAACTCGCACTATGTTCATTGAGCAATGAAAGAGCATTTCGAAGACACAGGGATGCAAATTCGAGACTAGTAGATGGGATTGCACTGGAAATCTCCTCTCGTCTGAAAATGATACAATACAACATGCAAGTTCAATATAAACAGAACAAGAAGAAAATAAAGTCAAATTCAATAAAACAACTTACTGAGAGTTAACCTCACGGGCCAGTTGAGGAGAGAGTATTATTTTTTTGTGGATACCATTGCCAACTACTCCTTGAACCATGTCCTGCCTCCTCTGTGCAATGTTGAAATCCTCACCATTCGACTGGAGGAAAATAAACAATTTGCTTAAAAAATTACATGTATTCAGTACAAAAATAAAATCAGAAAAAAAATGCGGTTTGGGGCACCTTTTTATAGACCATTATGCAGCATTCAGCTAGGCGCAACCATAAGCGAGGATTCATGTGAAAAACTCTGACTGCATCAACAAGCAAGTCGAAAGCTTGGCTGGGCCTACCTGCATGTAAAAGAGCCAAACCTAAGTTGTGTTTCATTTCAATATTATGGTTGGAACCTAAAGTGTAGAGAGGCTGTCCATTGGATCCATCTGGAAAGAAGAGTTTGTCAATATTATTAACACATGAACAAATCAATAAATCCTTAAATGCTAGAAGGTGCCAACAATACCATTTTCTGCTGCTAAAGCTTTCATGGCTTCCTCCTCCTCTGTTAGAGCTTTTTTGAGGTAAAATGTGCTCAGATTTGGTTTTCCAATGTAGTGGTGAACACAGCCCATGTTGTTGTAGTAGAGGGCGGGTATATGCTCGCCAATATCTCTGTTTATGATGAAATAATGGTTATTAATGCGGAGAACTTAAAGCTCATTCAGAAGATAGGTGAGGAAAGTAGTAAAACATTTCTTAGAAGTATCATGACAAGACTTACTTAAAAGATTGAATATTTCCTGAAACTGTATTTAAGACTCTCATAGCTCTACGGTAGTTACCACTGAGATATTCTAAATTGGCCCTCAAAAATATAGAGGGCAAATTCTGTAAACATATTAAAAGAAAACAACACAACACATGAGAGTGAAAATAACCACAAGAGGATTTGTATGTTAGAAAAAAGGTGAAGTTAGTAAAACTTACATTTTTTATTCCTGATATCAAACTAAGCTCTTTTCTTGCAGCACTAAGTTGATGAGTTTTTAACAAACAACGAATTTTGAAGTGCAAAAGCCGTAGTTTAGTAGGGTCTGATTCTAAATCAACCGGTTCAATCTACAACAATTAACAGAGAATTAAGAAAATACATTACATAACATAAGCGGCAACAAGCTATCGAGTAATTTATTTCAACATACATTTTTCTCTTTGTCACTTTTATCCAGAGTTTTCACGTCCTTCTCACCAGATAATTTTCCCACAGGCAGAGTGGATGTGGATGTAAATTGTTGCTCTATGTAACTAACATGGGGCAGTGCCTTTTCTGGTTGATGTGTTTGCAGTAATAATTCCAATAACAACATACTAACTCTTTGAGCGAGAGTTTCCTCTGGGAGGAGAAATGGATTGAGGTAAGATAAGATAAGATCAAAAATATTTAATGATAAAAGTATCACAAGAAAATGACAAACTTACCCATTGGTTCAATAAGAGAAAATACTTTGCTCATAAGATGGAATGCAGTAGCATACTGTTTGAGATGGAACAAACGGATTGAATGATTGAAGTAAAAGATGCAGTGGTCTACATCTTCCAATGAGTTGGCATCTTCAAAATTAATATGAGCCTGTTGGCAAAGAAAATTACAATGAAGTGGCCATTTACATCAAAGCACTGTCATGAAATCAAAACGTAAGTAATGAGGTGGAGCACATACCTGAGCACACAGTGCATCAAAGCTCTTTTTGAACTGATTAGTTTTCCTCAGATCACTTTTGAAATACTCAGCAACAGCCTTATTATGTCCAAGTTTCAGGTCTTGGCCGCAAGTAGCTTCAAGCTTTGTAAGGCTCTGAAGGCAAGCCCCATAGTTGCCGTTGTTAAATTCCAAAAGGGCAGCTTGAGCAAGCTCTCGATCTTGGTCTGTGAAACTTGGTGAAACTACATCCGCAGAATTCCCATTTCCACTCTTGTCACTAGACACAGGAGAAGAGTCCTTGTCAACCATTATGAAGGAACCAGTTACAGCCTGTAAGAGAGCCAAAAAATATATACAGAGTATCCAAAGCAGTATTTCATTATAAATCATTGAGATGCAACTCAAAAGAAATCAAATGTACAAAGTAAATGACAGAGCTGTCTCTAAGGTGACAGAGTTAGACAGAAAATCCTAACCTAACGATGCAGATATTTTATCCTAAGTCCACGAACAGAGGCAATAACGCACATAAAAGGGCACACAGGGCACATTTAGAAATGAAACGTCTGCGGTCAGGTGTTCCTTTCGTACTTAACGGTTTAAAATCTAAAAAAAAATGACTTGTGTTGTGTTGACGACCCGGCAATGGGAAAGTTTTGGGATTTCTGACCGAAAGCTTGCTGCACCCGAAAGCTACCCGAAGTGCTACCGAGGACAGCCGAGCCGAACTGCAATCTGGCGTCGCAACTGCGGAGCGGGCCGCTGCCATTTGAACTTGAACTTGAAACCTACCAAGAACAGCTGTCCTGTCCTTGTCCTTTCAAAGAGCGTGAACTTCGCGAGGTGTTTTAAATGTGACATACTCTGTCTCAAGAAAAGGTCATACATTGCCTTAACCTTTCTTCATCTCTCAAACTGGTGCAGGTCGCATTTATTATCCTTCTTTAATTCACTCAGTCTTTCCCCATGGACCACACCAGACCGTCACACGTGCGTGAGTATACTTTAGTTTCCTCCTTGATTGTATGCCCTCATGGATTGTATGTCATTGTTCCTCATGAAGAATTTGTTCGTAGGGGTGGGAGTAGCCATTCTTCTATCATGTGTTGAAATGCCACACCCTCAATTCTCAAACCCAGGTCATCACAAACGTCCAATCTAGGAATAACTCCAGGAATTGCTCTCAGTAAAAAAAGAGGTTGAAAAATATTATTGAAGTATGTGAGAGTCAGTCGTAAAGTATGCTTTGCATTCAGTAAATTTCTTCTTGATTGGTTCTTGGTTCCAGTCAAAGATAATGAATGGGGTAGAATTTATTTAAAAAAATATTGCTTGCTAAAATTGTTTTTAAAAAATCTGTAATAGACATTTAATACAAGTTACAAATTTTCTTCAAGTACATTGTCTATTGACCTGGTCCACTAAGTGATTTATCCATAAACTTCTTCTTGCCAAAGCACAGCCACCACTTTGAGGGTTTACCATCTTCTGTACCAAAAACTTTCTCACATACACGCATTCCTGTTTCTTGGCGTAACTGGGTAAAATACTGTCTCATGAGATCTGAAAAGTTTCAAGGAAGTTCTCATGCAAGTGGAGTAATATTGAGTATAATGCACACAAAATACCCAAAATATTAATCTTACCAGCCTCACTGGGATTTGCAGGCTTTGCATAAACTGAATTTAGGGGAAATCCAGCTTCGCCGGGCAAATCAAACCGTGATATTGCCAGAGCGTACATATCTTGCATGCCTTGCTGTTTGTTTGAGCATTTAGATAACTTTTTCAAGCATTCTGTGATATACAGAGTAAGATAAATTAAAACTCTATCGGATTCACTCTGTAACAAACAAATTACGCTTCAAATGGTGACTTTCGTTAAAATACAATTACCAGTATGATTCTCAATGTTAAATACCTTTATTTCGTATGTTCTGAAGAACACATTTGCCTTAAAATAGTAAAGTGCTTCATCGATAATGTCCATATCAGTTGCTGGGGCAGTGAAGGATGGTGCAGGTCCTCGATGTTGTGTTTTGACAGGCAGTAGTGCCATGTTCCCAACGACAGCATTGTGCTCCAGTAAAGTGGAATGGTATGCCTGATGTAGGGGGTATCCAAAGATGAGTTTAAAATTTTTTCAAATAAAATATTACTTTAAACTAATATTATTTGCTCACAGTAACCTTAAAACAGGCATATTTATTTTCAAGTTCATCTTACCGGCATGGTGAATTTCAGTAATCAATGGGTAACACTTGATGGTACCCTTATCTTAATTCACACCGCTATTTAACCATAGATGGAAGCCAACACAGCTCGCAGTTTTCGATTGAATATTGAATGACAGATCGTGCAGTTCATAAACACCACGCCCCACCCCACCCACTTTTGGACGACGACTTCCACACCTGACGTAAATCGATTCACGTTCGTATTCGTTTGGGTCCTTTGGGTTGGGAATGTTGGCCATGCCAGCAGCGGCGGCGGTTGATCGTCTTGTGTTTCTGTTTGAAGTTCTGGAGTTGCTCTTGCTCTTGCCATGAAACAGGCTGGAGTTGTTAAGTTATTTAATTTTGGTTCAAACTTGATACAGTGTGATGTGTTGGTGTTGCCTGTCATCTTTCACATAGCTGTCTCTCATATATGTTTAACCCTGTCATCAATAAAGAATCGAGCAGCATACATTTAACAACATTGGAAGGTTAGGTTTTCTTGTAAATAATTTCAAAATGAGCCTACCTGAAGACGAAAGTTCTCAAGAAGATATGTCTTGTGACGCGCTTGAGGTATTATTTTCACCATGGCTAGAAGATATGAATGCAACAAAAATTTGCTACAAGTTAATCTCTTCCATTTTATATTGTTCAGTTGATGGATCTACCAGAGCCTGTTCTTCTTCACATATTCCGTTACTTGGGTCATGATTTTTTGCGCCATGTGGTATCAAGAGTAAGCAAGGACTGTAAAAGACTAGCTCACTCTCAAGTCTTATGGTCGAAGGCTTTTCTTAGTATTGATAGCAGTGATTGTTGGGATTCATCGCCTGTCAATGACTTTATCAGGTAAATTACAGGCTAATTGTCAACACAAATAGTCTTAGCATGTTACAATGAACCTTAATTTTACCAATCTGCTTTCAGGCATATTCTTGTCACTCCGTATCTTCATCATCTGTCAGTTTCACTGAGAAATTGCGAAGAGGACATGCACGTTTCTCTACTGGCTGCCTTAGTGTCCACACGCTGCAGGCTCTATAGGCTCAGCCTGTCAGTGGATGACTACGGACCAGAAATAATGCTGTTCCTGCAGCAACATCCTGAATTAAGAGAGATTCAACTCTGTGATAATGCTACTGATAATGATTATTCTGCTGGGTGAGAATTGAATCTTTTATTTACAAATTAGAATCATGATTATTTGACTCAATGACAATGTGTTGCTCAGTGTTGCTGCGACCATACGCCGTTTGTCTCACCTCACCTCCTTGGAAATAAGCCAGTCAGGATTACTACGCATTCCAGAGACAGGTCTGCTGTTGGCATCGTCAACTGTAGCTAGTAAGTAAGACAAAATTAGATATAGAATTTATTTGTGGGTGTTCTAAAGTAACAAGGTAACCAATGTGGATTTCTGGTAACACTGCTTCTAAACTTTCCATCTTCTGTTTTTTTTTTTAATAGGAGAGGATCATGAACTGAATCCAGCTGACACAGCCACTTACATACCAGCAGGCTCTGAACCTCATCCTCGGGATCCAAAGACATCTTTGGACCTTCGAAACGTTGACTACAATGACTGTGAGATGTTCAGACAAAACCAGCCACAGGGTCTGCTGCACGTTGAGTTCATGCCCCTCGGAGTTCCTCTTGACATCAAGTCCTCAAGTACATGGGCGTCGGCAGGAAAAAACCTGTCAGCTCTCCTACGGGCTCACAAGGACACATTGACGACGGCCAAAGTGTCTTTTCCTTGCCCAGATGTGTTTGAAGCATTAGCAGAATGCTCAAAACTCGAGGTCAGTCGTTAGTTATTGCATGAAACTTGATTTCACGCAACTGAGGAGTGGCGTTAACACCTACCTCGGCTTGCCTGGGCTTGCCCTCGCAGGAGCTGTCGGTGTTCAGCGACCCCACCGGCTCGGCCCTCTGCGCCATGCTGCAGAAGAGCGCGACTCTGCGGCGCCTCCACCTCGAGGTGCCCGTCTCCCTGGGGGCGCCGGGGCTGTCGACGGTGCTGCGGACTCTGTGCCTGCACGCGCCGCAGCTGGAGAGCCTCTCGCTGTCCAGGTGGTGGCGCAGCGAGCAGGCCCTGGCGGCGTCCCAGAGCCTGTTCCCCGGCTTCAAGCCGCTGCAGGCCATGCTCGCCAACAGGGACGGCCGCTATTCGCTCCGCGAACTGCTCCTCAGCCACGTGGGCCCCGTCGGCCGCGCCGAGTTCCTGGAGCTGGCCTCGATGGTGACGGCGGCCGGCGCCAGGCCGTCGCTGCGCAAGCTGCACGTCCAGGACTGCCCCTGCAGCGCCGACCGCGGCTGGGACGAGTGCCGCGACCGCGCCGAGGACGCCCTGAGGGCCGCCATGCCCTCGCTGGAGTACACGGCCGAGTGCATCATCGGCTTCGACGACCGCTACGACATCGGCTTCATGCCCGTGTACTCGTGCGACTGCGAGCGGAGGTGCCCCAGGGGCCACAGGCAAGGCCGGGGCCGCATGGGCCCGGGAGCGCACCCTTAGTTACGTCGGAAAATGATTTAAAATTCGAATTAAAAATTTGATTGTTTTGTTAATTAGATCTCATGTTGAAAGTACTGAACTTTGCATTTATGATGAATTATAATCGTTAAACATAGTCGTGTTTACTCGTTTGGTTTATCCTTGGGGACCTTAATCGGCTGTACTTTACTTGACAGGGGCAAGGTAGGCCACCGTCTCCACGCCGGTGTGCAGGGCGGCTTCCATACACGGTAATGCACGGCGGGGCAGAGGGCTGCCGACTGCGTCACCTCTTTCTCAGTAATTCCTTTTCGTTCATCGGCCGTGCTTACCCAGGGCCAAGAGAATACAACTTAGCCGTTCGCGGTGGCGCACTATGTACATTCACAAGTGGGCTTTGGTGGCGCGCGACCAGCAGAAAGCCAAACAAAGTATTTCTGGCTTCGAGGGAAGTCGCACCTGTTTTAATTTGCACACTGCACCTACCGCGAGATTGTGGACGGGTCGCCAAGCTGTCCGTTCCGTACGTCACCCAGCGTCACTGCTCGATAAAAAGCGAGGCGCCGAGTACTCAGCACCATTCCACCATTCAGCGACCGATCATCGCCACCATGGCTCGCACTCTGCTCGCTTTGATGGCGCTGGCCGCCGTGACCGTCACCGCCGAGGTGACCAACTGGGACCCGGACTGCATCCAGGAGCCGGTGGGCTTCGGCAGGGGCACTGTGGGCGGCGAAGGAGGTACACTGGGACTGGCCACGGTTGCCACGGTGAAGACTGTCGCCCGCCACAAGGATGATCGCACTGCAACTTTGTCCTTCCACAGGAAAGACCGTCACGCCCAAGAACATCAAGGAGCTCAAGAACTTCCTCAAGGACGACGTGCCCCGCATCATCCTGCTCGACAAGACGTTCGACTTCACGGGCTCGCAGGGCCTCGCCACCAGCGACGGCTGCTTCTTCAAGAAGTGCGGCCCGGGCTTCCAGTACTCGCTGGCCCAGTCCGACACCTGCGACGGCCGGGAGATGACCAACGTGAGTCCGCCACTGCCGCCTGCCCGCTCCGCCCCGCCCACCTGCCTTAGAGCCTCGGCGGCCACCAAGTGACGTGCTCTCTGCTCGCTCTGCTCCCCAGGTGACCTACGACGCGGCCGGCCCAGAGCCCCTCAACGTGGGCTCCTTCAAGACCATCATGGGCGTGAACGGCAAGGGCGTGCTCCGCGGCAAGGGCCTCAAGATCAGGAAGGCGCAGCAGGTCATCATCAGGGACATCAGCATCGTGGACATAAACCCCGCCGTCATCTGGGGCGGCGACGCGCTCACCTTCAACGGCGTGGACCAAGTGTGGATCCACAACGTCACCTTCAAGGTAGCTTTAGGGCTGCTCCCCTCGCTGCAGCATGCTTGCCCTCCGAAAGCCAAACTAACGCGTCTTTGCCCCCAGAACATCGGGCGCCAGTTCCTGGTGTCGTACCAGACCAGCAACACGGGGGTCACCGTGTCCTCCTGCACCTTCGACGGCCACACCACCAACTCGGCGTACTGCGACGGCAAGCACTACTGGGTGTGGCTGTTCTGGGGCACCGACGACCGGATCACCCTCATCAACAACAAGATCGTCAACACGAGCGGCCGCCTGCCGCACGCCGGTGGCTACTTGGGCTCCAAGGTACAGTGCATACAGTAAGGCGAAGCCGCAGTCACACACAACACCTCGAACCCGCCAATGTAAACGGAAACTTTGCAGAACTTCATCCACATCGTGGGCAACCACTTCGACGGCAACTCAGACGTGGCCCTGGAGCCCTGGGACGGCGCGCTGCTGCTCGTGGAGGGCAACCGCTTCTGCGGCATGAACAACCTGGTCAACAGCCACGCCACCAACGGCAACGTGTTCCTGGTGAGCACGGCGACGCAGGCGGCGCGCTGCGAGGCCGCGTTCGGCGAGGACTGCCTCCGCAACGCGTACCACGACACCCAGCCCGTGCGGCGCTGCAACGGCCGCGTGCTGGAGGAGGCCCTGGCCATGGACCTGTGCCCCGAGGCCATCAACGACGCCCGCCGCGCCGTGTGCATGCCCGTGCCCGACCCGGCCGAGCTGGTGGACAGCTGGCAGGACTAGCAGCACCACGACCGCTTTCCAAATCTAGTCGCTTTCTAGTCCCTTATTTGAGAGTGCGGACGGCTGGTGGGTGTGGAACGCTCCGCCTGATTGGCGAAACCACTCAGCTCGCTCCCCGAACTTTATCGCTCCCTCGCCCTTTGCACAGTACACCAATAAACCGATTCTTGTTCTCAATGATGTGATTGAAGCGACGCTGCGCTGCCCCGGCCACATCCGTTGTTCAATGTCGGGAAGCGGCTTTTGCTGTCGTATTCAAGTGGCATCTGAAGTTTGTAATTACCTCTTCAGTTGTGAGGCGAATCCAATCCATTAAGCCGAAACTCGAAACCGGCCGATGAGCGGGGACCAGCTTAGGGATGTGCGAATCAAGGATTTTCATTTCGAATCGAATCGAATCTTTCAAAAAAGTTTCGAATCGAATCGAATCTGGAAAAATTTGTCGAATCGAATCGAATCGAACTTATAAGGATTCAGAGTCGAATCGAATTCGAACTGAAACTAGAAAAAATTAGTGCATTTCAATACACAAAACACATGTAATATAGGAAGGGCATAGAGTATGAATACAAAAAAGAAGAAAAGTTGAATACCTGATCTTGCTTTTGTATATAAACTACGCTGTGCACGCGACTTTCAACCGTTCCCGAGCTACGGATTCGAAGACGAAGCACTGTCGATTCGAAATTTCGAATATTCGGGGTCGAAGCAAAGCGATCCGTCCCCGAATCGAATCGAATCAGCCCTGATTCGTTCGATTCGATACCGAACTATTCGCACATCCCTAGACCAGCTGTGTTTCTGTCTCTCTCGCTCGCATGGCATCATGATGGCACGGGGCGTCTGGTTGCGAGGGAGGCAGAGACAGCGGCGATACACTGTGGAATGACTCTGGTGGTGGTGAGAAACCGTGAGCCCCTTCGGCAAAGGCAAACTCGCTGCACTATTACGTCGACGAGGGCAGCGGTTCGATAGTGTGAGATTGACGCGGGATTCAAGCTGCGGCACTGTTCCCGCGCTTTCCGCGCGCGTAGCAGTCCACGGCGCGGCCGACAGAGGGCTGCCAGTGCAACCCGGCGGTCCGCCCGCTCGCGATCGGATGTTTTGTGCCGCTGGATATAGACCCCCCGGCTCACGTCTTACATGTTAACTTTGCGCAGTGGCGATATCGTAACCAATGAGGTTTATCCGAGGTGCGATTATTGCTAGTTGAAAACTTTTACCAATACCCCGCCTGGAGGACTTGAAATATAGTCCACCATGGCAATTTTTGGAAGCCTCTACGGAGGCTCATATGGCGTTAAAATCATCCAAATGGAAAATAGGAACTCTCACATTGACTACTGAGTTGTGTCGGTGGGAATCAGTCACGTTGCCGTTGCCGCATGTCTCTACTTTCCAGCGAGGTGTTTGAGCGACACGACAAAAGCATATCTTTCAGTTTCGTGCTCGAAGTACGCGAGCACGCGTGCATGGGATGTAACGAGAGAAAACAGAATCACCAGCTCAGCACAAGTGAGGTGGTAGGGGTCGGCCGGCCGACGGCTAACACGTCGCTTCTCAGCACAGGTCAGCCCAGCCACAACCTTTCACAACTCGGGTTTTGGCGTAGTTTGGCAAAAGCTACATCCATGTCGCTTCTTCAACTCACTTCTCAACCGCACGACACGTCCGCGTACAGTGGACTTGTACACTAGAAGATGAGACCGAAATTACGCAGATTTGTTTGTTTTCTTCCTTTGATGCTGATTGATTCTTATCGGCCCCGCTTGCGCAGGGCTCACAAAAAATTGGTCGTTAGACTCATAATGTGTCCCCCTCCACGGAAATCTTTAGTAAAAGGCGAAAGATTTTTACGTTTTGAAGGGAGACCAGAGTACCTGAGAGAGCGCTCTGCCTCCTCTTATGCTGCTGCCGCCCCTAGCACTCATCGAGAGCGACCGGCCGCGGAACGACCGCAGCGCCATCTAGCGGATGCGACGCCAACTGCTCTGTGCCGCTACACGCAAATCAGCGGATTGATGTGTCCTTAAATCAGACATTGCCTCTAAATTATTCTACCACCAGAGGGAACCCTTCTCGGGCACACTAGCTTCACACTCCGCGCTAGATGACCAGCTTGGCAGAAAATGGGCAGAGCGATGTCTCTGACTTGTAGCGATACCCCTTGCTTGCGTTCGGAGCGCGGTGTATTGCCGCAGTGGCGCTCACACATGAGCTCGCTCTAGGTTTCTCAAAAGGAAATTCTCTGCTGCTAGTCATGAAATGTTTCTAAAGCATTCCCTTGTGGAAATACGTGGCGATTAGGACCTCAAGCTGGTGCCTCCAACTTCAATCACCATTTCTGGCCAGTTAAATTTTTGTAGCCTCTTGCTACTTGTTGAAGCTCTTGTTTCCCTCACTTCCTAACAATTTTGCCAACCTTCCTTCGTGTCGTCTGTGCTTCAAGGGGCGCTTCAATGCGTTTAGTTTCATTTTTGCGCGCTCTTGAAATATTTCGTGTCAACCATAGGAATTTACAGCTCTCCTATCTTGTCGTGACTTAGAGGATATTTGAAATATTGCATGAAAAGGTGTGTAACTCGAACAACGTTCTAAGTCTGTTCACGGCGCTTTTTAAGCTGCTTTTTAAAATTCTTTTATAATTCTATTTCTTGTTTTATATTTATGGAAACTTTTATCTTATTCTCAGAACTTTATTGGTAATATTCGTTATCCTTTAAATATCTCGTTTATGTCTTTCCATTTCAAGGGTTATTATGTCTTTTAGGTTATCATTAAGCAGCAACAGTGTTTACAAACAATTTACTTATTTCTGTAGTGTCTGAATGTGCAAAGACTTCTTCGTCTGTGTGTTCAGACGTTTTTCAATTCTCTCAATGTTTAGTCTCTATTGTTGCTATTTTATATGAATTGATTCTGTTGACAGGTTAGCGAGAAGATATGTCGGAAACATTGACTCAACACCTTAGGTCCATAGCAGTACTGTGGAATGAAAATAAGGTTTGCAGTGAAGAGGAAGTGGAAGCTGTTTTGAATTCATACCGAACACTTCGCAACGGATGTGCCGGGAGCCCAGAATACCAAACGTCATGTACTTCAAATGCATCTCTCTTAGATGACACTCTTCAAATTATGGAATTTCTTCTCGAAAAGGAAGATGAAACATCTGCTTTGTGTGTACGTGTGGCCACTCAGTTTCTTGGAAACTTGATTGTGAACCACAGTGACAATCAGCTGTTAGTATGGGAAAAGTTTTCAACATTGTTGAAGTGAGTCTCTTCCGAGTTGATTCTTAAATTACTTCGAGTTTCGTTTTGAAATGATTGTGAAGGGAAGATTAGAAATTTACGTATTAACACATATTTTGTTGTAACTTCTATTTACAGGAAAATGTTAGCTTCAAAAGACTTGAAACTGAAGAATTTTTCTGCAATGGTTATTTATAACATTTTACTTGGGCATCCAGATTTGTGTGCTCCTAAACCATATGGTATAGATTTACTGGCATCATTCCTCAAACATGCTGTTATGGAGTGTGAATTTGGGTGAGTTCTTGATTCTTTGGTAGTTATTGTTAGAAATATAATTTAGGTAACTATGCGCTCACACTGACCTACTGCTCTTGCAGGGTATATGCCACTGAGCTGTTTTTATCGACTCCTGATGTCTTTGAGGAGTCGTACCCCTCCTTAGACATCGAATGTCGCCTTAGGCTTCTTGAAATCTGCCACGATATACTTTTGTCATTGCCTGAAAATACTACTAAAGTTGAGGACAAGAAAAGGAAAGATTTGCCGAAAGCTGAGCCAACTAGAAAGTATGTGTTCTCCTCTTTCCACCCAAGTGTTAAATTTTTTGGAGTTCATTGCTATGCAGACTTGTATTTTAAGATTACCTTTCAATTTTATCAGGATACTCATGCCTTGCCTGAAGTTTATGGTCGAACAACTGAAAAGGCGGTCATTTTTGATTCTCAAGACTTCTGCTCACTATGCAGATTCACTTGAGCCAAGAGAGGTGTCTAAACTTATTGAAGTGGTTGCTTGTGCTTCTAGCAAAGACCCATACAATGCAGAGCTTCAGATGGATAAGTCGTTACTCATAGACTGTACATGTAAGTAGACATACACAAAAAAAATAAAGATATCTCTGCTATAAGAATTAAAATAGGTTTAATTTTACTTCTCTCTTTGCAGTTCTCCTGAAAAGTATACATATGGTTGGGCAGACAGGTGATAATGAATTTTCCCCAATCCACAAACTTTCTGCTCTGAATATTTCTGATAAAGGTGTTGAGAATCAAGTTGAACAACACCCAGCATTTGGATTTAAAGCTTGTCTTGTACGTCTTATTGGAAATTTATGTTGGAGGCACAAGGAAAATCAAGACCAAGTAAGGCTTGTGAAATATATCACAGTATTCTTGTTTTATTGCAGTAACCTTTCAAAAATTTTAAAACCAATTTTTTGGTTTTTTAGGTGCGAGAACTTGACGGAATTCCACTTCTTTTGGATTGCTGCTCAATTGATGCAAGAAATCCATGTATCCTTTGCTTCTATTATTTATTGTTCATAAGCCATTTAAAATATGCCTCTCCCCCTCCTAAAGAAACTTCACAATTTTTTAAGTGTGAATCCTTGACTGACTTTTTCCAGTAATGATTCAATGGGTTGTTCTTGCTATTCGAAATCTGTGTGAGAATAACAAAGATAACCAAGCTGTCATCGCTGCTATGAACAGAGAGGGATCCATTGATACAAGAATGCTGCATGATCTTGGCCTCACGTTACATGCAGATGATAAATCAAACAAAGTTCGCATTGTTCCACTGAAGAGCAAGTAACTTTAAAAGTGAGTTAAGATCCACTTAACTACAACAAAAACAAATGGAGCTTATTTTGTTTCTGATTTATTTTTCTTCCACTTACAGTTTTCTTCAGAGCTTGTGATTTATTTATATAAATATAAATCTGAAGTTTCAACAGCTCTTCTGTCTGAAGTTCCCATTTCCAGCGTTAAACTGATTACATACTTAACTGTTTGACTGATTTTTCCTTCTCTTATAAGTTTATCTAGGGAGAGTTCAGTTATATCCTTTTGTGAGTTTGTAAAAAGGACTAAAAGGTGTGTCACAAATTTATCAAATGTACTGTATTTCCCTTTCTTCTTGTGAGACTGAATTTTAATGTTCCTCGACTTGCCACTTATTTATTCCTTCCTGTCTTGTTACTATTTTGTACTGATTGATTCTGATTTTGTTATTCTTGTTATTCTATGTTTCAATTTATAAGCCTGTTCTTCTATAACTCCTCTTTATTGTTTGTATATCATTAAATTTGGTACAAGATTTGCAGAAGAAAACAACTGTCATGTATTAATCAAACTCCTCTAAATGTTGTTGTGTAATGACATTGTATTCTATCTTTATGTAGTAGAGTTGCCACTTCGCTCTTGTATCCTTCCAGGAGTTCAGTTTTCTAGTGAATGTGACGGCTAAATTTGCATGGTTTGTCAAATACTTTGTTTCTACTAGTTGCTCAGACCAGTGCCATTCTGTTTTAGTCAAATTAATTATTGTGTTCCCATTTCTTCATGCAAATAAAAATGTTGTCACAGTGTGAGAAATTAGATGTGGTGGTGTATGCTGCACTAAAGCTGTAAATGCAAAAATAAAATTCGTAGCCCTATGTCTGAAATGTATTGTTGATTTTCTGTTCCAAACCTAGCATCTCTAAAATATACAATTTAACAAAAATCTGAGTCATAAGTCGAATATCTCAGTACAATAGATTTCACAACCTAAACAGCTGAGTAAATGGATTAAAGTTCGAAATTATGAAGAAAATCAAATGTGAGCTTGTGGTTGGGTCAATCGTTGAAAGGGTTGCCTGCCTGCCCGGCGTTGGGGTCCGCCGTGTGGGTAGGCCACCCATCGGCCGAGGAAGACGAGACTGACATCGGCCACGTTGCTGCTCTACAGCCAATCTGCGGCAGGAGTTTTAACACCGCTCTAAGTGGGAATGTCTGTGAATTCCGTTACGTGATTGCAAACTCCCGACTCGCCCCACGCCGTGCCGAGGCGGCTAGGCCGTCGAGGCGGGGCCACTGTGGGCCGGCCCCGGCTGCTGCGCGGGAGGGGCTGTGGCGGAGGCCGGAGCCATGCTGGAGCCGGAGGCTGGCGGCGGCTGGACTCGGTCTCAGTCGTGTGCGGACGCTACGCCGGTACTGGACACGGGCCTAAAGAAAGACCTTGCGGCCGACGAGGACCTCGCGAGTGCCAGGACGAAGCACCACGCCGACGAGGGTGGCGGTGGCGGAGTCTCCCCTGGAACCTGGACGGCCTGCCTGGAACGAACCTCGGTGACTCAGGACTCTGGGTGGCTCAGTGAACTGTGGCAGCACGAGGGCTGGGGTGGACGGCGACAGTGACACCATGGACTGAGAGGCCCAGCTCGTGGTGCTCGGGGATGCGCCACGCGATGCGAGCGCGCCGCGCTGGCCAAGATGGTCGCCAGGGTGTGACCAGGATGTGACCATGTGGCCATGAGTGTTGGGCGTCAGCCTTGGCGGCCTCGCCTGCAAGCTCCAGGCCCTCGAGGCCCTCGAGGCGCGTCGCCGCGGTCCTGGCGCGCGCCCCGGGCCGTGGCAGGGCCCCCTTGGGGGTGGGGGGGCCCTAGGGGGGCCCCGCGCCCTGCCAACCGAAGGGCCCTGCTGCTCCTCGCCGTGCTCCTGACCCTGCTCGCGCCAGAAAGGTAAGTCGCAGACGCCGCGCCGTGTCCGGCAAACCAGGTTCCGGTTTTGCGACCCATCAAGCGGAGCAGCAGATGCAGCGGGACAGGACGTGCCCGAATGACACGATGGCCCCAAACCCAAATCGCGCCTTGGCCGGGCTTTACCGGGTGCATGCGCAACGCGTTCGTCACAGCGCCACAGCGGGGAGCCGCGCCGCCGCGCGACGCCCGCCGGACGGTCACGTCGCCCAACGACTGCAATCGAGGTGCACGCCGTGGTGGAGCAGGCTGGCTCGCTCCGTCTCTCTCGCACGCCAACGGACCCGCCCCCTGGGCCCTGGGTGCGACAGAGACGGATTCAGCACGCTGCGCTGCACCGGGTGGGATGCGCCCATATCAGCGAGGCGGGGGTGAGGGAGGGCTGCGTAGGCTGCCGGACGCGGGCTTTCACGCCCACGCCGCACGACCACGGCCCCGGTCGCGGTGTGTGTTTTGTTCGACGTGAATTATTTGTAATGAGACCCCTGTCCGGGCGAGCCTTCGGCCGACCCGCCTTCCTCGCCTTCCCCATCGTGGCTTTAGTAGTGGCGTGGCGCTGTGCTGCTCCACCGTCGCCGGCCGTCGCGCACCTCGCACCCAGCCCGCCGCGCCGAACGTCGCCGTGCTCCGGAGCGAGCACCAGGCTTCTGTCTCTCTCGGACTCACACTGGAAGGCCCATGAGTGCGAGAGAAACAGGACAGCAGTGCAATTGTGGGAATCAGGCCCACCTCGGTCCAGGTACCGCCCTCGGCCTCGGCGAGCCTCCAGAACACTGCAAGCTGGCGATAGTGCTACCGCCCTTCGGCCGGGGCTCAGGACTCCGCGACGTGCGTACGGACGGTACGGACGCGGGCCATAAACGAGTCGTGCTTTGCCGGACGCCAAGTCCTGCCTAGTCCTGCCCTGCCACCCTGACCCGGGTGCGGCGGCGGGCTCAGTAGAGCGGGGCGCCCAGGACCAGCCAGCGTCCCGGCCGTCCCGGCGGTCTTGCGGACGGGTTTACGCGTTTATATGAGCACGAAGTGCGCCAGGACGCCAGGACATCAGGACGGGCCTTACGAGGCTGGGTCTCACGTTACGGTGTCACGCGTGTCTACGTGCGTGCCGTGCCGGCCAGCCGGCCGTGCCCCGTCCCAAGGAAATAGCAGGAGCTCTGTTTCCTCTTTCGGGACGACATGCTCCAGGTACATGATGGAGTCGTACTCGCGTCGGCGGCGAAAATTACAAGCATTGTGTCTGAGGCCGGATTGTTCGCACTTGGACGACTCTCTCCGGTTGGGAGTAGCACTATCGGTACCACGGAGTGTCGCAGGAGCGTTCGCGACGCTCCGCTGCGTCTGGGTCAGGGAAGGGCGTCGTCCCCTGGTCTCCGGCTGGACTTGCGCGGCCATTATAGACAAACTTGCACTGCTGAGCGGGGAGAGGGAGGGGAGAGGTGAGGGTGGTGGAAGAGAGGGGGGCATGGCCCATCTCCATGTAAAGAACCCAATAACATTTAATGTTCTGTCGGGTCGCGGCGTGGCGACACTGTTTGGGTCTCCGCGGGGGAGGCAGCCGTAGCCTCCGTAGCCGTGCAGTAAATTCAAAGCAGCAGCAGCAGCGCGCCGTGCCGCGTGCGTCCGCGTGCGTGCCCCACTGGCCGTGCCGCGTGCTGGCCGCCTGGCCGCCCCTGCTGGCCGTGCCGGGTCGCGTCCCATCGCGTCCCGTCTGCCCAGCGTGCGTGTCAATTACATTTTAGTGTGCCGTGGAGAAAGGGGGTCCAGAACGTCCGGAAGACGAAGCAGGGATGGCCGCCGTTTCCCTGGAAGAAGCTCCAGAAGTTCAGAATGCATGGCACAGCAGCAGCACAAAAACAATTTGAAAAGATTCCGCCATGCGCGAATCTTCTGCGTACGTACGAGTCTAAAAATAAATGCCGTAAAAAGTATGGTCCGGGTGAAACAGGAAGGTTTCCGAAGGGGTTTGCCAAGACCGAACTCAACTCGCCGAGGAACACGCGTTTCGAAACCTTCCCGAAAATGTAGCAGTCAGTTGAGTCGAGTCGATCGGAGATTGGCCCCCCGCGGCCCGATGCGCCGTGCCGTGCCGTGCCGTGCCGTGCCGTGCCGTGCCGTGCCGCGCCGTGCCGTGCCGTGCCGTGCCGTGCCGTGCCGCGCAGCGCCATTCGCGTCCCATCGAGGAGGTCCAGCTCGTCATTCAGCCGGCCAATCGATGACCAGGCTCGTTCCGAACGACGCTTCGTCGCTCTGCTTCTCTCTCCCACCCCTACGCCCGCCCGGGGGAGTGCGAGAGAGACACAGCGGCGAAAGTACGGTTCGGAATCGGCCTGGTGCGCGAGCTGCGCGTCCAGGAGGGTCCCCGTCGGTCCCCGTCGGTCCCCGGACGCTGGATTCCCGCTCTATCAAAAAGACGAGCGGGTCCGCGCGCGCCGCCGCGACATTTGTACGCTAATGCGGCGAACGCGGCGTCTAATTGGTCAAATGTCAATAAAATTAAATGAGGAGACATTCCCCGGCGAGGCCGTTCCGTCCCGACTCGTCGCAGGACCACCAAGGACCACCGGGAGGCGACCGGCTGGCCGATGGACCGCAGGGCGCAGCAGCGCAGCACACCGATCGAGATATCGAATCGAACCGAATCGAACCGAATCGAACCCACGGCTCATGTCGCATTGGCAGCCGCCCTACATTTCATGGAGGTGTTGCAGTTGCAGCCGGAGTCGGACGCCGCTGCAGAGTCGCACCGCGGACGCCGCGGAGCCGCGAGACTGACGCATCGCACGCACGGCGTGCCCCGCGCCCGCCCCGCCCCGCCCCGCCCCGCCCCCCTGCGGCCCGATCGCTCGATCCGCGTGTATTCCAGAGGCGTGTTAAGCTCCGCGGGGGGCTATAGATCCAGGGCCTCGATATCGCCGACGTTTTAATCCTGGGCTGCCTGCGCGCGCGCTCGCGGCTCAATGGACGGGCGCGGCGCGGCGTGCGAGCCCACTCGATAAAGACACGCCGCGCTTTTTTCAACGCTAGATTCAGTCGTAAACGCATCGCCTTCGCCGACGAAAAAAAGGGAGGGAGAGAGAGAGAGATGGTCGCACGTGTGCTGCTGCCGACACGAAAAAGTGAGTGCTGGACTGAGGCTGAGCTTCGCCTGCCTTCAGAACCGCGCGTTGTTAGTCGTAAACCGCGCGCCCCGCCCCGCCACGCCCCGCCACGCCCCGCCACGCCCCGCCTCGTGTCGGGAGGCTCACTTACAGGTGTCGCGCGGCCACGGCCCCGCCGCGGCCCCGGCCGGGTCACGTTTGCGGCCAGAAGGAAATATCAAATTCAACGGCGAGCAGCAAGGCAGCAAGCGGCCGCCGTATAACTCACTCAGCGCGGGAACCTCGCCAAACAGATCACCGCCGCGGACGCGCCTTTTTGCCGTCCCGCCTTTCCGGCCGCCGGGCGGGCGGTTCAAATCCGGGCTTCCATTACCCATCCCCCTCCCACCTGCGCACAGTGGGCCGGAGGCGGACAAAACTCTAGACGCGTTTTGAGCTCTAAAGTCGCTAAATGGGACTCGAACCGAACGTGTGACCCCACCAATGGATTCCTCGTTCGGAGAGCAATCCATTGGTGGGGTCACACGTTCGGTTCGAGTCCCATTTAGCGACTCTAGAGCTCAAAACGCGTTTAGAGTTTTGGCCGCCTCCACCGGTCTTCTGGCCCACTGTGCTGCGCTTCGTTTTAGCGCCTCTCGGCACGTAGAGATGGCCGGCGATCGCGCGCGAAGATGGACGGACGGACGGCTGAATGGAGTCATTCGGTTTCTCCGGGGGGGGGGGGGGGGGGACTGCGCGCTTGTCTTGCCGTTAAAAGGTTTCAATGACTGCCTGTCCCTCCCTGCCGTCCGACCGGTGGTATCGTGACCCGCGCGCCCCGGAGTGCACGCCCCTGAGTGCAGCGCAGTGCAGCGCGCGCCATGAGGGCCGTGAGATGAAACATTATATCGCGGCTCTAGCGCGGCTCTAGCGCGGCTCTGGCGCGGCTCTAGCGCGGCTCTAGCGCGGCTCTAGCGCGGCTCTAGCGCGGCTCTAGCGCGGCTCTAGCGCGGCTCTGGCGCGGCTCTAGCGCGGCTCTAGCGCGGCTCTAGCGCGGCTCTAGCGCGGCTCTAGCGCGGCTCTAGCGCGGCTCTAGCGCGGCTCTAGCGCGGCTCTAGCGCGGCTCTAGCGCGGCTCTAGCGCGGCTCTAGCGCGGCTCTAGCGCGGCTCTAGCGCGGCTCTAGCGCGGCTCTAGCGCGGCTCTAGCGCGGCTCTACGCGGCTCTGGCGCGGCTCTAGCGCGGCTCTAGCGCGGCTCTAGCGCGGCTCTAGCGCGGCTCTGGCGCGGCTCTGGCGCGGCTCTGGCGCGGCTCTAGCGCGGCTCTAGCGCGGCTCTGGCGCGGCTCTAGCGCGGCTCTAGCGCGGCTCTAGCGCGGCTCTAGCGCGGCTCTAGCGCGGCTCTAGCGCGGCTCTAGCGCGGCTCTAGCGCGGCTCTAGCGCGGCTCTAGCGCGGCTCTGGCGCGGCTCTAGCGCGGCTCTAGCGCGGCTCTAGCGCGGCTCTAGCGCGGCTCTGGCGCGGCTCTGGCGCGGCTCTGGCGCGGCTCTGGCGCGGCTCTAGCGCGGCTCTAGCGCGGCTCTAGCGCGGCTGGTAGCGGACTGGACTGAGACATCCATTACACTTGTCCGTGCGTGCGCAGTGTGCGCAGCGCGCGCAGAGCCCGCTGGAGCTGGGAACGGTGTCCGGCCGGGCCGTACTCCCTCTCGCCTCTCACTTCCACCGCGACGATGCAGACGAGGCGCGGGATCGAATCCTCGCGGGGCCCCTCGGTTCTCGCTTCGGCTCTTTCCGGATGCGACCCGAACGCGATTTATTGCCGCCTGCCGTGGATGTGTTTACGGCGGCGAGGCGACCAAGCCAAGCCAAGTCCTGGCTCCGCTGGCTTCCAGTGTAGTGTCCAGCGTGTCTAGTCCGGCTGGCCGCGGCCCAGGCAGGCTAGCGCCGCGCCGGCCGGCCGAGCATGCAGTGCAGCGGCAGCAGGCGGCAGCAGGCCCCCCAGCTTGTCAACGCGTGTAATGCCGCCCGATGCGCCGCTAATTGAAAAAAATAAATCCTGGAAACGCATGTTGGCCATGCGTCAAATGTCAGCGGAGGAAAGTGTTTATACAAACTTTCATCAGCTTCTTTCAATGTAAGAAGGCATCCAACGGAATCGCCCCTGCCCGTGTAAGGTAGCCAGACAGAAAGTCAGCCAACCTAACCTCCCCGTTTCCACGGCGTGATTTGAATGTAAGGCCGTACGGCTTGACGTAATGCCCCGACGGTCCTGATAGTCCTGCCGAGCGGCGTGGCGGTCGCACTCTCCACTCGCCGGCAGTAGCACACTGCTCACCACACTCGACTAATGAATGCTGCCGCTACAGTGAACCAATTTGCCAGTCGCCGCGGGAGCCAGCCGTTTGTCGCTGAAAGTGTGCTGCAGCTGGAGGTGGCGTAGGGGCCCATCTTGGCGCCGGCCCCGAGGCTCCCCGAGGCTCCAGGGACCCGCGACTGCCCGCGCCAGTTGGAGTCAGACCCCCGCCGCGAGTGATAGCATTCGCACTCCATCCAAGAGCTCGCTGCTCGTTCCAGTCTCGCTGCCTGCGCCACTGTAACGTTTAGCGTTTAGCGCAGAGGCACGGCGATGGCGAGGCGGACACTCATGGCCTCTGACTCGCACGAGTGCAAGAGAGACAGCGACGAAAGCACTGTGCGGGCCAGCCTGCTCGTCGTGCTGCCCCGAGTCCCGGTGACGGATCGCGCGCCCCTCCTGACACGCGTACGCACTCATGGCATCGCGGCCGCCACCATGATGGCCACCATCGTCGCCCTCGTCCTCCTCCTCCCTTATCTGCAGCCGCAGTGTTATTGATGGCTTCTTGTTCTCCCTCGCTCGCCTTTATTTTTCCGCGACCCGGCCCGGCCGGCTGAGCTTAGCATGACCGGGACAAGGATGTTTCTCATTTCGTGGCGCGTGCACGAGCACGGCGTGGAGCACGGCGTGGAGCACGGCGTGGAGCACGGCGTGGAGCACGGCGTGGAGCACGGCGTGGAGCACGGCGTGGAGCACGGCGTGGAGCACGGCGTGGAGCACGGCGTGGAGCACGGCGTGGAGCACGGCGTGGAGCACGGCGTGGAGCACGGCGTGGAGCACGGCGTGGAGCACGGCGTGGAGCACGGCGTGGAGCACGGCGTGGAGCACGGCGTGGAGCACGGCGTGGAGCACGGCGTGGAGCACGGCGTGGAGCACGGCGTCGAGCACGGCTCTATCACGGCCCGACCGAGGTGCCGCACGTTCCCCGTCGACTGCACAGCGCCCCGGACACCGCCGCACCGCCTTGGCCCGCCGGCATACATAAACTTTGGAGCGAGCCTTCCCGAGTTGTTTAAAAATTGGGGCCGAAGCGGACGGCCCCCGTCTGGGGGACCGTGCCTAAACGATAAGAAACCGCCGCTTTTTGTTTGTTTCGGGGGAAGGCAGCGAGGTGCGCCGTTTCCGCTTCTAATTTTGCCAGCGTCAAGGGGGCGGGAGGTTAGTGGTTGTCATTTTGATGTCGGGGCGAGAGGCACTCCCTCTCGCCCGTCGTGGCTCCGGGACGGCCCCCACCATGAGGGCGGCACCAGGCGGCACCCGCGTCCCCGCCTTGCCTGGCCTTGCCGCCCCGGGCGACGCCGCGCCGCCGCACCACGCCTTCCAGGTGGTAAATGACGGGTTGTGGGTGGTACTAGTAGCCGGCCGCCGTGCCGCCGGCACGCCGTCAAGTGCGAGAAGTGTAACTTGCCCGGAGGCCGCCCCCAAGGCCCGCAAGGCCCCCAAACGCGGCCAAATTAATTAATTAATGCGTGACAGTGAAGCGCGGAGGAATCCCAGAGTAAGAGACGGCCCCGGAGGCGGCGGTGGCAGTGGCGTGGCGGTGGAAAGCCGCCGTCGTGGTGCTCTCCTGCTCCCTGCCGCGCCGGGAAGGCGGCGCCTGCGTTCAAGTCTCCGCGTTCGCTGGCCTCAATTCTAATTTCGACATAAATCCACTCTCAAACTCGACTCCCGCCAAACTACCAAAAACGCGTCGCAGCGTGGCGCGTGGTGCGGCGTCCGAGAACGTTATCCAGCGCGTGAACCCAGGGCAGAACAGCGGCGTGCAGTAACGCCCTGCATCCGACAGCCCGACAGGGGCGCGGGGAAAAATGCTTTCTGTCGGCGCGGCGCGAGTAAGAGTAATGTCCACGGCCGAGTCCCTGGCCTGCCCTGCCCTGCCTTGCCTGGCCTTGCCCCTTTGAGGATGGCAGGGCGCGAAGTGGAGAGCAGACCCATTAGCTGGTTCTAGTGGCGCCGTCGGCAGCCGACTACGAACAGGGCTTCGTCGCGCTGTCACCCCTATGGACGCCCCGGCAGTGTGACAGAGACAGAGCCCCGCAAGCACTGTTCGGACTGAGCCTGCTCGGCCTGCTCGGCCTGCTGGAGGCGTATCGCGCGGTATCGCGCCTCGCGCCGCCAGGGCAGCACGGCAGCACCCCGTCGGCCGGCTGCCCGGGCAGCGGACGGCGGATGACGCGGTCGAGGCGTGAATGCCTTTTAAATTAATTAACACATCGGCCGCGACGGAGCGCTGGAGTCCGGCCAAACCGACGTCGCGACGTCGCACTGGGCAAACATTCCGGCAGTGCCCCGCCCCGCCCGGCCCCGCCCGGCCCCAAGGCCTGCCCTGCAGACTGGATCCCGCACAGTCTGTCTCTCTCGCACCTTCGCGGCACGACCCATGAGTGCGAGAGAGACAGCGCTACGAAAGCGCTGTGTAGCATTGCTTTGCACTGCCAGGGAGTTCGACGGGGTCCTCGGGCCACCCTCTCTGAACAGCCACACCAGAATGTTGCGGCGTCCTTCTTTTTTCTGTCTTCGCGTTGACGCGTTCTTGACGTTCCTCTCGGCGGAATCTTTTTCTCGACATTTCCATGCCAACGCTTGCGCAGCTCGGCCAACATGTGAAAAATCGCTAGCTTTGCTCGCGGGGACGCTGCGGGCCTTGGCCGTGTCTCGGCCCTGTCTCGGCCCGTCTCGGGTCATTTGTATTTCGGCCAAAGAAACTACTGGCGTGGCCCAGGTCGCGACGGGGCCGGTCCGGGGCCACGTTTTGCGTTCCTCGATGACAGCGAGATTTGTTTCCAAAAAACCAACCAATCCGACGAAAATCAAGACAAGACGTAAGGTCGGTTCGCCCGGCGGGAACAGTCTTTGCAAATCTCCAGCTGGCTGATTCGAAATGATCGAGAGACGACAACGACGCCCGGCGCGTGAGGACCGCGGCTCTGCCCGGCCCGGCACTGCCCGGCACCCAAACGCCCCGGGATTTACTCAAGTCTCTACTTGGGCAAAACGGGCCATTGCGCGCCGCGCCGCGACGCCACGCGAGTGCGTCCCCAAAGAACAGAAAAAGGTCACGATGATGTCAAATGATTGGTGACAAGATGACATCATTGCCGACGGTCAAAGTTAGCGATTTTTGACGTCAAGAGCACGTCAATTGATATCCTTTTATTGAATGTGATATCTTATGATATGAATTTGACACAAAATACCGAGTCAAATTCTAGTCATGAGGGGTCACTGATGCAGAGCCTGACAAAATTTTATCAATTTTAGCTCACTTGACGTCAATATGACCCTTTCCTGTTCTCTGGGTCGAGGTCTTTGTGGTCGGACTCCGAACAGAGCAGCGTTTCGTAGCGCCGTCTCTCTCGCACGCCTGCCGAGCGCTCCGTGAGAATGAGAGAGACAGCGACGGAAGGTCCGCTCGGAATCGGCCGGCTGAAACTCAAGACCGCGCCGCGCCGCGCGTTGCGCCCACCTCGGACAACATTAGTTGGCCCCGTCGCCGTAACGCCCCGAAATATTGACGTTTTAAACTTTGATGGCGGCAATATTTCCCCGATAGCGGAACGAACCGGAGTGAGGGCAGCGGACTGATTCCGAGCGGGAGATCCCCCCTCTCTCTCGCACTCGCAGGGCGTACTGCGTGGGTGCGAGGGAGACAGACCTAGGGAATCAGTCTGCAGGCGAGGGAGGGCAGGCGCCACTCGGCGCACAGTGGGCCAGAAGGCCGGTGGAGCGGCCAAAATTCGAGACGCGTTTTGAGCTCCAGAGTCGCTAAATGGGACACCAACCGACCGTGTGACCCCACCAATGGATGCCTCGTTCGGGGAGCAATCCATTGGTGGTGTCACACGTTCTATTCGAGTCATAATTAGCGACTCTGGAGCTCAAAACGCGTCTCGAATTTTGGCCGCTCCACCGGCCTTCTGGCCCACTGTGCGTCGTTCGCCGAGCCGGATCACGAGAGTGAGTGGTTGTGGCCTGATGGCGAGTCTCATGGCCGGCTTACGGTCGCCTTCCCGACGATCAAACGCCACCCAGGCCCCGTTCAAAGACACGCCGCCTTCACGCGGGACGCCGCGCTCCCACCCCCAAGAACGAATGTTCCAACCTTCCCATACCATTCAAGCGAAGAGAAATTTTATTTCTTTCCTGTTCGCAAATTGAGGAAGCCGTCAGTAGTAGATGCTAGCTTCCGACAGACCGCCCTCGAGTCTCACTCTGACTAAACCAGGCTAACCAACCAGCCCAAACAGCGGCTTTCCTCAAAGAAACCCACCGCGGCCCTCTAGATTGTACCTATCCACTCATGGAGGACGCGGTCGATAAAACAGTGGAGCCTCAATTCAGTTTAACGCCGAATGGCTGCAATAGAACCAGAATTGAGCCCCGGCCGAATAAAACAGGCTCCGCGTCCTCACTTTACGGTTCCCCTGACCTGGAAGGAACGGCGTTTAACGCGGCGACGCAGCGGCACGCAGCGGCCCGAGCAGCCACCAAAACATATTTTACGTCCCCGAAATGACGCGAAATTGGCGACAATGTGGCAGAGTTCGGGGGCGCGATGTTGCGATGCCCGACGTGTTATGATCGTTTTGATGGCCTCCCGAGCGTCGCGCAATTGCGAAAAGGACTCCGCCAATCGGGATTCTCCGCGGGACGGGAGTATCAAGCGGGAAGGAACACTCGTGAGTGCGTGTATTTGGTTTGTTTGTGTGTGTATTTGGTGTGTGTGTGTGTGTATGTGTGTGTGTGTGTTTGTGTGTGTTTGTGTGTGTGTGTGCGAGCATCGCGGATCAGTCATCAATAATGCGTAATGAAGTGTCAGATGTGAGCAACGCACACATACACACACGCACACATACGAGCCCACCGCGGTCGTCCCACGCCGCTTACCCTCCGCACGAAAACCGGACGAAACGGCGCAGACACGACTCGACACAACAAAACAACCCGACCAGCATCGCCACCCGCGCTAGCCACTATATCACACGAGGGAGCCACCTGCTACATGACAAGGACACCAATTTCTCCGGTCATAATCGGCTTTACTTTACGGCCCATCACAACATCGGGATTCACAATACGCACCGGGCCATTGCTGGGCGACCAGTCGATGGCTTCTTCGGGCCGAAGTGACCGGGACCAATTATCAGACTCGCCGGGACCACCCTCCGGCAGGCTGCTCTGTCTCTCTCGCACTTATGGAGCGTCCCGCGCAGGTGCGAGAGAGACAGAGCAACGACTGCGCTGACACTGTAAAAAATTCCGTACTTTTGTACGGAAAGGGTACAGAAAAATATAGTACGGAGGTACGGAGGAAAGTGCGGAACGTTCCGTACTTGCTCCATATGAACCCATGTAAATGGGTACGGAAAAAAAGTACGGAACGTTCCGTAGTTGGCAAGTACGGACGTTCCAGGCAAATTACTGACCAGACATGTTCCCACCTCGTCTTGCTCGCCGTGTTGCAGGTCCTGGTCCGGCCCCGCCGGCGTGGCTCTGCTGTGCGCGCGCGTGGCGGGCCTGTCACCCCGGCAGCGCGCGCTGTGCCGCGCCTCCCCCGACGCCATGGCGGCCGTGGGCTCGGGGCTGCGCCTCGCCCTGCAGGAGTGCCAGCACCAGTTCCGCCACGAGCGCTGGAACTGCTCCGCGCCGCCGCACGCCAGCCACGCCAGCTCCATGCCCCTCGTCATCAGAGTGGGTAAGTCCGCCGCCGCACGCCAGCCACGCCAGCTCCATGCCCCTCGTCATCAGAGTGGGTAAGTCCGCCGCCGCACGCCAGCCACGCCAGCTCCATGCCCCTCGTCATCAGAGTGGGTAAGTCCGCCGCCGCACGCCAGCCACGCCAGCTCCATGCCCCTCGTCATCAGAGTGGGTAAGTCCGCCGCCGCACGCCAGCCACGCCAGCTCCATGCCCCTCGTCATCAGAGTGGGTAAGTCCGCCGCCGCACGCCAGCCACGCCAGCTCCATGCCCCTCGTCATCAGAGTGGGTAAGTCCGCCGCCGCACGCCAGCCACGCCAGCTCCATGCCCCTCGTCATCAGAGTGGGTAAGTCCGCCGCCGCACGCCAGCCACGCCAGCTCCATGCCCCTCGTCATCAGAGTGGGTAAGTCCGCCGCCGCACGCCAGCCACGCCAGCTCCATGCCCCTCGTCATCAGAGTGGGTAAGTCCGCCGCCGCACGCCAGCCACGCCAGCTCCATGCCCCTCGTCATCAGAGTGGGTAAGTCCGCCGCCGCACGCCAGCCACGCCAGCTCCATGCCCCTCGTCATCAGAGTGGGTAAGTCCGCCGCCGCACGCCAGCCACGCCAGCTCCATGCCCCTCGTCATCAGAGTGGGTTAGTCCGCCGCCGCACGCCAGCCACGCCAGCTCCATGCCCCTCGTCATCAGAGTGGGTAAGTCCGCCGCCGCACGCCAGCCACGCCAGCTCCATGCCCCTCGTCATCAGAGTGGGTAAGTCCGCCGCCGCACGCCAGCCACGCCAGCTCCATGCCCCTCGTCATCAGAGTGGGTAAGTCCGCCGCCGCACGCCAGCCACGCCAGCTCCATGCCCCTCGTCATCAGAGTGGGTAAGTCCGCCGCCGCACGCCAGCCACGCCAGCTCCATGCCCCTCGTCATCAGAGTGGGTAAGTCCGCCGCCGCACGCCAGCCACGCCAGCTCCATGCCCCTCGTCATCAGAGTGGGTAAGTCCGCCGCCGCACGCCAGCCACGCCAGCTCCATGCCCCTCGTCATCAGAGTGGGTAAGTCCGCCGCCGCACGCCAGCCACGCCAGCTCCATGCCCCTCGTCATCAGAGTGGGTAAGTCCGCCGCCGCACGCCAGCCACGCCAGCTCCATGCCCCTCGTCATCAGAGTGGGTAAGTCCGCCGCCGCACGCCAGCCACGCCAGCTCCATGCCCCTCGTCATCAGAGTGGGTAAGTCCGCCGCCGCACGCCAGCCACGCCAGCTCCATGCCCCTCGTCATCAGAGTGGGTAAGTCCGCCGCCGCACGCCAGCCACGCCAGCTCCATGCCCCTCGTCATCAGAGTGGGTAAGTCCGCCGCCGCACGCCAGCCACGCCAGCTCCATGCCCCTCGTCATCAGAGTGGGTAAGTCCGCCGCCGCACGCCAGCCACGCCAGCTCCATGCCCTCGTCATCAGAGTGGGTAAGTCCGCCGCCGCACGCCAGCCACGCCAGCTCCATGCCCCTCGTCATCAGAGTGGGTAAGTCCGCCGCCGCACGCCAGCCACGCCAGCTCCATGCCCCTCGTCATCAGAGTGGGTAAGTCCGCCGTCCGCACCGGTAAACCAAAGGGTGGTCTATCCAGACTGCTGCCTGCAGGCTCGTCCCCACAGTGCCCTCGTCGCTGTCTCCCTCACTCCCCTACGGGATGCCCGACCGATGCCCGACGAGTGTGAGAGCAACAGAGCGACGGTAGCACTGCTCCGGTTCAGCCCACAACGCACAGTGGGCCAGAAGACCGGCGGAGGCGGCCAAAACTCCAGACGCGCTTCGAGCTCCAGAGTCGCTAAATAGGACTCGAACCGAACGTGTGACCCCACCAATGGATTGCTCTCCGAACGAGGAATCCATTGGTGGGGTCACACGTTCGGTTCGAGTCCTGCTCAGCGACTCTGGAGCTCAAAACGCGTCTGCAGTTTTGGCCGCCTCCGCCGGTCTTCTGGCCCACTGTGCAACGTCGCGTCGACAGCGCGTCGTCCTCCCCCCACCCCCGCCGTCGTAAACTGACGCACCGAGTTAAGTTTTGCGAGAGGAGCGGAGGTTACGGCCGACCGGGCCGCAGGCCGATTCCGCAGTGGCGCTCTTTCTTTCTCGCACTCATGGAGCGGCCCGCAGGGGAGCGAAAGAGACGGGGCGACGGAACAGTGTGGCGGCGTCGCGACGCTAAACGATATATTTCCGAGTCTTTTAAAGCGCGCGGCCTGACCGGCCTGACCGACCTGGTCGAGATTTACGAGGTGCCGTTCGCCGCATGCCGGCCACTACTTCCACCGCCTCCTCGTGACGGATGGCGGCGACCGGGGCGGCGACGTGGCGGCGACTACCTCAGCGGCAGCCTGTCAGCCTGCCGGGTAGGCAGCCGCGCGGGCCGCGTGCACCCGTGCGTCCCCGGTGCCTACCCCGCAGGGGTTTCAGGGTCCTTGACGTCAGGTTGGCGGCGACGCACAGTGGGCCAGAAGACCGGTGGAGGCGGCCAAAACTCTAGACGCGTTTTGAGCTCCAGAGTCGCTAAATGGGACTCGAACCGAACGTGTGACCCCACCAATGGATTGCTCTCCGAACGAGAAACCCATAGGTGGGGTCACACGTTCGGTTCGAGTCCTGTTTAGCGACTCTGGACCTCAAAACGCGTCTGGAGTTTTGGCCGCCTCCACCGGTCTTCTGGCCCACTGTACGACGCGGCGACGCTCAAAGCGAAAGCGGTTTGCAATTTGTCGCCATCGGCCAGCGGCCACGCCTCGCCACGACCGCTGCAGACCCTGCAGACCTCAACCCGCAAAACGCCCCGGCCGTGACGAACCGCCGCAGCAGAGCAGGCCGATCCGAACAGCGCTTTCGTCGCCCTGCCGCGCCATCTCTCTCACTCGCACTCACTGGACGCCCCGTCGCGGTGCGAGAGAGACAGCGCGAGGACGCACTTTCCGGAAGCAGGCCGCAGCTCTGCTCGCCTCGAAGGAGCCCGCCCAGTGCGCGCCCTCCGGAAAGATAGGACTTTGGCGCGGCGTTTGCGCGCAGTGCTCCAGTCCGTGCTGGAGTGACTCGTCACGGCTTGCGTGCGCGTGGTGCGCGGCGCGGCGGGGCGCGGGGGCCGCGGAGCACGCGGAGCCCCAAGGGGGCGTGGCGTGGCGGCGGCGCGCAAGCCGGCGCGCACCCATTGGCTGCCGTCGGCTGGCGGCGGGGCGGGGCGGCGCCGCGGCCTCCGCGTTCCAATCAGCGGCTGATTGACGGCTGGGGGCTGAAGGCTGTCGCTCTGTCTCTCTCGCACTCGCAGGGCGTGTCGTTCGCGGTGCGAGTGAGACGGCGCTGTGCTCGGAGTCAGCCTGCTGCGGCTATGGCGGCTCGGGGCCTCGACGACCACGCCACACCCTCGGACCAAGGGGCGGCGGCAGTGGTCTCGCACCTGGCCGACTTGCACTAGTGCGCCGCCGCTGTGTGGGCGGCCCGAGCGCCGGCAGTGGGTGGCGGGGCGGGGCGGGGCGGGGCGGGGCGGGGCGGGGCGGGGCGGGTACTGCTCCATTTAGTCGCGGAACTCCCTTTCGCCTCCCCGCCCTACCATCCGGTGCGCTCTGTGACGAATGGACTGTCCCTCCGCAAACCGTGTCCTGCCTGCCCTGCGCGCTCAGACTCACTCACACACACGCACTCGCACACACAGTACACACTCTCTCTCTCTCTCTCTCTCTCTCTCTCTCTCTCTCTCTCTCTCTCTCTCTCTCTCTCTCTCTCTCTCTCACGCTGCACTCCGCCTTATCCGCGTGTGCGCCGCAACACTGACGCTGAGTGAGCGACGCGATTGGTTTCTCGCTCGCAGATTTGGACCTGCAAAATGGGCATGAGCCGGCATGCGCTGTAGTAATCTTTTTTCTGGCCTTCCTTGCGCTCCTTCGTTGCAGTCCGCCGGGCGGTGCGCCGGGCCACAGTGGGCCAGAAGACCGGTGGAAGCGGCCAAAAGTCTCGACGCGTTTTGAGCTCCAGAGTCGCTAAATGGGACTCGAACCGAACGTGTGACCCCACCAATGGCTTGCTCTCCGAACGAGGAATCCATTGGTGGGGCCAAACGTTCGGTTCGAGTCCCATTTAGCGACTCTGGAGCTCAAAACGCTTCTAGAGTTTTGGCCGCCTCCTTCGGTCTTCTGACCCACTGTGCGGGCCGGCACGGTGCCGACCGAGCCGACGGTGCTGTGGCCTCTGTGGCGGCCGTCTCGGCGTTGGCGTGAAAGGCACCTTGCCCCGCGGCGACGCGGCGACTCGGCGAGCGCTTCTTAAAAGCACTGCCACGCCCCGCACCGCCAGGCCGCCAGCATGCCGCCACACCACTACTCTAAAACAGTGGACCCCCGAGACGACACGCCGCCGTCTGTCGGCACGACACACTCGCGTCCGTTCCTCGACCCACCCCGCAGGCCGCAAGGCCCGCACCTCCGAACAACCGCTTTCGTCGCTCCGTCTCTCTCTCACCCCCACGCGTCGCGCTGCCCGGTGAGCGCGAGGGAGACGGAACAGTCGGTCGTGCGCCGCCAATTCTGAATAAATAAGAAAAATGGTTTTCGTCGCGTCGCCACTCGCGCGGCACGGCGGCCTGCGCGGCCCCGCCTTTCGTCAATACACCTGTCCGGCCCACAGCCAGTCCTTTATTTATGTATCTCCGGCCTTTTGTTTCCGATCCCACTCGGCTCTCGATCGAGGAGGAGCGGTGGGACACTCGGTGGAACACACACTGTGGGAGAAGCGCGCGCTTTCCGCGGCCGCGGACACCGTACTGCCGGACGAAGTCTGTTCCGGTGCGCGCGGAAGCACGCTGCCTACACACTGGAAGGTGTGTGTAGCTAGCGGGTTGAAGTTACCAAGATTAAAAGCAAAGTACATTCAAGGATTGTGTGAATCTATAGTATCCGAACCCCCGCCCTGAGATAGCGCCAACCTCCGCATCGCCGCGCCGCGGGAGAGTGAGCGAGAGAGGGGGTGAGGGAGGGAGAGGGAGGGAGAGGGAGGGAGGGAGAGAGAGAGAGAGAGAGAGAGAGAGAGGGGGAGAGAGAGAGAGAGAGAGAGGGACAGTGATGCAACGATTCGACCTCCGGCTGCCTGCGGCGTGTTAGATCCCTAAACGCGCGTCCTTTGCTGTGTGCGCCGGGCAGCCGGGCAGGCCGCAGTCACGACCGGGGCAGCAGGGCGGTGGTGGCACTGGGTGGCACGAGGCAGGACATGCATCCGCGAGGCGAGGCGATTGGCCACGGCTGCAGAGTGATTCCGGACAGCGCCCTGTCTCTCTCACTCTCGCACCCCGTAACGCAACGCCCCGCGAGTGCGAGAGAGACAGAACGACTGCTCGGAATCAGCCTGCCGGCCAGCGAGAGGCGGGTAAAGGGTAACCAGTGGTGGCGCACCCCTTCTAGTGGGTCAGGTCAGGCGAGGTTGCACGACGGCGCACTACGCCACTGCCTCGCGGCCGCCCCCGGCCTCGGCTTCCCGTCATCGCGCTATGCAGTGCTATGCTGCAGTGCCACGTCCATCTGGCCAATCGTATCGATCATATCGCGGCGCTCTCGGATCCCTTTCGATATATCGACACGCAGTATCGATTATAATTGACAGGCGAGCATGGCTTCGCCCGCTTCGCCGCTTCACCGCTTCGCGGATCCGGTGCGCGCGGCGGAGGGCGGCCACCAGGCAATGAATAATAGAACTGTTATGATGTGGGACTGCGCCGCGACTGCGCGCTGGGCGTGTCGCGGCGGCGGGGGGGGGGGGGGGGGGGCGTGGCCCGCGCCATAAAGCAGCGCGATATTGGCCGCCCGCCCCCCGCCCCGCCCCACCCCCTTAATAAAGGTTAAATCAGGCTGATCACCCTTCGTGAAAGAGATTGGGCGGCCGTGTGGGAATCAAGGACCGAATCGAGGACGCCACGATTTGTATCTCTGTCAAAGTCGTTAATAGAGCCTCATCGCGCCTCCCTCCCACTCGCGCACTCACACTAATACGAGGGGCCTAACGTGGTGAACGCGGCGGAGCCCAATGACCATCCATCTAGGCGGCGAGAAGGCTAACGAGAAGGGAAGGGCGACTTGCAGCGCGGAAAAGTACTCTAAGCACCGCCAGACCAGCTTGTGAGGGTTTCGATTCGTTTTTAAACTTTGCTTTGGACTCGGCCATCGCGGTAGCGATAGCGGGCCACCTCTTTGAAATTCCCTTTGTACCGCGGCCCGGCAGCGCCTCGCCTCGGAGGCCCTTCCCCTCCGTCGTGCTGGGTGGGCACGGCAGCGCGGCAGCGCCGCAGCGCCGCCCGGTGCCATATGCATAATGATAATGATAATAGTGGGGCCTGGACTCGGTCTGGACGCAGTCCCCTCGTCTGAGACTGTTTCGGACAGCGACCTCCCTCACACTTGGAACTCTTCTCCTCCTTCTCGCAGCGAGCCGCGAGGCGGCGTTCGGGCTGGCGGTGCAGGCGGCGGCCATCTCCTGGGCGGCGTCCACGGCGTGCGCGCGCGGCGAGCTGGCGGGCTGCAGCTGTGCCAAGAAGGTGCCCGTCGTCCCCGGCGCCAGCCACGGCGTCCCCAACAACCTGGGCCCCCTCGGCCCCCTCGGCGCGTCCTCGGAGCCGCAGGCGGCGTTCCGCTGGGGCGGCTGCTCCTCCGACGTGGAGTACGGCGCCAAGCTGTCCAGGACGTTCACGGACGCGGCGCAGCCGACGCCGCCGCCCCTCCAGCCCAACAGCCTGCTGGCGCCGCGCCTGCTCATGGACAGCCACAACAGCAAGGCGGGCCGGAAGGTGAGCTTCCCTGTCTCTCTCGCAGACTCCCCGGCGAAATTCGCCTCGAAGGTGCCCGACGACGGTTCCGCCCGTAAAACAAATGCGCGCGCCGTGGACCCCGTGTGGCCCCTTGAGGCCCCGTGGAGGCCGCAGTCGGTGCTGCGGCATTCCGTTCGCCTTCCAGGCGCTGGAGGCCGTAAAGAATGCGGAGGTTCTATGACGGATGGCCATTAAGACAGCAGCGCGAGTAGAGGTGTTACTAATCCGGTCGAGGAGTCGAGGACGGGTCGCGGCGTGGACTCCACACTGGGGAGCCCAGCCAGCCCAGCCGGCAGCAGCCTCATTCCGAACAGCACTCGCCCCGTCTCTCTCTCTCTCTCTCTCTCTCTCTCTCTCTCTCTCTCTCTCTCTCTCTCTCTCTCTCTCTCTCTCTCCCTCTCTCTCTCTCTCTCTCTCTCTCTCTCTCTCTCTCTCTCTCTCTCTCTCTCTCTCTCTCTCTCTCTCTCTCTCTCTCGCGCGCGCGTCGCGGTGGTCGCGGTCGTGGCGCAGCCCGCAGGTTGTCCACCACGACAACTTACAGTGCGGCTGCCTCATTTCAACCAAATCGTCGTTCCGAAAACATTTCCACCGGGTAGTATGCCGTGTCTCCGCGTAAGAGAACCGGCCAGAGCTTCCTCATCCCGCACGCCCCTGTTCCGTTTGATTAGTAAAAATAGTCGCCTGAAAAGCAACAACAAGCAACAAGGAAAAGTCTTTGTTTATGGCGTGGACACCGCACCGCCATGTCCCCCGTGCGACCGGGGCGGCCGGCGGCCGATCGTAAGCGCTGATACATTTCAAAGTCTCAAACACGTATTCTCCCATTCAAACACGAAAATAATGAGCAGACGATGCAGGCACTATATGCCTTTGTTCCGCACAGAGCCCCCCCCCCCCTCTCTCGCGCTGCACCTTCTGCGCCGGACTCCTACGATACTGCTGGCCATCCACTATCTTCGTGGCCAGGCGTTAATCTTTCGCTCCTTTTTTATTCTTGGCCGTCCTTGTCGCATTGCCCTTTCAAAGGTCGACCCGTCCTCTCACTGTAAGTACCCGACGGGGACGCAGTGGACGCAGTGGACACCACACACAACCCTCTCGCCGGATCCGATGAGGGGAATTGAATGAATCCCACGCCGTGGCTTTTCGTGGTGCTCGCAGTGTGTCGCGACGGACACAACAAAAGATACATGCCACCAAAATGGCATCGAAACCGATCGAAACTAAACTAAGAAACGAACCGCGTTCGCGTGCCGTCTATTACGTGTCATTCCTTTCCCCTCTTCACTCGATTTCAGTCCAGTCCGGCTGAGCCACTCAAATGGCATCGCCACGCCGTGCACAAGGCTGCCGCGCTAAACCCGAAACCTTCTCCTTCTCCATCCACCTTCGCGGCCACGCGGTTATTTGACGGCAACCTCTCCGCCATACCGCCCCCCCCCTCTTTCCACCTTTTCCCTGCTTCGTGAAACAGGAAGGTTTTTCCATGGAACGACGCGCGCGTTTGTTTGTGTTGTTGAATCGGTAGGGATCTTAAGTGTGACTAAACGGTGACGCAAATGTCGTCGTTTATTCCGTCTTATTACCCCACCTTATGGCTTCATCCGCCAAGGCGTCGCCTCTTTGCCTGCCTGCCTGGTGTGTGTGTGTGTGTGTGAGTGAGTGAGTGAGTGAGTGAGAGAGAGAGAGAGAGAGAGAGAGAGAGAGAGAGAGAGAGAGAGAGAGAGAGAGAGCGCACTGCTGGCGCGTCCGTACAGAAAGAAATGGTTATTCCTGGCGGCGGACCTTCCACAAGTCCAGTTCGCTTTATTGTACGGCGCCTTAATGGTTCAATTGCCGCCAGTGAGACGGAGAAAGTCAAATTACAGAGCAGAGTGCGCGTGGGCCGCGATAAGGTAAGAGCGAGGACGTCAGGACGTGGTGCTCCTTGTCCCCCAGGCCGTGAAGCTGACGCTGCAGACGGACTGCAAGTGCCACGGCGTGTCGGGCAGCTGCAGCATCCGCACGTGCTGGACCAGCCTGGCGCAGTTCCGCGTCGTCGGCGACCACCTGATGGCGCGCTACCGGGCGGCCTGGCCCGCCGTGGCGCTGCCCGTGCCCGCGGCCCGCGCGCGCCGCCACCCCGTGGGGCTGCGTCTGGCCGTGCGCCACGCCCAGGGACACGCCCAGGGCCGCAACAGCCGCACCGCCGTGCACCAGCAGCACCTCCACGGCCACGCCGCCGCGCCCCGCCTGCCGCGCCGCACCGACCTCGTCTTCCTGCAGGTCTCCCCCAACTACTGCGACCGGGACATCGCCCTGGGATCCCTCGGCACCGCCGGCCGCGCCTGCAACCGCACGTCCAGAGGTACGACCCGACGCTCTGTCTCCCTCGCACGCGTGCGGCCCTACGGCCCACGGGTGCGAAAGAGACAGTGCCAGCCCACACTACAGCGTGGCGCACGGAAGCCGTCGAACTCTCTGATGCAGTCCCGTGAAGCAGCGCTGCGTGACGGGACTGCCTACCCTGTCTCCGTAAGGGGCTTGAGGCGCCCGGTGGGTGGGCAGTCCCGTGAAGCAGCGCTGCGTGACGGGACTGCCTACCCTGCCTCCGTAAGGGGCTTGAGGCGCCCGGTGGGTGGGCAGTCCCGTGAAGCAGCGCTGCGTGACGGGACTGCCTACCCTGCCTCCGTAAGGGGCTTGAGGCGCCCGGTGGGTGGGCAGTCCCGTGAAGCAGCGCTGCGTGACGGGACTGCCTACCCTGTCTCCGTAAGGGGCTTGAGGCGCCCGGTGGGTGGGCAGTCCCGTGAAGCAGCGCTGCGTGACGGGACTGCCTACCCTGCCTCCGTAAGGGGCTTGAGGCGCCCGGTGGGTGGGCAGTCCCGTGAAGCAGCGCTGCGTGACGGGACTGCATTGCTGAGCCCGACGGCGTCCCCGTGCCGCCGTGTTGCCCGGGCGTTTTGAGCGTCCCCTTCTAAACGTTTCTCTGACTTTCCAGGCGCGGACGGGTGCGCGGTGATGTGCTGCGGCCGCGGGTACAACACGCGGCAGGTGACGAGCAGCCGCCAGTGCCACTGCAAGTTCCACTGGTGCTGCTACGTGCACTGCGAGGTGTGCACGGACCGCTACGAGGAGTACACCTGCAAGTAGCATTGTAATATAGTAAAAGCGTCTAATAAACAAGAAAAACTCTGCCTTCTCTCTCTGTCGTGTGAGTCCCGTGGGCCATCAGCACGGCCAATATTTACAGCTCGCACTCGCGCAGGAGTACCAACCAACGCCGCCTCCTCGCTTTACGAGGTGCTAACTCGCTCGCTCCGGGAGGTTCCTGGAGCTTCCAGGGCCCCGCCAGCCTCCAGCAGGCCCGCTCCGAACAGTGCTTTCGTCGCCCTGTCTCTCTCGCACTCGTGCGGCGTTCGGTAGGGATGAGAGAGAGAGACCGAGCGACGGGAGCCCTGTTCGGGATGGGCCTGCAGTCGGGCTACCTCGCAGTGGCGCAAATAGCGAGGTGGCGGCCCGGCCCGGCCCGGCTGGGCATGTGTGGGCCGCGGCACCGCACTGTGTTCCCGTCCCGAGGTGGTTCCCAGGCCCGCAGGCCCGCAGGCCCGCAGCACGCCAACCCAATGGCCACGCCTAAAACGCCCGACGCGCCAACCTTCTCAGAACGAACGCAGTGTGACTGTGAGTGGGTTTGGACGAGCCTCCAAGGGTTGGTAGCAATTATTACCATTAGTTTCCCAGGTTGGCAGCCGCGGTGCTGAAGGCGTGTGTGTGTGTGTGTGTGTGTGTGTGTGTGTGTGACAACACAGGTGCGGGAGTGATGGACGCACACGCCGAGTGGCGGAAAGCGTTTATTTTTCGTTGAGCACTGGGACGACTAGCACGACACAGAAATATGACCGAGGCGCCCATTTTACATGGAACATGGATTAATAGACTCTTTGAGGTAATAAGGAAGCGAATTAACGGCGACGGGCGCACTGCAGGCACGTGTTATCACAGTGCAGGCACGCGTTATCACAGTGCATTTACATAAACAGACTCTAAATAATCAACAATTGGTACACGACTATTTCCTCTTCACACAAACACATCAAACGATGAAAATAATCTCAACATGCGTCAGCCTGCCGAGTGCAGACTTGACGTAGAGGGGTTACAAGTACATGGCAAGACACGGCAAGACGTGGCAAGACATGACACGACGACTTACGTTGGTGAGTACAGAATCTTAATTATATATTGACCCGTTTAGAATGAAACGTAACTTAGATACCCTACGCGCTACGCGGACGGCCCCAGCTGGAACGTCTTGTGGATGTAGTTCCAGCGGGACTTGTCCGGGTCCACGGCTTCGCGGCTCTCTCCGAGGGTCCACTCGTAGTAGTCGCAGCGCCAGTTCGCGTCCACCAGGATGACCGTGTGCGTTCTGCGGGCAAGACCAGGTTTAGACAGGAGGAAGTGAGGCACTGTAAGGCATTCTCTCGCCATGGCACGCAGCATCGCATCACCTCGTGCCGTAGTTGGCATGCCTCTGGTAGATGGAGCTGAACTGCTGCAGCCTCTCCAGGCTGAGGTTGCTCCTCGCCGCCCTGCTCGCCAGCCTCTCATCCGGGAAGTGCCTGAAAAGTATCACAATCGCAATAGGGTATTCCGATGGATCTGAACCGGAACCCCGAGCAGTAGAAATATCTGGATCCGGTATGAGAAATCAGGTGTGCGGAGGTCATTCGCACACCCGATTTTGCATACTTTCAGTCCTCCGCACACCTGATTTCTCATACCGGATCCAGATATTTCTACTGCTCGGGGTTCCGGTTCAGTTCCATCGGAATACCCTATCAGAAAAGACCAGACCGCGGCTTTACAATGGCGCAGAAGCAAGAAAGGGGCGGTTTGACTCACGTGTGGTCCCACTTGAGCAGCGCCACCAGCTCCTCCACGAGGCGGTCGCGGTCGGCGCGCCGCTCCGCCAGGATGGCGTCGAAGCGCTCGCCGCCGGCCGCCACTTTGCGGAAGGGCTCCTGCACCACCGAGTTGCCCAGCGACAGGCGGCCGCTGCGGAAGTGCGTCACCTCGGACGCCACCCCTTCCTCCGGGGAGCAGTTGCTGTAGTGCCACAGGCCGCCCGACGCCTCGCTGTAAGGCGGACAGTCATCAGACCGATTCCGCAGGGCGTTTCACAGTGGGCCAGAAGACCGGTGGAGGCGGCCAAAACTCTGGACGCGTTTTGAGCTCCAGAGTCGCTAAATGGGACTCGGAACCATCGCGTGACCCCGCCAATGGATTGCTCTCCCAACGAGGAATCCATTGGTGGGGTCACGTTCGGTTCGAGTCCCATTTAGCGACTCTGGAGCTCAAAACGCGTCTTGAGTTTTGGCCGCCTCCACCGGTCATCTGGCCCACTGTGCGTTTCGTCGCTCCGTCCCTCTCGCACACTGGCGGGACGCCCCACGAGTGCGAGAGGGACGGAGCGGTCAGCGAATCAGTCAACGGTCCTGCGAAAGATAAGGCGGCGGTCAGTGCCCCAAGGCCCCGCCCCGCTCCGCTTACTCCAGGTCGATGGTGACGAGGTGGAAGGCGCTGTACTCCAAGCCGTCCTTGGCGAGGGCCTCCGCGTAGTCCTTGGCGTGCAACTCCCCGCGCACGAAGTCGGACACCAGGGAGCCCCGCGGCCGCATGTCGCTCTGCGTCGGCGACCCCATCACGTTGAGCAGCACGGCGAGGCGGCCGCGGCCCGCCGTGTCCAAGGCCAGCCAGGTGCCGCCCTCGCGGCCAGGCTCCTGGTCGCGCCCTGCAATGGAAGAGACCAAATTCTGAATTCCACCCCTCTCTCCCACCCCATTGGTCCATTGGCCCTACGGGACGTACGGGACGTGCCATGTGTGCGAGAGAGCCAGCGGCAGGCCTGAGAGAGCCCGGGCACGCACAGTGTGCCAGAAGACCGGTGGAGGCGGCCAAAACTCCAGACGCGTTTTGAGCTCCAGAGTCGCTAAACAGGCCTCGAACCGAACGTGTGACCCCACCAATGGATTCTTCGTTCGGAGAGCAATCCATTGGTGGGGTCACAGGTTAGGTTCGAGTCCCATTTAGCGACTCTGGAGCTCAAAACGCGTCTAGAGTTTTGGCCGCCTCCACCGGTCTCTGGCCCACTGCGGCACGCCCTGAAGCGGCCCCACGGCCCCCCGCCGGACGCCCGCGACGGTTGGGTTGTCTGTGTACCAGGCGCCTCTTCGCCTCCCTCCACGACGGTCGGACTCGGATGTTTGTCCAGTCGGCCTTCTTTTATCGACTGCGGATCTCGCCGGTCTACGAGCATTCGTGAGTGTGGAAGAGCCAGGGCGACTAAGCACTGTTCACCATCAGTCTGCTGGGCGCGAGACGGCGAGACGCCAAGGCAGTGCACAGGCTGGACCAGTGACCACGAGGCTGGACGCACTGACCTCCGAAAACGCTGGGCGCCTCCTCCCAGTGGTGCGCGTGGTCGGTGGGCCGCCGGTAGGCCTCATCCCTGTTGGAGGCCAGGATCAGGCGGTAGCCGTCGGGCGCGGGGCAGGCGGACAGCTCCAGGAACAGGATGCACATGGCGGTTTCTAGCACGAAAAAATCAACAAAATTGATTTTGAAAAAAATAAATAAAACCTTCCCTGAATATTTTTTTTTTTAAATGTAATTTTTGTACTAAATCATGCAAAAAAAAATGCTGATGGTTTCAAGATTACATTATCACGATGACTCGCAGGAGCTGTTTATAGGCGTCTGACGCTACAGTGCCAATGATGCAACTGCAGAAGGTAAGTCTCGCCGCCACACTGGCGGCTCTCGCTGGCCTTATCGCGTACAAACAGACACTCTCTTAGACAAAAAGTCCAAAGTTCCCTTCCCCACTCCACAACGCTCGCCCTTCTGGACCTAAGGAATGCTACCCAAACGCTCCGAATCTTAAATTTATTTTGTTTTACCTAACCACGAAAACCTTGGTGCTATACTAACTGGAAACCACCTGCACAAAAGAGTACACCGGGCCTGTCCGGGATTTGAACCCGGGACCTCTCGCACCCGAAGCGAGAATCATACCCCTAGACCAACAGGCCATGGTCACATGACTCGCTGAGAGTCGTTACTGCTTCCACGCGGCAACACCGCCCCGCCCAACGCCCCTCTCCGCGCACGCGCACTGCACCGCCTTCGCGGCTGACTTACTGTATTTCTCTCTCCCTCCAAGCCCCGATAACGACCGGAGACAATTAAAGTAGCGGAATCTAGTGATCTATTGACTGATAGCCATCAGCTGACCGGCAGAGGTCCACAGTCCTCGGCAGCAGACTGACGGCGGAGCCGGGCGCGAGGCGACGCGACACTGACCAGCGAGTCGTCAAGTGTCGCCGACAAATCGGGTCGGGGGATAGCAGAGTTGATTACCTTGCTGGCGGCTGAGCTGGGGCGGTGGCGGTTGTTGCTGGGCCGGGAAGCATCAGAGATAGTCTACCAAGTTTACACAACGTCCATCGCCTGCGCCGCGGCAGGACCGAACAGAAGCAGAGGCTGCGCCGCTACGTCGCGCCGGCCGATCTTGTCGTCTGCGTGGGGCGTCTGCCGCAAGACTAGCAGACGACTTGAGACCAGGAGGGGAGTCCAAATCGGGAATACCGCATCGATATGGCATCGATTGAACAGATGGAAAGTGTGGAAAGCATCCTCAACCAACACCTTCCCCCGGGGGAACGGGAACAGGTCCTTCGCGTCTTGTATGGAAAAGAAACAAAGTAAGAGTTTGTTGTTGTTGTTTGCCAAGTAGATTCAATGTCACTACTGTTTACTTATTTGGTCAGCTGATTTTCTTCTTCATGCTCATTTGATTTAAACTTGAAAGAGTTTTGGAATTTTGCATTTTTAAAATTGGAAGCGTTTTATCTTTATAATATAACCTCTTAATGAGACATCCCTCAAGACAGTTACAATTGTTTCTCTTCAGGCCGCTGAGTTTGCCACAAGCAGCTCTCACTACAGCAGAGAAAAATGACTTTGAAATCAAAGGATACAGTTTCTCAGCAGCACCTGAGCAGCTGCGGGCACCAAGGTGTGTAATATTTCTACGAAACCTTCCTGCCATGCATGTGTGTCTATGACATCCAATTACGTTTCACTGTACTTGTACAGAATTGTACGGGTTGGTCTCATTCAAAACAAGATTGTCATTCCAACTGACCGTCCACTTAAGGAACAGAGAGATGCGTTGCATCAGCATATTTCAACAATTGTCAAAGCTGCAGCAGAAAGCCAAGTGAACATCGTATGCTTCCAAGAAGCATGGAGTGAGTTCTTCTCTCTTCAATTTCTGAGTTTGCTTTCAACTAAACTCAAATCAAGGTTGAAAATTTTTGTGGTTTTCCAGCTATGCCTTTTGCATTCTGCACAAGAGAAAAGAAACCATGGTGTGAATTTGCTGAGTCTGCTGAGGATGGGCCAACGACTGAACTTGTGAAAGATGTAAGGCAGGCCACAAGCTTGAGTGGTATCTGAAGACTGGAATCACTTCTGTTGAACTTATTACTTAGGAGTACTGCTTTCTTGTAGCTCAGCAAACAGTACAACATGGTGATTATATCTCCAATTCTGGAGAGGGATACTGTCCATGGAGAAACCATCTGGAACACGGCTGTAGTAGTTAGCAAAGGGCGATATGTAGGAAAACACAGGAAGAACCACATTCCGCGAGTTGGAGACTTCAATGAAAGCTCGTACTACTTTGAGGGCAACACTGGCCATCCAGTCTTCCAGGTAGAATTGGGCCAGTTCAGCCTTTGCATAGATCAGCATTGTAGCAGTTTATGTCACTTTTCATATACTTAATTTCGCAGACTGAGTTTGGAAAAATTGCTATCAACATATGCTATGGGCGTCACCATCCACTGAACTGGTTTATGTTCGGTGTCAATGGAGCTGAGATTGTATTCAATCCATCTGCTACAGTTGGAGAATTAAGGTTTGGATGAAGAAAGACTCTTCTCAACATTTTCTTTACTGATGAATATTATTCTATTTTCCTAAACTTTGCCTAAAAATCCTTTCAGTGAGCCACTTTGGGGTATTGAAGCACGAAATGCAGCAATTGCCAATAGTTACTTTACATGTGCCATTAATAGAGTTGGAACAGAAAAGTTTCCAAATGAATTTACATCCGGTGATGGTCGTCCCGCTCACCAAGAGTTTGGTCACTTCTATGGCTCCAGCTATGTTGCTGCACCAGATGGATCTCGTACACCAGTATGTTTAGAAGGAACCACATATTGAAATACATAAAACACACAGTAAACAACCATATTTTCACAATGTTGAATTGTCTTCCAGGGATTGTCAAGAATAAAAGATGGTCTCCTGATTGCCGAAATGGATCTCAATTTGTGCCGCCAAGTTAAAGATGTTTGGGGCTTTCAGGTAAAAACTCTTCAAACCAAATTTTCCTGATAAATTATTACTGCACTCACGAATTATTTTTACAGATGACGCAGCGCCTGGACATGTATGCGAAAAGCATAGATGCCGCTATCCAACCAAACTATGAACCACAAATCATTAACTAAACTCATGGTATTGTATTACCTGGGGGCCAGCTAATTGTAACAATTATATACTCACAAAATATAGTTGGGAGGAGCTTACGTAGTACTACTACAAAGCACCTACTGTTTTCAAATCAGTACAATTCGTACATTTACAAACTGTTATTGAACCTTTTCCTTATAACTTAGTAAATACTAACATGAATTCGAAAATAAACTATAACAACTAATTGTTTGACTTAGTGTTGACTGTTTTGATTGAGAAATCTTATACCTTAATAATTCATTAAATGAGACAAATAGAATAGAAAACAATATCACAGTCTGGAAACCTTGTGCAGAATTATCTCAAAATCAGACTGAGCACAATGTACCTAAGTCTTCTCACAGCCATTGAGCATTAAACATCAAAGAAGACAATGGAAAAATACATCAAATGACAGCAGTTCATAATAAATTATCAAAATGTTCATAAAAATATCTTCATCTTAGCAAAGCAGTAAATGTCCATGGAATGTGCACAAGTTAAAAAAAAAATGATCATACGTACATCTCAGAATAAGATTAAAACAGTCTTCTGGTAGTCACAGATCATAAACATGAGATTAAAAAAATAATTCCAAAATAAGAAATTGCTCATGACTGACTAATTGAACTAAAAATGACAACACACTAGGGAACCAGCTAAATAGATATTGCAGTATTTGTGCTACTGGTGACAGTGGGGGTGGAGCTTGTTGAGTTGGGTGTATGTGAAACATTTGATATCCTAGAAACATCTGATTGAGAGGCATTTCCTGAACTAAAACAGCACTTCAAGAATAATGAGATACTAAATCCCACAAGGGTAACACCCTGAATGCCAGCAAGTAGAAAGAAGTAATAATCCAAATGGCCCTGGAAAGAAAAAAAAAATAGTAGTTGAATTAAATTTTTATTATAAGATTGAAAGGCATGGACTAGTCATACCTGGAAATGATCCTTATCTTGAGGTATCCACGCAGGACTGAGAGCACCTATGAGGCCTGTGCCTAGCAATGAACCCAAGCCCTCCACTGCTGATAATAAACCCATAGCTACAGCCTGCAGAGGTTTTGGGGCTGTTGAGTATACATACTCCAACCCTATGAATATCATTCAAGAAATTAGTACAGTACCATCTATCAGAATTTCAGAAAATTACAATGAACCTGCAGTTCAGTGTACCTGCAACTCCAGCAAAGACTTCTGCCATCCCTACTAAGCAGTACTGAGGAACTTGCCACAGAACTGACACATCACTTGCATTGTATGTCCGATTATGAATAATTTGCTCAATGTGATGTCTGTAAGAACAAAGAAATTTGAGGACAAACTACAGTACCACAAAATGCAGTTGTATGGACTGTTACAAAATTACTCACCCACTATTCCAGCGTTGCATGGATACTGTTTCAAGTAAACCTGCTGATACAGCAGCAAGGAGACTTAAGGCCATTCCGACAGCTGTAGAATATAGGAATTTGATAGGTATTCAAATTGAACGAGGTTTTTGTTAAGATTGTTTTTTAAACATTAAAAGCACATACCAATGCGGCCAAAGAGTGTAACTCGTACACCTCTCCGATCCAAGGCAGGATATACAACCCCATTGAGGAAAGGAATAAGACCCAAAATAAACAACTGGTCAAAGAGACTCAGCCATGAAGTGGGGATCTAAAAAACAATACTGAATTTCGTAAAGAAAGACATTGCAAAAATAAGAGGAAGAATAAACATAGAATAAGTTGACAGGGATGGACACTTACATTAAATGTGTTTTTAGGAGCCAGTCCGATTTTTAAATGGACCCCTTGCTCTTGGAAGCCAGTTTCAATCTGAGAGGAAAGAAGAAAAATTAAAAACATTATCACACAATACAAGCTCTAAAAGATTTTAACTTGAGAATTTTTAATAAGATTTTTAGCAATGGAGTTACCTGAAAAAACACCAGCCAGTAAGGTAGGAGTAACAGTAGAAGTATTAACACAGAACCTAGCTTTTTCACATCCTCTACAGTAGAATCACGGTGGGATCCACCATACCGCATTTTGGCATAATCTAGCCATGAGGGAGCTGTAGCTGACAACGGGTTGGATTGGTTTGAAACAACAGGTGAGCTAAACAAAAAAAGTAAATGTCTCCATGGAATGTGGGGTTGATAGGTAAAATTGAGGCAACTATGATTAACTTAAATCTACCTATGAGTATTAGATTTTCGCAGATTCCAGCGGCCTTTAACACCTTGATGCAGAATCCTTAGGGTTGAAAGGAGCGGCGAGCTGCCAGGCCTGTAAATGGTGTAGTAAGGCTTTCCAGCCGCTAGCAGAACCAAAGCAAGTGTCACTCCAGCGCCAGCGCCTCCCCAAGCAGCCAAAAACCCTCCTGCAATGGTTGCGGGCTCTTGGGCCACTAGTGATAAGAGCCCCACCCCTAAAAGTGATCCAGAGTTGACACACCAGTAATACCAGTTGAAAAATTTGCGGACTGTTTCACCACCACCATGCCGCACCTACAGAAAGAAATCCAAATTTAACAACTTTTAAAATTTAAGTATATGATAGATTTCCATCAGGAGAGTGTGAACTTACTTGTTCAGCCCCAAATGATGGAAAATTGGCTCGAACAGTCCCAGCAGCAATGCCAATGCAGGTGAATATAATGTACAGTTGAGGCAGAGAGGCATGAGTATTTGACCAAAGGATACCCCCTGCTACTGCTGTCAGCATGGCAAAACCCACCACGTAAAGTGATAGGCCCAAAATTAGGGTCCAATATCGACCTGCAAAATAAGATGAATTTACATTCTGTTCTGCATAACATTCATATTGCCTGAGGAAGGGAAAGAAAAGCTCTTACCTAAGGCACCATCAGAAAGCCAGCCTCCTCCAAGAGCAGAAAAATGAGCTATTGCTCCAACAACGAGAACAGCAGTCATGGCCTCCTTGGGAGTGTTGCCTCCAAGAATTAGGAACACCAAGAGATTAGCTAGCAAAGCATAATACGCCAATCGTTCTAAAGTTAGCGCTAGGAGGACAAAAGTAGCCGCTTTTCTGCCTCGCACAGGATCCCATTGTAGGCCAGATGACTGTCGGACCAAATTAGCCTGGGAGGAGCCAGTAGCTCGACTCTTCCCCAAAAGAGATGTGCGTTCCGTATCCATTTGAATGAAATAAGTTGACGTTCAATTTAACTGCAGAGACAAAGGTGTAAAGCACTGTTACTGACAACAGTCCAGACCGAACTGAGGAAACCATCAACCCAGACCACCCCTTCATACTCCAACACTAATCACAAAGCAAACAACTTGGTTCGACCAGAGTGACAAGTGGTGATAAGGATTTACCCCAATGTGAGTCCTCTTAACCCATGCAGATGACAGCCGTTCGCAGAGGCCGCATCCGAAGAAGGGGCAGACAGCCCGGGTCTCGCAGCGACTCTGAGTTTGACGTCGCCCCTGCTAGCTCTCGCCATTCACAACCAGTCGTGACGATGCCGCCTCTTTATTTTCCTGGCGAGCTCCATTGAAAATTCGCAGCGCTAAAACAAAATTGCCGTCTCGTGTTGTTGTTGTTGATGTTGTTGCTGCTTCCCCTCGCCATTCACTTGTTGTGTGTGTGCGCCTGTGTGCGTGATCTGGTGCGTCCGTGTGCGTCTGTGTTGGTGAGTGAGAGCGGTGGTGGTGGTGGAGGCGGTGAGGCGACTTCGGTCAACCTCGACGCGACGAGCTCCAACAACATTTTTCGCTTGACGCGTTTGCTCGTTTGCGGCAGCGGCAGTCGTCAGTTGCACTGCGTTTGCGCTGCGTGCTGCGTCGCGGTTGCAGGTCGCGGGGCGTTGCAGCGTTGCGTTGCAGGTGCTCGAGTCTCGAGTCGAGTCCCCTGCATCTGCAGCAAGCAAGCAGCATCTGCAGCCATGGGCAACCACCACAGTCACTCGGACAACGGCTCGGGTCCGCGGAAAAGCATTTCGAGGACCAGTTCGGGGGCAGACATAAAGGAGCAAAACCACGGCACGAGCCTGGTGCCCATCGACAAACTGGCCAAGGTGAGGTGCAGGACGAAGACAAAGGGGGACAGAGCGAGGCGGACGAGGCCGCCGTCGACGTCCCCGCGCCCCGCTGCCCGCTACTCGTCGCGACGGCCGTCCGCGACGCCGTCACCGCCTAGACGCGCCAACGACGCCCGTCTCGTCTGGCCGTAGACGTAACAACGTGACGTGCCGTGACGTTGGCGCGTTTGGCGCTGGCGTCTCGAAAGTCCCCCCCAAATTGAGGTTAGGCCCCCTGTCCGCGGCCGCACCGCCCTGGGCACCCTGGGCCTGGGCGGGCTCGTCTACGGCGTACGGCGCCAGACCCTGGCCTGGCGCCTTTGGCCTTTACGGTACCCCCTCCCCCTCCCCCTTTCCCCTCTTGTCTTTTTTCTCATGGACTTCAAGGTGACGGGGAGGGGGAGGGAGGGAAGGGGAAACCTTTGTCAATGCAGCATAACACAGCTGGCCTCTCTGGTGGCCTTAAAGACTTTTGAGGGTTTCCCTAGTGAAATATCAAGGTTGTTCTTCTTTTCTCCCCTGTCATGCCTATTTGGATCATTTCACAAGAAAGTGAAAAAAAAAATGCTAGTTCAGGAACTTTGAATCAGCTGATGGCATGACAGCTCAGTTGTTTTTTCTTCTCTTTTTTAATGGGGGTGGATTGTTTTTATTTTTAAGGTACATTTACTTCATGTCAATTGGTTTAAACTAGTTGGATTTGAAAGTGATAAGCTTCCATATTCACAAATCCACATCTTGTTTTGTAATTATTTGGAATTCACTTGTTGCTTCTCACTTACAGATACTTGTCCATAAAACATCAGATGAAGGCAGTGGTCAGAATGTAATTTCTGCTGATGTATTTTCAGTAAGTAGTCTTTGCATTAATATATATCTCACATAGGCCTGCTTAAGTGAATTATATTATTGTGGACTTTTCAGAAATACCTTTTTCCTCAATATCCTGAGCTTGGATTAAAAATGTATAATTACATGGCAAAATGTGGTGGAGTGTCCAAATCATCCAACCACATATCTGCCTCTACATTTCGGCAGCAAGCCGATAAATTACTATCTGTCTTACCAGATGAAAGGATAGTAGAACTTTATGTCAAGGTATGTCTGTCCTTGCCAAGGGAGAAAGTTCTCTCATCAATCAATTTAAAACTATCAAACTTTCAGAACAGTTTGTTATTTTTCTGGTCTTACCATTTACAAGGCGTTCTCCGATGGATCTGAAGAAGTGACTCAAGAACAAGTTTTCGACTTGCTGATGTTGACATACCGCCTGGCGATGGAAAACTACCCAGGAGGGCCGCAGACCTGTCTGCAGATCCACCACACTCTCCAGGCAGTGGTGGATTCAGCCGTAAGCATCAAGTCTTTACTTAGCCTCGTCTAGCCACACCAGCCCCAGGTACTAGCTCCTCCTACTCTCCTTTCTGTCTTTTATTGGAATTCATGGATCCAATTTTTTTAAATGTACGCATTCAGTCTAGTGTTATATTTTACCTTTATTGTATGTGACTGCATATTCTGGTATTTTCCATCTTCTTTTCTTGAACCCAATTTTCCCAGAGCATTGTCAATCCATTTGTTGGCTTTGATTCTGCGAATTTTTGAGTTCAATTGACTTTGTGTTCTCTTCATCCTTGTCGCCAACTTAGATTCCACTTTCTTGAACAAACTTTCATAAGTAGCTAATATTGGGCTGGTTTTTCAAGATGTGTGAAGTGATAGAAATTTATTTTCATGATGACATTATATTTAGGATTCTGGAGCTCTATTGGCTTGGGGTGAAATTTCTTTCCTAATCCTTGAGCAGAATTAGTTAGAACTGCATCACTTGCTTCGCTTTGACCCCAAAATCTCCCAAATCATACCTTTTCTTTTTTTTAGAATATGTTTGCTCTGGTGTATTTCCTTTTTCAGGTGTGACGTGAGTGAAGACCTCTTCTTTGCTAAGTGAGCTTTGCTAAGTGAGCTGTTAATAATTTTGAAAGATGTCTTTATTTTGATTTTGTTCACTCATTTAAATTGTTAAAATTAAAATTGAATAAATTTTCCAGTATAGGATGATTATCTATCTCACAAATGAATGCCGAATTCGGCCCCTCAGATGGTTCATAGCATTTACTGACAAGTTTTCTAATGTTGTGTTTGTTTTTGTGCCTGTTTTTTCCTCTTCCAGTACACCCATTTTAATACACAGTTTGTTTGTTTTTTTCTGTTGTTTTTTTCTAGTTCCACAAGAAGTTGGCAGTGTCTTCTGGCTATATGAGTAACTGGCTCCTACAACATCTCCCTAGACTGGTGCCTTTGCTGCACCGCTATGTGGTGCATGTTTTGACAACTGCCTACCGGGCCCTTCAAGAGAAGCAGCCTGTTACTACTTCAGCTCCTGTAAGTCCTAATGATAGGTCCTTTTTCATTCCTTTCTTCACCCTCTGTCATCTCCACTCTATACTTGTGCTAGTCATCTTTTTAAACTAGTAACTTTTCTTACATGCTCACAGGAAGAGGCTTCTGATGAAGCGAAGGAGGTATGAAAGTGATTATGTGATACTGTTCATTTTTGTCTTGAATCATTGTTAGTGCATCTGAAACAGGAAAACCAGAACTGCTAGAACTGTTAACTTAAAGAACTGTTAAATTTTTTCTTAAAATGTCCCCAGGGCATGGAACTTTCAACTCCTGTCCTCGAGAAGAACGTTGATGTTGACTCCAAAGGACCATATTTGCTACCAGTCTCTCAAGTTTGGCTTTTGGCAACAAGCCTTCCTCCATTGTACACTATGCCATCACAGCATCCTAATGGTTCTTCCTCTCCTACTCAACCGAATTGCATGTCAGCCCAATCTTTAATAGCCAAAATGGTATGTTTAGTTGACCTCATGGTGTGGCAGCTGTTGAAGGTTCAAGGTCGTCCTCATCAATTAAATCCTGTTTTCATCCCCACAGCTGGGGTCTACTTATCCCTCACACTGGGCGCCTTTGTACAGCAGCGACCAGCATGGAATGGGAGCTAATAGGTATGATTCAAACAATGTGTGTAGAGGTTGTCTCAGTATCGGCGCATGTACCCGACTAACTTAGCTGCTGCCCACGTACAGGTTTCTTCACCATGTTCTTAGCTACCGAGGACCCACTTTGACTTTCTTACGAGGACAGGAGGGAGTGGAGTTTTGTGTGGCTGCTGATTCTGAATGGCATGAGTCAAATCACTACTGGGGATGTGAAAACTCTTGTATTCTACAGATCTTACCTCTCTTTCATGTCATTGAGCGTATGTATATTTAAATTATTTTCTCTCTCTTGTTAACAATGTGCATTATCTTTGTGGCCTTATCATTCAAATTGCTATCATTTCTCTTAGGTGGTGCAAAAATTCTGTACTTAAATTTGACAATTCGTGGGTATCCCAAAGGGATTCATGCTGGTAGTAATCCCAGCAAACCAAGTCTGAAACTTGATGAGTCTTTTGGTATGATAACTTACAGTGGAATACCCTATCCATTGACTAGTGTGGAGGTTTGGGGTTGTGGCACTTCCAAATCAAGGTAACATACTATGGGAAAAAAAAAACCATTCCCATTACTTTTGTTCTTGTTATTGCAGAGTTATAATTCGATTTTGTAATTATTTCTCTCATGACATTTATCAGGGAACAGCAACTTGAGTTAAAAAAATGGGAAGTGAAGCAGGCTGAGAAACAACGAGTTGTAAAGCTGAGTGCTGCGGAGTGGGCAGATCATCCAGACAGATACCTTCTTGAGTTGGGTGGCCGTCAAACTTACAACACTCCGTCCAATTAGCCCCCTCTAGTCAGGCAGAGGTTCTGCCATTATTTTCCAGGGTTTTGTGTAAATGTTAAAGAATCAATCAGTTATATTTTGAATTATACAAGTATTGCCATCTTAATCAAAGAAGTTTGAGCTACCCCACAGTCATGAAAATATGGGTAGAAACAGACAGTCGGAGTTGCGGCATGCACTGTGCCCATATTCATGTTAAATTATCTTATTATCTGACAACAACAATTAGTTGTCGTTTTTCTGTTTGACAATCAATATTTTTTCTTTTAAGATGGACAATGTTAAGAATAATTTTGTAGACTAGCTGTGAAAACATGTTATTAATGTTTATGTAACATGTGCTGTGCTGCTTGTGCCTATAGAGAATTGAATTTGCTCCAGCAGTCAGTAGAATTAGTAAATTATTTGTGATTTGTGTAAGTTATATTTTATGCCTATATTTATGTTCTAGCTTTTACTTTTTGAAAGATACATTCCGTTATGCGGACACTGTGTCAGAGTTCTTGGGCTCTTGATAGCATTTTTGTATTTTACCCTTTAAAGCTGTGTAGTTGGTTTTTCTACATAAAACATATTGCTACTCATAACAAGTTGTTCGAAGCTCAAGCTCATCAATTTCATCCGGCTATTTATACTTAAAATCGGCATCTTCTCAAACTTTTGGTATTGAACTAACATGTTCCCAATTCATGCTATTTTCGTGAAAAGTAATTTTGCTCAAATAACTTTGTTGCATTAAATGACTTGGGTGTAGCACAATTATTAAAATCAGCCTGAGCTTGGTATACTCATTTTTCTTTAGATAGGATTTTGGAATTTCTCACTTTTGATTGCTGTGAGGGGTATTGTACTGTAGTTTTAGAGTATAAGTATATTTTCTTAAAATGTTCATGTGTGTGGAAGGCTGGGAACCTTCTGGCGAGTCTTGCCCCTATATTAGCCAAATTCTTTCTGCGGTAACTTATTTTTCAGTATTTGGCTAAGAGTGCTTACCGCATTGAAATGGCTTAAATAATTTTGCCCGTGCATTTTTTAGCAGAAAATTTTAAATCTATTAATCTTGTGTGATAAATCACATTCAAAATGTGTTGGACTGTGATCCATTGTTAATGTAGTCTTAGCCTTACCTGTGTTTGCCGCTAGTTCTTTCCCAGTTCCTCTTGAAGTTGTGCTATGAGCTGTATGATGTTAAGTTATTTTGTGTGGTTTAAGGGGATTGTTTTCTTTTTTGTAGGGGAATATTACAACTTTGGTCTTAAGGGTAGACTTCCTCTTCATTATTTGAAATGTTTTTTGACAAGCCTTACCTGGCTAAAGCTCACAACAGTAATGCAGGATATTTTCATTTGTTTTATTATTGGTCACCTGTCAATAACTCTGAACACTCTAATGCACAAGATATTACAAGTTTATTGTTGAAACATTTCTTTTCCATTTTGTTGTTAACATTTTTTTCTGGTTTTTATTTATTTAAGAATTTTGTATGAGCTTTTTTTTTTCCTTTTATAAAAAGACAGGACATGTATTTTTGTATTGTAACTTTCTTTGGGGATTTAATTTACCAACGTTATTTAGATTCTGTTTGTGTCCGGTAAGGTTCCAGAAGTGAGTTTTGTCTGGGAAAGCATAATAATTATCTATAGGGGCGCACTTTCTCTGTGATCAGGTCTGTTAAACTTAATCCTCATTGTGCGTCCAAATCAAATTAAGTCTTGCTCTATTATTGTAGCCAAGAATTGATTGAGTATTAATAATTGTGTCAAGTGTCTTAAGTAGCTGAGGGGTCTTTTGATCATTTGAAGTATTTTAGCAGTATGTAACTTTTTTTTTCTTCTATCTAATACCATAAGCTCAAAGACTGAAGTGAAGAGATACTGGGTCTTAGCCCTTTTGTGAATGATATACTATGTTTTTGTTGATTCAAGGAATATTTGTTGCCCAGACTTGGACAATCATTACTCACATCAGAAAGGGCATGCTGGCACCTCTCGACTTCAGCCTGTTTGAAAGCAAAATCTTGTTGTATCGTAATGCAAAGTTGATTTTTGCTCTGATTGTCTGTTGTAGTTACCGAGGAAACTGAAATGCATCACAAGAATTTACAGTCAATGATTTGTTAATGCTCCTTTGTAGAGGAAGTGTATGTTTTCTTTGCTTGTTTTTCTAATTCCTTGAAAAAAGAAAAAAACAAGTCAGTCAAGTCATCTTGTTGCAACTGAATTTTAAGTATGCAGGGGAGGCCCTATGCATTGGTGGCTATCATTTGTTTTCTAAAAGATCAAGGTATGTTTAGGCTACAAAATCATCATTCTCTCATGGATTATGACCAATTATGTATGTATAAAGCACTTATCTCTAATTTTGTTTGTATAAGGTTCTTTTCTCAATGTGTAAGGCCATGTGCAGTTTTTCTGGACATTGCTTTTCTAATGGATTATTGATGCTTTTACTATTTGCTGGATTATTTTTATAAGTGCCATATGTATATTTGTGTGTGTGTGATTGAGTGTGTGTAAACATATTTGTTCCTTTTTTTCTTCTTTTTTTTAAAAATGATAGTTTGTAATGATAATACAATACTGTGGAAGAAACCATAGCAATAACTACCGACAGACTTGAAAGCCCCCTGCCCTACATCCGTTTCCTTGTGATACTTTGCCAACAAACTATTAATATTTCAATTCTTTTTAAGCATGGCTTAAAGAAATGCTAGTATATTTTGCTCTTTTACTTTTGTCTGCAGGAAGAGTGCTCTTCCTCATGCCTTACCAGTTTTAGGTGAGAATCTCAGTATGATCTGGATAGAGTGCATATTAGTGCCACTGGAGGGAAAATGTCGAATACATTTCCACTTATCTGTCATCTGAGGTATCCCGTGGAAAAGCGCTTAAAATTATTGTAACTCTTTTGTATGCCTCTTTTTAACATCTGTTGTTCTGTAGGTACTGTAATGTCTTATCAGACTGTTCTGCTAAGGCCCTTGTATTGTACTTAAATTACATGTGTCTAAAAGAAAGATTACTTCCTACCACATTATGACTGCTCATTTACCAACCCCATTTTTCTTACATTTGATGTTTTCTCCTCGATTGTAAACTAAAAAAAACACAATGAGGCTGGATGACATCCTGACCTCCTACTGTCCATTCAGAGCATTCAAACCGAAGCGGGAAGTTTCTCTCAGCCTTCTAAACTATCCTGGCATCTGTCTTATTTCCGCTTCCGTGGCGTAGCGTGACGTGACGTGACGGCGCGGCAACAACAACAAGTACAAGTCCGAGTCAATTTCCTTCCCGGTCTGCTGCTGATAATTGCTGACAAACTTCGAGGAAGCATTCCCTCGAACCATTTGTACATCTTACGCTAAAATATGTCGATCTCTGTTGATCATATCAAAGATAAACTGAGCAAGGAACTCCAACCTGTTCATATAGTAAGTAGGCTAGGTTAGAGCAAGCTAAGCAAGTCTCAAACCGGCTCAGTTTATCAGTGTTGTAGTCGTCAGGCGTCCCCCTCACTCTGGCTTTACCGCCTGTTCCTGTCCCTGTCGAGATGTCTTCGTCTTCGTCTGTGGACGTGTTTCGAGGCGCTGGCGTGCTGACTCTGCTGGGGATTTTAATTCTCCGATGGGGGGTCTCCCTGCACTCATACTCAGGCCAGAAGAAACCCCCCATGTATGGTGATTATGAGGCCCAACGTCACTGGATGGAAGTAACGCACAATCTCCCTGTGAAGGAGTGGTACTTCAACACTACGAACAATGATCTATTATACTGGGGACTCGACTACCCTCCATTGACTGCGTACCACAGCAAGTTGTGTGGTTTTATCGCGTCTCAAATTGATGAAAGCTTTGTAGCTTTGGGTACATCACGAGGCTTTGAAAGTTATGCACACAAGCTTTTTATGCGTTGGACTGTGATTTTTAGTGACCTTCTAATTCTTATTCCGTCTGTGTGGTGGTACTTTGTGTCTAGACATAAGACATCAGATGATTCCTCTTTAGTGTGGATCTTCTTGGTCCTGTCACACCCAGGTCTGCTTCTAATCGACCATGGACATTTTCAATACAATGGTATTTCTCTTGGGTTTACTGTTGCTGCAGCAGCTGCCATATTTCAAAATAAAAAATTATTGGGCTCTATGTTGTTTGTGTTTGCTCTTAGTTTCAAGCAAATGAGTTTGTATCATGCCTTCCCCTTCTTCTTTTATTTGTTAGGAGACACTTTAAAAGGAGGCATTCTGAAAGGGGTCCCAAATCTAGCTGCAATAGCATTTGTAGTCTTGTCCACATTTGCCCTTCTGTGGTCACCCTTTTTGACAGAGATTAACCAAATAAAGCAAGTCTTTGTCCGGTTGTTTCCCTTTGCGAGGGGTGTTTTTGAGGACAAAGTGTCAAATGTCTGGTGTGCTTTGAATGTTTTAATTAAAATTAAAAACTTGTTTAAAAATGAGGAGATGGCTTTGATGTGTTTAGTCTCCACTCTGATAGTTGTTCTTCCAAGTTGTCTAGATATATTATTTCGCCCAAATAAGAAAAAATTTGTGTATGCACTGATAAACTCAGGTTTGACATTTTTCCTATTTTCGTATCAAGTTCATGAAAAGAGCATTTTACTTGCATCCATACCAGTAGCACTTGCGTTGCCTTCAGACCCATTTTTGAGTATGTGGTTTACAACCGTTTCTTCATTTAGCATGCTGCCCCTGCTCTTAAAGGATGGCTTATTGATCCCTACTGTGGCACTTTCTGTCTTCCACATTGTAGCCACCACCTTGATGGTCAATGTTCTGGCATCAACAAGCCTCAAGTCAAACAAATCTGACAACCAAAATGTCACTAATTTTTGGTGGTGGGCTGTGTTTTCCTTATCTATGATGGGCTGTGCAGTGCTGACACTCCTAACTGTTGCTGTCAAGCCACCTAAACACCTGCCCGATTTGTTTCCATTGCTCATCTCCGTTTATTCTTGTATACATTTCTTAGGGTTTTTATTGTACTTCAATTATAAACAATTTTCTTTAAGTGGAATCTCTCTTAGACAAACAGTTGATGAAAAAAAGCATAAGTGAACTTGCATTAAATATTTGTAATATTTATTACTGTTAGTTGACTTGTCAGGCCTCTAACAGACAATTTGTGATATTGGTAAAAATGATTTTGATAAAATAAATGATTGAACTTGTATAATTATGGTGTTATTGCCTCCTTAGAAATTCGTTGTATCACTGCAGTTTGATGGAAACAAAGAAGAAACTCGCTGATACTATTCTGTGGTCTTTTTTTGTGTAATTGTGTGCAGAAGTCTGATTTTTTTCCATTTTATTAAATTCTTTGTGGTTGTAAATAATTGCCTTTACCATAAAAAAATCATCTGACATGACGATCTTTAACTCTAATCTATCCACCTAATTTGGCAAGCTTATTGCTGTGGGATTTCTTAATAACATTTCCTTTTTAACTTTCTAAAACTTCATTGCTTTATAAAAAAATTATTTGGTTATAATTTCTATTTTTTCTGTCTGTTCATTCATTGTGTCTAGGAGGTGGTGGATGAATCTGATGGCTGCGGTGGAAAATTCAATGTGATTGTTGTTTCTGATAAGTTTGAAGGGAAGCCACTTCTTCAACGCCATCGGTCAGTATATCTTTTTAAACTATGATAATCTAGAAAGAGAGAGACAGCACAAGGCTTGGAGATCTGTGATCTACAAAAATATCACTGTACTGTGCTTCTTCCTTAGCCAGCACTGTATAAATTATGCATATTTTGAGGAGGGGGGAACGTTGAAATGCTAAGTAGCTCAGAGCTTGTCCCAGAACAGAGTCCGAAGCGCCTTGTCCTTAGAAAGTCGTGGTTTTTCAGAGTTGTTCTCAACTAAATCCTTGTTTCTCAAAAAAGTGGCTTGCTGAATCAATACTTTAAAGTTATCGATTGCAAGGATACTTTGATATTTATTAATCAAGTTGTGTTTTTGTTGTTTTTATTGTTAGGCTGGTTAATTCAATATTAGAAGAGGAACTGAAAGTCATCCATGCATTTTCACAAAAAACATTGACACCAGAACAGTGGGCTAAGCAAAGCTCTCAGTAATTATCCAGTAGGAGAGGTCAGCAGCGTGCAACACTTCCATGACTACCATGGAGACTTTAAAGAACCTTCCATCCAAATTTAGCATCTCCGTTCCAGGGAAGGTCATTTTACTGGGAGAACATTCCGTAAGTATATCTAATCAACAATTCCTATTGTTGTTATCTTATTGTGTAATCTATTTGGTATATGTATAAATTTTTGAAAAACTTTTTTGCAGGTTGTCTATGGCCATCTTGCTATAGCAGCAAGTCTTAATCTACGGTCGAAACTCGAATACACCTGTTTCGATGAACTCAATGAAAATGACTTTGTTCATATAAAACTGCCTAATATTAAGCTAGACATCTCATTATCTTCTAGGTATTGTTACTACCTTACAGACTTTATTATTTATTATTACACATGCAAACGTTTTAACTGCTGTGTTTATATTTTTAGCGACCTGAATCATCTCCTAACTTCTTTGTCCTCAAAGAATGGCTGGGACTTCAATAATCCTTTTAATGTTGATTTTGACAATCTAGTGCTAGGTGTTGAAACGTTCATAAAATCACAAACAAAGTTCCATGGTCTTGAAACTCAGCAACTAGTAAGTCTGTCAATGCTGCTCTCTCAAATAAGAAGACAAACAACATGACGACTGTCACATTTTTTTTCTCTGCAGCTTGGCTTAAAGTGCTGCCTGTTCCTGATGGTAGCAATTCTCAACTGCCCAAATCAGCCCAAATTGGCAGGTCTGAAACCTTTTTTGTTGAGTTTGACATCAGATTTGCCTGTTGGTGCAGGGGCAGGTTCGTCTGCTTCTTTTTGTGTTTCGTTGGCTGCGTTTTTTGTGTGTCTTGCCAGTTTGCGAGAAGAGCCTAGAGTCTTCTGTCTTGATGAGAAGACTAAGGACTTGATATCTAACTGGGCTTTTCTGGGAGAACGCATCACACATGGAAATCCATCTGGTTGGTAACTTTTCTTAATATATTCCTGTGCATTTTTCTTGTTAAAGGTAAACATTTTTCCCAATTTTTAGATAATTTTTATTCCAGGTCTTGATAACAATGTTTGTGCATTTGGATCCTTGATAGCTTTTCGTCGTCCAAATACCATAACAAAAATTCCTCTATGCAGCGGAGTTAGAGTTCTGTTGGTTGACACAAAAGTGAGTCGCAATACTCGTACTCTTGTTGAAAGGGTTGCAACATTGAAAAGCCATCATGAAGCCATTGTCCAGACCATCATGAAGGTAAAAGTTGTTTTATTTCTTTTTTGAAAAGAGTGTTTTACTCTCTTTTTTTAGTTTTGCCATTAAGTGGTAACAAAACTTCTTTGTCGCAGGCAATGGAGAGTATATGCGTTGAGGCCGAAAAGCTTTTCAAACTTCTGGATGAAGCTAAGAAATGTCACTCTACAGAAGAAAGCCTATCTTTATTCTCAAGGATGGAGGTTAGACATTTTATGTCCCATGAGACACCGGATTGTTGTTCTGTTCAAATTGATCAATTTAAATTTTTGCAGGAGCTGTGGTCCATGAATCACTCCCTACTTCAAGCTTTGGGAGTAAGTCACCCATCTTTAGACCAAATTGTCCAGATGTCCAAGAAGCACAACCTAGTTGGAAAATTAACTGGTGCCGGAGGGGGAGGTTTTGCTATAGTCTTAGTCCCCACAGGAAAAGAAAAGGCACTAACTTTACTAAAGGATGAGCTATTGGGTTGTGGATTTGGTGTCAGTGACGTGGAGTTGGGAGGACCAGGGGTTCAGCTGCACTTGAACTGATCCTCTTTGTATTTGTCGTAATCGCAATTGGTTGGCACAAGTGTTGGAGGTAATAAAACTGACCTGTGAAAATTGTGTGAGTTATCCATTCATCACCTCCTCACTTTAAAATCAATGCCATGAGAAAGGTGATGTTCAACCATGACTGAAAAGAAAAGAAATTCATTTTTTAGTGTGATGTGATGCTGTCACCTAATTTATTCAAATTTTATCCTAAACCAGTCTTATAGTTGATTCTAGGGTACAAGTATTTTTACATAAGACCACTCACTGAAAAAGTAACAAAAACTGCTAGAAAAATTGAATTAGTTATTTATAAGTGAGAATTAAAAGACATAATAGTTTTCAAATTGACTATTACTTGATTGCATTCTATTCATTGTACATAACTTCAAAATTAATCAAGCGGACATCTGATGGAGAAAGTTAATACAAAGTTGGGAGAGACTCTGATGCCTGCGGATTTGTCTGTTCCTGTCTGTTGTCTTCCAATATTAATTTTGTTCTTGCAAAGTCATCTAGATCCACAGCTAAAAAGTTGCGTTGATAATTTCCTCTTTCATCCTAAAAAACAAGTACTGTATTTATCAATATTGTTGCGGTCATTTTAAGCATCAGATTTTAAAAAAGAGAATTCTTACCTCTACCATATCAACATAAACAGTCCCTTTCTTCCTAGATCCTTGAATGTAAAATTTGAGAAGCATATGTTTCTGCCCATTAATTTGATACTCGCTGTGGCTAAAAAAAAAAGAAAAAAAAAAAAGAGTTAGCTGGTTTATAGAAACACACTGAAGAAAGAAAAATACCGGTATTAAAAAAAAACAATCATACCTAACATGCTTCCTACGCCCTCGTCTGTTCTCTTCACCATAAGCCTTAATAGGTTCACCAAGGTGGTCTTTAACTCTTGAGTCTGCAATACATTTGTCAAACGCACTGGAGTAAATGTTATTCGGACTATTTCCTGAAAAAAGCTCTTGGAAAATCGCCCATAATATGGACGCAGTAATTCCTACACCGAAGAGTATTACACCCAGGTTACCAGCTGTTTTGGTAGTTTCTTTCACTGAAACAAGAGATATGGGAGTTAAAACAATTGGTGTACTCTTGGGAAGATAGAAACCAATGCACGGCAATAGATGTATAAACACACATAAATAAAACAGCACTACCAGAAAGACAATATTACCTGTTTCAAAAGCTGTAGCAGTTGATACCTCAGAACCCTGAGAGGACTTTACTTCTGTAAGTGTATTCGAATTTTCGTTTGAGGGCTGTCGAGAATACTGTCTATACGATAGAGTGACTGACGAGCAATGATGTAATTTTGACGTGCTGGTTCCTCTAAGAACCCAGAAGTTAAAGTATTTTGCAGGTGTGGCACATCTGCCAAGAAGGCTAACAGCTGAGAACATCCTGTAAAAATAAATCACAACAAAAAAGCTACAGTAGACTACTTGAAAACATATGTTCGGTGACAAAAGTGAAGGTCAAAATTGACAGTGTCAGCAAACTTTATCACTCAACAAAAGAGAAAAAGGGTCAAAGAAAATTTTTGGGTGCTCCTAATGTGTGGCCTGCGAAATATGACATAGATAAACACAAAGGAGAGGTTATAATGCCCTACAACCCTGCGTACAAAGTCGAATGCCCCTTGCTTAAACTGGAAAATCGGTGATATAACAGCGAAAACAGACGTATCATAACACATGAGTGCACTTAAAGGGGGGACAAAGCCATGTCACTGATTACAATATAAGAAAATAACGCCTTACTTGGAGATAAAGAATATTAAGCTGGAACTGGTTCTGCTGCCCGTCGTCAACTTTCATCGCCGGTTGGTAGAGGGCAGCACTAGCACGGTCTTTACAGGGGCAAGGTAGGCCGCCGTCTCCACGCCAGTGTGTTGCGGGACTGGAGGGTGGCCTACCTCACCATTACTATTGCCATTAAGGGCTAGACCACACATGATCGTATGCCATTTCGGGCCCGACACAAGCTCAGGCGCTGCTGGCCTTTATCACAAGAGCTGCCGGTTCTTTGACTGTAGAAATGATCTCAGGTGGGAGAAATGCTCTGGTAGGTGAAATACCCTTGGGCCGGGAAAGTGCTCTAGGGGAGAGAAAAGATGAGCACGGCTGGGGACGTTGCACACCCTTGCGGACTGCAGTTCTTTAGGGCTATCAGCAAAACACAGTTGATGTTTTATTACTGTATTCTAAGGATTAGAGTGCGACACTCTTTAGAAAGCGGTCGCGGTGCTGCTAGTCCTGCCAGCTGTCCACCAGCTCGGCCGGGTCGGGCACGGGCATGCACACGGCGCGGCGGGCGTCGTTGATGGCCTCGGGGCACAGGTCCATGGCCAGGGCCTCCTCCAGCACGTGGCCGTTGCAGCGCCGCACGGGCTGGGTGTCGTGGTACGCGTTGCGGAGGCAGTCCTCGCCGAACGCGGCCTCGCAGCGCGCCGCCTGCGTCGCCGTGCTCACCAGGAACACGTTGCCGTTGGTGGCGTGGCTGTTGACCAGGTTGCTCATGCCGCAGAAGCGGTTGCCCTCCACGAGCAGCAGCGCGCCGTCCCAGGGCTCCAGGGCCACGTCCGAGTTGCCGTCGAAGTGGTTGCCCACGATGTGGATGAAGTTCTGCAAAGTTTCCGTTTACATTGGCGGGTTCGAGGTGTTGTGTGTGACTGCGGCTCCGTCTTACTGTATGCACTGTACCTTGGAGCCCAAGTAGCCACCGGCGTGCGGCAGGCGGCCGCTCGTGTTGACGATCTTGTTGTTGATGAGGGTGATCCGGTCGTCGGTGCCCCAGAACAGCCACACCCAGTAGTGCTTGCCGTCGCAGTAGGCCGAGTTGGTGGTGTGGCCGTCGAAGGTGCAGGAGGACACGGTGACCCCCGTGTTGCTGGTCTGGTACGACACCAGGAACTGGCGCCCGATGTTCTGGGGGCAATGACGCGTTAGTTTGGCTTTCGGAGGGCAAGCATGCTGCAGCGAGGGGAGCAGCCCTAAAGCTACCTTGAAGGTGACGTTGTGGATCCACACTTGGTCCACGCCGTTGAAGGTGAGCGCGTCGCCGCCCCAGATGACGGCGGGGTTGATGTCCACGATGCTGATGTCCCTGATGATGACCTGCTGCGCCTTCCTGATCTTGAGGCCCTTGCCGCGGAGCACGCCCTTGCCGTTCACGCCCATGATGGTCTTGAAGGAGCCCACGTTGAGGGGCTCTGGGCCGGCCGCGTCGTAGGTCACCTGGGGAGCAGAGCGAGCAGAGAGCACGTCACTTGGTGGCCGCCGAGGCACTAAGGCAGGGGGGGGGGGCAGGCGGCAGTGGCGGACTCACGTTGGTCATCTCCCGGCCGTCGCAGGTGTCGGACTGGGCCAGCGAGTACTGGAAGCCGGGGCCGCACTTCTTGAAGAAGCAGCCGTCGCTGGTGGCGAGGCCCTGCGAGCCCGTGAAGTCGAACGTCTTGTCGAGCAGGATGATGCGGGGCACGTCGTCCTTGAGCAAGTTCTTGAGCTCCTTGATGTTCTTGGGCGTGACGGTCTTTCCTGTGGAAGGACAAAGTTGCAGTGCGATCATCCTTGTGGCAGGCGACAGTCTCCACCGTGGCAACCGTGGCCTGTCCCAGTGTACCTCCTTCGCCGCCCACAGTGCCCCTGCCGAAGCCCACCGGCTCCTGGATGCAGTCCGGGTCCCAGTTGGTCACCTCGGCGGTGACGGTCACGGCGGCCAGCGCCATCAAAGCGAGCAGAGTGCGAGCCATGGTGGCGATGATCGGTCGTTGAATGGTGGAATGGTGCTGAGTACTCGGCGCCTCGCTTTTTATCGAGCAGTGACGCTGGGTGACGAACGGAACGGACAGCTTGGCGACCCGTCCACAATCTCGCGGTAGGTGCAGTGTGCAAATTAAGACAGGTGCAAAGACTTCCCCCGAATCCAGAAATACTTCGTTTGCCTTCTGGTCTCGGTTTACCACAAGCACCCACTAGTGTATGTACATTGTGCGCTATACGCCACGAGCGCCAAAGACCTACCGATTCACTTTGCCCTTGGTAAACACGAAACAAAAAGGAATTACCGGGAAAATGATGACGCTCACAGCGGTTCGACTCCCGATCCTCTTTGCGCAGGGCAAAGACGGCCGACGAAAGAAAAAGGAATTGTACTGCGAAAGTGATGACGCTCACACCAGTTCGACTCCATCGCGACACCAAAGAACTGATGAACAAATCAGATGCCCAGAAACAAGCAAAGAGGATTGGAAGATTTTCGGCCAGACTTGGAATCTCCTTGGAAGCGACCTGACCGGGCCGGGCGTGGATTGACGCAACTGGCGGGACTGTCGGGCACCACGAGGCCTGGGCGTTCGTCCACCGAAAGCCACACTGTTAAAAGAAACTGTAGGAAAACAGCACATTTACCAACGAGTGATTTGCTTTTAAGCAGCACGTGTCATCGGAACTTAAAACAGCACAAATGCTGTTAGGAAACAGCAAGTTTCATCATTGGAGAAAACAACAAATATAGTCGATTTCCAATGCTGGAAAACAGAACATCTTGTTTGTAAAATTAATGATATATGCTGTTTTGGAACGGTATCCTGTCATTTAAGGGGGGAGACTCGTCTTTAACACCATAATTTTAGCAAATTTCAGGCTTACATGAAAACTATTTCCAATAGATTTGAGGGTCAGTGGGGTTTTCCAATAAAAAGCTGGTTCTTTAAGGTTCATTTTGGAAAAAAAAGTTTGACTCTAGGCCTCATAACCTAGGATCTGTAATCTTTCTGCCAAACCTCGAAAATACGACAAAAATTCACTGCGCGCATGATTTTTGGAGAATGAGGCATCATATCATAAATGTCTTTGTTGCTCCTTCAAAAGGACTCCCGGCACTCTAGATTGAACTAGGATAATTGAAATAGGTGGTTCCTAAGTGCCTGAAACTTACATTTTAAGGTGTACGAAAGAAAGCATTCAAATTTAAACATTTCCATAACCGTTTTCGGCCACTTCCGCTTGTCCGATTGAAGATATCCTAGTTCAGACTGACGGCCTTATGGAGGTGAAACATTGGAAAAATTATGAAGTCAATACAATCAACGGTCTGGCTTAAATCGTGCGCGCAAGACCCAAAATATTGCAATTGAGTAAAATGGCTCCAAAGTTTGAACGGTCTAACCTATCCTGTGGAAAATAAATTACAAAATGTCGTCCTTTGGCCAAACGGTTTTGAATTTCAAAACCAGCCAGCCACCCAATTCAAGGGTTTGACACAAAGAATTCAAAAAACTCAAAAACAAAAATCTGATTTTTTGAAGGAGAATGACGAGTCTCCCCCCTTAAAAACAACACCATTCATGCGAAGATTTGCCGGAGCATTTTGCAGCTCACGGCTCAAATCAAACTCCAACTATGTCAAAATAAATTCTGTTGTTTCTGAACAGCATTTGTGTTGTAAAGTTTTTTAGCAACACTTCCAATTTTTAAACAGCGGTGAACTGTGTAAGAACTGCACGAACTGTTACAAAACAAATGTCTTGTTTGAGCCGTCAGGAAACTCCTATTTCCTTTTTGTGAATAACAGAGAGACCGCGTTGAAGAACAGTGCTGTTTGTAAACAGAAAAGAGCGTTTCTGAATGACTGCTAGTATTGGATAAGACTATTAGGACCCTCGACATTTTTTTTGTGTATAACAACTTCTTTGTTTGAAAACAGAAAAGTGTTGTTTATGAACAGGTTGGTGCCATTTGGAAATGGTAATTCTGTTACACAACAACTTATTGTCAGAGATCAGATACAGAGAGCCATCATCCCTTTTTACAACACTGCTGTTGGATAACGACTCAGTGTCCAACAATATGCCGTTCTTCTACAACAAGTGTTGCTAAAAAACTTAACAGGATATATGCTGTTAATTAACAGCATCTTTTCTATCAGTGCATGATGCGCTTCGCCATCTTCGCTATGTCCGTTCATTATTGCAGTTGTCTGGAGAACAAGACGCATGCTTCTCGTGTCTTTCCGTTGTCACGTGACCGCCGTGATGATGGGCTCCACAGCCCCTGGCTGGATTTGTCGTGGAGTAGAGGCCCCGAAGCTAGGCGCTCTAGGGGGCTGGCCGGTTAGGGGGAGGAGGGGGGGGGGGGGGTGGCCAGCCCCGCCAGCACGGTAGTGGACTAGTGGACGGTACCGCACCGGGTGGTGGGGCATGCTGCGCGCGCGCGCTTCGCGCCTGTGTGTTCCCTCCCCACCCAGCCGGCGGGGGCAGCCGCAGCCGCAAGCCCCAGCCGCAGCCTGTCAACAAGTAAAATAGTCGCTGATACCACAGCATTCGTTCCGAGAGCACCGGAGACTCCAGGAGCTCCCGATTCGGCTCCGGTCAAGACGGTCTCGAAGCGCCAAGCGTCGCCATGGCTCGCCCCGAGTGGTTGCTGGTGGCGGTCGCCGCCATGGTCCTGAGCACGGTGCCCACGGCCCAGGCCGCCTCCAAGCTGCGTAAGTACGCTCGCCGAGCGCCAGAACATCCGAGAACAATCAATGTCACAGGGTGAATGTCGTCTCGCCTTCGCAAGCGAAGGGTGCACGACGAGGGTGTACGTCTGGAGCCAAAATAAGGCACGATGTGGTCCGATTCGCGTGGAGACTTCTCAAAGCACTAGAAGCAGGCAATTTGCACGGCAGGGCTAAAAGAATGTGTCGTAGTCTTCCGTCCATTAAAGAAAGCGAAAGCAGCTGTGCCCTTTGATTAGCCGCCGGTGGAAAAGTGGGGCGTAATGTCGTCAGCACGCGGTCCGAATCTTCCAGACAGTTCTAGACAGTTCCAGGGCGGACGTCGCGTCCAGGACCCGACTGTCTTCAACGGGATGCTAAGATGGGGAGCGGGATCACTTTACCGCACGTTATTTTTCTGCCGCATCTGAGCAGAATGTGGTCGGTCTTCTCATGTGCGGTTTGCGGTTTAATTCAATGGTCTTGATGAGATGACAATGTTTACTCGTGACTGCGTACTGTATCGAACTCTTAATACATTTCGTATTGTGGTGAACGAGTTACTTCATGTTACTTAAGGTTACTCAAGGTGAAGTTTCTAAGGTTGCTGAAGGTTTTGCTTTGGGACATAACATTTTTGTAAAGGCCCTTGCTTTGTTACTTTGTTACTTTGCTACTTTGCTAAGCTTTGTTACTATTTTTCTTCTTCTTTTTTTCGCTTCTAAAAGTGTCTGGCGTGTGTCTGAAACGGACTCTCCTTCCAGTTCATTGTACTTGTGGAATTCCCCCAGAAGTCACTGGCCGCTGTATTTGCACAATCTGTGCCCGTTTTTCTTCCTTTTTTTTCGCTTCTAAAAGTGTCTTGGCGTGTGTCTGAAACGGACTCACCTTCCAGTTCATTGTACTTGTGGAATTCCCCCAGAAGTCACTGGCCACTGCATTTGCACAATCTGTGCCTGAAAGTGAGGCGGGTGAAGCGGGCCGGCCTCGCCACGGTCACCGTGTTGCAATGCAACGCAACGCGGTGCCACGGCCTGGTTGATGAGCCCCCGCTTTACTCCGCCTCTGGCTTTAGACTCATTCCGAGAGTCGTTATCGCCTCACTGTCTCTCTCGCACATGTAAAGGAGGCCCCATGAGTGCGAGAGAGACGCACCGACGAAAAAGACTCTCGGGATCGGTCTAACTGCTCCACCTGCTCCGCCGACATCGACGTCGACATGCAAGGGGCTGCAGGCTCATTTCGAGTGGGCCGTCGGTCTGTCTCGCTCCCACCCATACGGGGCGGCCCATGGGTGCGAGAGAGAGAGAGAGAGAGACTGTGTCGCGGACTGGGTTACGGCCACAGCGCCACGCGCGGCCGGCGACTTTGCAGGACCTGCAGGACTTGCCGGCGGCATGGCCGTCCGTACGCGCTCCGCCCCGCCCCGCCCCGCCCCGCCCCGCCCCGCCCCGCCCCGCCCCGCCCCGCCCCGCCCCGCCCGCCCGCCCCGCCCCGCCCGCCCCGCCCCGCCCCGCCCCGCCCCGCCCCGCTCGGTGCTCGTACCCGTTGGACGCGTCCGAGAGTGTGCGTGTGCAGCACGCAGCGCACAGCATCCCAGCGCACGCGACGAAGGCCTGGCCGTGTGGCCCTTCGGACGCAGCTAGGCCGCCAGCCACGCGCCAGGCGGGTGCCTTATTGCCTGGAAAAAGCCCCCACGGCCTGCAGCAGCGGTAGCAGCAGCGACCGCACTGTGAAACGCCCTGAAAGCCTTTGCTTTGCCCGCAGCGTCCAACTTCAAGCGCTGCGCCGCCGCCGACCCCAAGTTCAACGAGTGCCTGCGGGGCGCCGTCGAGGACGCCTTCCACAAGATGGTGAACGGTAAGGGACTTCCCCGACCGCTCTAGCGAGCAACAGCGTCAAATGTGAGTGCTCGAACCCCGGGTCACGTCTGTCATGTCTCAGGAGTGCCCAGTCTGGGCGTGCTGCCCGTGGACCCCCTCAAGGTGGACCGAATCAAGATCAACCAGGGCGGCGGCTCCGTCAGCCTCAACATGGACCTGAGGAACATCACCATCACCGGGCTGGCGGACACCAAGATGCTCAACTACAGGTGCGGCGCTTCACCGTGCAGTGCAGTGCCCCGCCTGGCCCCGCCAAGGAGGAGTGAGGCCAAGGAAACTTTGATAACTTGGTGTGTCCTGTGTCCGCAGCGCCAACCTGGCCGACGCCACCCTGGACACGGCGTCGCTGACGCGCTCCCTGCGCCTCGAGTTCGACCACGTCATCACCGGCCGCCTGCTTCTGCTGCCCATTCGGGGCGCCGGCCCGGGCAGCATCACCCTGAGTAAGGCCCTCCCTCTGGCGCCGTCGCTCTGTCTCTCTCGCACTCGTGGGCCACCCCGTGTCAGCGCCGGAGAGACCGAGCGACGACAGCGAAATCAATCTGCTGGCAGACGACTGAACTCTGTCCCTTCTCCAGCCCAACTGCTCACGGGCCACAAGCTCAAGTTCGTGCCCAAGATGAAGAAGGACAACCTCTACTGGAACATTCAGGACTACTACGTCAAGTTCGTCCCCAAGAACATCAGCATCGACTTCCAGGGCCTCTTCAGCGACGGCCGCGGCGACGCGAACCTCGGTAAAGAAAAACGACGTGGATGGCTCGATCCGAACCTGTTCGAACCGCACCGCCGAGACAGTGTCTCAGACACGCCCAGCCCCGCCCAGCCCGCTATCTCTGGCGCCAAATCAAACAGTAGTCCGTTCCTTGCTACCGAATACCCAATGCCGAAAACAGCCGGTTCCGCGCGACACTCAGCGAGACTACGACGCCGACTGCGGTCGCGATACGCTTCCCGCCCCGTCCGATTCCCGATACTGCAGCCCGGAGCCCAAACTTGTCCGGGCGAGTGGCGTGGCGTGGCCGCGTGGCGCTTCGGAACTTTCCTGGCGGCCAAGATCAACGCCCTAGTGAAGTGAACACACTTGCATTGGCTTGCATCACCGCGGTGCTGCAGTCCGTGCTGGTAGGCAGGGTCGACCGACGGGGCTGGCAGACGGGCGGCCTTGGGGACGAGGACGAGTCCCAGACGTCTCGCCCTCCGGTCCTGCTGGCTTGCTGGCTACCCGGCCAGCGGCAGGGCGTCTTGTCCTCCAGGACCAGGACTGGATGGCCTCAGGACAAGCCTCAGGACAATTGCAGCCAGCGCACAGTGGGCCAGCAACCGGCGCAGGCGGCCAAAATTCTTGACGCATTTTGCGCTTTACAGTCGTTAAATGAGACTTGAATCGAACGTGTGACCCCACCAATGGATTGCTCTCTGAACGAGGAATCCATTGGTGGGGTCACACGCTCGGTTTGAGGCCCATTTAGCGTTTCTGAAGCTCAAAATGCGTCTAGATTTTTGTCCGCCTGCGCCGCCGGTTTCTGGCCCACTGTGCAGCGTGCAGCGGGCCGATTCCGAACCAGAGCTTTGTCGTCTCACTCCGTCTCACTCGCACTCATGGGCCTGGGGCGTCCCGAAAAGGTGTGAGCGAGAGCGGCCCTGGTTCAGAATCAGCCTGGAGACAGTTCCAGAAGGAGCTCTGTCGCAGCCCCGCCTACTGACGGAGTCCCATAGACGCTCTTTCTCTCTCGGTCGCAGGCGAGCAGCTCAACAGGTTCATGAACCAGAACGCGTTCCTCATCTTCGAGGAGATCGGCAGCGCGTTCGAGGAGGCCTTCAGCGGCGTGGTCAAGGAGGTGACGCACCGCGTGTTCAGCCGGGTGCCCATCGCAGACATCTTCGTCCTGGGCAAGAAGGCCTGACGCACGAACCTCCCCGACGTCCGCCCTGTCCTTCTCGCCCGGCTCACCGCCCTCGCCGCCCTCGCCGCTCCCGTCGGAGAGCAGTCCATCCCAAAGAACAAGTGTCTCTGTGTGCTTTCTGGCCCCATCCACCAGCGATATGGGCCTCGAATAGTGTAAAACATTCTGTGATATATCTGTGCGAAAAAACAAATTAGGAAAATAAAAACAAATTGAGATTATAGAAACGAGTGAGCGTCGTTTTCGTTTTGGTTCGTTCAAACACGCTTCCTCGAAATACTGACCCAAACTCGCGGAAAATGATTCTTCTCGAACTCAATCCCGGATCTGGCCCCACGGCGCACGCGGGTACCCACATGCCCCCCCTCTCTCCCGCCTTCCACACGCACGTACACTCCACCCCGCTCCGGCCATGCCCCAGCCCAGCAGAGGACAAGGGGTCACGAGGCTGGCGGGTCGGTCCAAGTCGTGTCTCGTTGTGTCTCGGGCGGGGCAGCAGGCAGCAACGGGGACTGCGCGAAAATCCACGTCCGTCTGGATTCCCAACAGTCACTCTGTCGCTCTCGCAGTCATGCGGCATGCGGCCGTCGTAAGGGTTGCACGAGACGTAGCTCGGCGAAACCCTTGACGACACCACCTGGATCGGTCTAACTGTGCTCGGCAGTATAGGACAGGGGTCTCAGAGTGAGCATGGCTTGCGGGCCGCATAGAGAGAGAGAAAGGCAAAGAAGAGAGATAGGAGATGAAATGAGTGAGGCGGCGAAGGTGTGACACGCCGGACTCGACCCAGCCGCACGGCAGCGGCGACGGCGGCGACCCAGCGCTGCGCTGCCTCGGCCGCACGGGCTGACTGTCTGTCCTTGTTCCTCCCATATGGCCTTGTGAGTGCGAGAGAGATGCCGGCCAGCCACGGCGAGCCGGCCGGTTGACACGTTTGACAGCTGGGCGACGAGGCAGCGCGCCGCCGCCCAGCCAGCCTGGACCTGTGCGGCCCGAGTCTGGCCCGCCTATCTTTCCCATTGCGGCCCGCTGCGGGCCGTGTGGCACCCGAGCTCCGGGCCGCCCGTCTGAGACCCCTGGTATAGGAAAACACCCAGGCCAGACTTGCATTGGCCCAGAAACCGAGGCAGAGACGAGCTGCCGCTGCTGCCGCCTGTGCACCGCCAGGGCGCGGCCAGGTTCCTTGTCCTTCGGGCGACGAGCGTGCGCACCCGCCTGGCAACCCATCGGGTGGGGTAGCGGGGGCAGTGGGTTGCCTGCGCGGCAGGCGTACAGCACGCGGTGGCCACGCTGGTGGAGCAGGCCAAGCAGGCCTCGGGCCGCCGACGTGGGCTGTGTTGCGGGGCGTGGGGGACGGTCAACAAGTTGCAGAGCTCGGTCCCGCCCTGCAGAAACACTCCGCGCAGCGCGCCCGTCGGACTGTCTCTCTCGAACCCATGTGGGACGTCTCATGAGTGCGAGAGAGAGAGAGAGAGAGAGAGAGAGAGAGAGAGAGAGAGAGAGAGAGAGAGAGAGAGAGAGAGAGAGAGAGGGAGAGAGAGAAAGAGAGAGAGAGAGAGAGAGAGAGAGAGAGAGAGAGAGGTCAGAGTCTTGGTCGTCTGGTTCGGCGTCCCTTCGGGTCGGCGCTACGCGGCGCTACGGCCGAGCTAATGACTCCGTTTGAGCGAGGCAGGCCTGGAGGCCCCGCCGCTGGAGACCCCTGGACACGGAGACTCGGCCCGAAGATCAAAGGACGGCAAGGGTCAGGCCGTGAGCCCGTCACGGCGAGGAGGGGGCGGGGGTCGCGGAGGCCTGCAGGCGGGGCCGTGCCGGCCGTGCCGGCCGTGGGGGTGGGGAGGCCGAAGGTTCGCCGAGCGCAGCCGAAGGCAGCTCCTTGTTCGGCGCAACTGGGGGTGGCGGCGGCGCTGGGGGCGGCGGGGGCCGCAGGGTGCCCGCCCCCCCCGCCCCGCCCCGCCCCGCCCGCCCGCCCCGCCCCGCGCCCCCCCGCCCCGCCCCGCCCCGCCCCGCCCCGCCCCTCGGCCAGGCCGCCAGCGCCGCCCGCCACCCGCCAGTGAGGGCGAGTCCACGGTGCCGGCAAGGCGGCCCTTCCATCCACGTGCGCGTCGACACTCGAGTAAGTACAAGCATGCTGGTGCACTACGAGTCCTCCGTGCGCCGTCCCCGCCGTCCCCGCCGTCCCCGGCGGCCTCGCGGCGCGCACCGCCAGACCCCGTCGGAACAGAAGTGTCGAAAGCACGTCACACCGAGACGGACCTCTGTCAAACGAAGTGCGAGGGATGGAGGAAAATGGCATAACAATAAGTTGTCACCGCCGGCATGATCAACCCTTGCCGCGCGGCTTGCCCTTCCATTTCCCGTCTCCGAAACGCCCAGAGTCTTGCCGCGTGGGATTGGTCGCTACTTCCTATGGATGTGAGACTGCCATTTTCACTAGCATTTAGCCGTTTATTTGCTTCGTTTTCACCTTTTAATCAAATCTCTGCCGTCCAGCAAGACGACGCGGAGCGCTGACATAACGAAAAACCTTGCCTGCAGTAGTGGTGGCCTCGCCGATGCTCATCCCGATCGTGTTCCTCCACCGTGGCCGATACAGGTGGTCCAATAACACAGCCCCGCCCCACCCAGCCCCGCCCCGCCCCGCCCCGCCCCGCCCCGCCCCGCCCCGCCCCGGCATTCTCAGCACGGGGCAGCGGAGGACGCGGCCAGAATAAGAGGGCTGTATCGGTCCGAAGGGGTCGTTCCATTCCGCGGCTCGCCCGCTCGGGGAACACCGGGCACTCTGCTCGCCCGAACTTCTTCTCCCTGCCTCTAGTTCTCTCGTGTCATTGGTCGAAATTAGAGACATTCAAGCATACCGGTCTTTTTCAGCGTTTTTTCTCTTTTGCATTGTATTTTGCATTTTTTTGCATTTTTTAGCTGGGCGCAGGCACGGGGCTCTGTGGGCAGTGGAGCGGGAAATGAAATGGGCGCTGTGAATGGGATGGCTGGCTGGCTGCTGGCGCGCGGCGGTGCATGTCGCTGTTCCTAGTTCATGAAGCCATTGCCGCCGGGAGGGTTGGCACTGTCGGCACCACAGCGCGACTCATCCAACGGGCCAAGCCCGAGGCCAAGCAGCACCCCGCGCGCACAGTGGGCCAGAAGACCGGCGCGGGCGGCCAAAACTCCAGACGCGTTTTGCGCTCCAGAGTCGCTAAATGGCACTCGAAACGAACGTGTGAGTGTGACCCCACCAATGGGTTGCTCTCCGAACGAGGAATCCATTGGTGGGGTCACACGTTCGGTTCGAGTCCCATTTAGCGACTCTGGCGCTCAAAACGCGTCCAGAGTTTCGGCCGCCTCCACCGGTCTTCTGGCCCACTGTGCCGCGCCCCTCGACCTCGTCGTGTCGCCGCCTTCATCCCGTTCCTCTTGTCGTCCTGCAGGCTGGTGCGTCCGTGGGGCGGTGAGCGGCCCGCGTCGGCGGGCCCGCACGGCCAGGGCCAAGGCCAGGGGCAGCAGCAGCATCAGCAGGCGCCCCAGAACAACATCGTGAGCGCCGTGCAGAACTTCCTGTCCAGCTCGCCGCTCGTCAGCCAGATCAGGGGGCTCGTGGTAAGTAAGCGCTTCGTCGCTCGAGACAGAGAGACGAGCAATGTCGAGGGGGGAACAACTACCCACATTCATTGTACAAAATTTGAACACATTCCCTCAACCTGGAGGGAAAATCGCCTGTAAGTAGGCAACACGTGTGACAAATACAGCAGAAATCTTGCACATTCCAACACATTCCCACACTCGTTGTACACTGATTTTCACAGTGGGTCACCCCTCGAGCAACGGCTTTTAGGGGCGTGGAAATGTGAGCTGCGAGGCGGCATGGCAGCGCGGCGGAGCGGCAGAACACTGGGCAACCGGTCAGTCGCCCCCAGAGCCACGACGCGCGAGGCGTTAGCCGCGTTAGCCGCCAGCCCCATCAACAGAAACAAACAAGTTCACGCCACGCGGCCACTTTTTGAGCAGTCCCACCGGATACTCAATCGCTTCCACCAATTATTCGGAACCCCACGGGGCCCGTCGGCCACAGCAAACACGTCTGAGCCCCGCGGCGGACTGACTACTGGGACCGCTTCCGTCGTAAACTTTTGTCGATAATTTGCGTTTGTTTCCTTAACTGACACACCATTCCACACCTGTCAACGCGGTTTTTTTTTCCACCAGAGATAAAAGTAGGCGACGCCTTCTCGTGGGCGTTTTCACGCCGTCCCACTGGTGCACTGCGTCGGCGACACTTGGACACACTTCCACTCTTTGGCGGGCAAGATTCTTTAGATTAGACCGGCCGGCGGGACCGACCCCGATAGAGAGAGGCTCTCGCTAGTCCTCGCCGCAGCGCCCGCGAGTCTAGTGCAGTGGAGAGGCCTGAGGGGCCGAGGGAAGAGACCGACTTCGGTTGGGATGGGTGATCGCGCCAAGAAGGGTCCAAAACGCAGTCCTCTAGCGCAATTAGCCACCATGCTACAGGTAAAAACGGAAGAAAAAGACACTTTCCAGAGGAGGGGTGAAAATATCCGAAATTGTTGAGGGTTATTGATGGATTTGTCTCTCTCCCACCTACGCGGATGCCCTCCAAAAAGAGCATCTGATCCATCTCAGTCTCTCCCCCCCTCTCGCGCGAATAACGCTCGGAATAACGATGGCAGGTCGTGGCGGGCCGTGCCGCCGCTTTGTCGCTGGCCACTCTAATTACGAGCCGGGTAATGACGATGACGTCATCGGATGGCACTTTCTGGAATACGGGGGGGGGGAGCCTGCCTCGTGCTTTGCAGAGGAGGACGGACCAACTGTGCTGCTCTTTATCAGGTGGCAGGGCGCGCGGTGCGGTGCGGACCGGGCAGGCTTGGCGCCAAGACCACCACGCCGCACCACGCCCACGCCAGACTCGTCCTCCTGATTGCGTTTCGAGAGAGGCACGGCGGAGATAGGGAAGGACGTCCTCAACAGGCAGGCAGACAGACAGACACAGACGGACGGACGGACGGACAGACAGACAGACAGACAGACAGACAGACGGACAGACAGACAGACGGACTGACTGACTGACTGACTGACTGACTGACAGACAGACAGACAGACAGACAGACAGACAGACAGACAGACAGACAGACAGACAGACAGACAGACAGACAGACAGACAGACAGACGCACAGGCAGAGGGCAGACGGGCAGCCAGGAGCGAGTCTGCTCCCGTGGCCGAAGAGGAGGGGAGAGGCGCCTCAATCGAAGCATCAGGAAATTGAAATGGCAAAGTGGATGTCGCGCAGAATATCGAGAGGTCTCCTCCCGTCCTTGGGTGACGACGGTGCGCCCCGCCGCCGGTGGAAAAGAGAGGGGGGGGGAGGGGCAGACCGGCACGGGGTGCGAAGTGCGGCGGCGGCGGGCCGGCCGGGGTTCGCGTTATTGCTCGTTGTCGGACTGGCTGCCGATGACGGGGCGCGCGTCGCGGGCCGCGATGGAATATGGAAATGATTGACTGTACGTGTCTGCTGTGGAGGAAGAGGAGGGGGAGGCGCCCGCGCCTAGCCAGCCCGCCACCGCACCACCGCGCCACCGCACCACCGCGCGACAGTTTAAGCCGTTTGTCGTGTTGGCGGGAAAGCGCGCGCGCGCCGCACGCCGCTCGATTAAAACCTTGCGGTCGCTTGCGGTGTAGGTGTTGCGTGCCGCCCGTTCCCGCGCTCCGGATGTGTGTGTCTGTGTGTGTGAGTGTGCGCGCGCCCACGGCGGCGGGTTAGCGCCTTGACTCGAAGGGCTTACGAGGTGGCGGAGGCTTAAGCCGCGGGGCGGAGAGGAAGGGGAAAGAGCAAGGCGCGACTCGGGAGAGGGAACGTCGCGCACGTGCCAGAAGACCTGTAAAGGCGGCCAAAACTCTTGACGCGTTTTGAGCCCCAGAATCGCTAAATGGGACTCGAACCGAGCGTCAGACCCCACCAATGGATTCCTCGTTCGGAGAGCAATCCATTGGTGGGGTCACACGTTCGGTTCGAGTCCCATTTAGCGACTCTGGAGCTCAAAACGCGTCTAGAATTTTTGCCGCCGCCACCGGTCTTCTGGCCCACTGTGTCGCGGAGCGGAGGCCGCCGAAGTGGACTGGGACAGGCAGGGACAGGGACTAGGGGGTGAAACTAGCAGCCCAGTGGCGGGGCGCGGGGCGCACAGCAGCGGGGCGCCCGTGGGAAACAATAAAAGACACGGCACGGTTAATTTAAAAGATTATGCCAGACCATTAAAGCTCCGTCGGCTGGTCTGGTGGGGGTAGGGGGGGGGGGGCAGGGGCGGCGGAGCAATCTGTTGGAAAAACCGTGTAAAGTGAAAGGATCTCCCCGGCCAACAAGTTCGGCCCGGGGAAATGATAAATGACTCGGCGGATGGCCGCGGGAAGGGCTGGGAAGGGCTGCAAGTGCGAAGGGAAGGGCCGGGCTGGTTGAGCGGGCCGAGGTGCTCGGGGGAGGGGGAGGGGGCAGGGGCTGGACGTCGTCTGTGGCGTGGCGTGGCGTGGCGTGGCGTGGCGAGGCGAGGCGTGGCGAGGCGAGGCGAGGCGTGGCGTGGCGTGGCGTGGCGTGGCGTGGCGTGGCGTGGCGTGGCGTGGCGTGGCGAGGCGAGGCGAGGCGTGGCGAGGCGAGGCGAGGCGTGGCGTGGCGAGGCGAGGCGAGGCGTGGCGTGGCGTTGCGTGGCGTGGCGAGGCGTGGCGTGGCGTGGCGAGGCGTGGCGAGGCGAGGCGAGGCGAGGCGAGGCGTGGCGTGGCGTGGCGTGGCGTGGCGAGGCGTGGCGAGGCGTTCTTGCAGGTGGCGCATCCCCCTGCCCTCGCCCCTCCTGCCCATCACCCTCACCCTCACCTGGTGCTGCACAGGCTGCAATAAATCAACCCAGTCCACCATGACTCCTCGGCTGTGTGCGGCGCAGTCGCCAAGTTGTTTGTCCCTCCCTTCTCTCTCCCTCTTTCACTCACTCTCTCTCTCTCCTTGCCTCTCTCTCTTTCTTCTCTCTCTCCTTGCCTCTCGGTTTCTCCCTTCTCTATCCTTGCCCCCCCTCTCTCTCTGTCTCTTTCTCTTCTTCTCTCTCTCCTTGCCTCTCTCTCTGCCCCCGGCGCGACAACCCCGTCGAGGACGCAACGAGAAAGCTCGGCGCGCCCGCCGCGCTGACGTGCAGATCCCCTGGCAGCTGTGCTGCGCTGATGCCCGCTGACGTGAAAGCCCTTCACGACGGGTCGCGCGTCTCGCTCCGACTTTAATCCGGTGCCCCTGTATCCCTAGTACTCCTTGTATTCCTCGCGCCGCCCCCCTCGACTCCTTCGCGCCGCCCCCACCCCCTCCCCCCACCCTGCCCCCACCCTCGCCCGTATTGATTTTCCCACAGCATCCCTGCGCTCACGCTGCTCATGCCGCTCACGGCTCAACGCTGCCCGCGGTGCGGCGCGGAGCGTGGCGTGGCGAGCCGTGCCTCCGCGCGCCTCCACGCGGCTGGGGCGTCGCGGGCGGGGCGTCGCTTCGCCACGTGTCGTGGCATCCCTTTTGTCATAATAAACCCCCCACCCCCACTCCACTCCCCAGCCAGCGGCAGCAGCTCCTGCTCCGCGCCGCTGCACCCGTCCCGTAGCGCCGCGTAGCGCCTGCGGTCCGTGGGATAGCCTGCCCCGCCGCACCGCCGTGTCGCCGCGTCGCCGCGGTGCCCACCTTCCCGGCGCTCCGCGCTCCGCCGCACAGTGGGCCAGAAGACCGGTGGAGGCGGCCAAAACTCTAGACGCGTTTTGAGCTCCAGAGTCGCGAAATGGGACTCGAACCGGACGCGTGACCACACCAATGGATTCCTCGTTTGGAAAGCAATCCGTTGGTGGGGTCACACGCTCGGTTCGAGCCCTATGTAGCGACTCTGGAGCTCAAAACGCGTCTAGAGTTTTGGCCGCCTCCACCGGTCTTCTGGCCCACTGTGCGGCGCGCCAGCCGTGCCGCGCTCTCTCATCCTCGCTGTCTCTCTCTCTCTCACACACACAATCTCTTCCGTCTCTACCCACTACCGTTATGCAGCTCCTTTGTCTCCTAATCTTCTCCCCCGCACTGCACCCTGCCCCCTGCTCTGCTGGCCTGCCTGCGTGTCCTCGCGGCAGTGCGCCTTTGTGCGGGCCGTGGCCTGCCAGCCGGCATGCACTCTGTGAAATAAAGATCAGGGTTTGGTAAGCGAATTTTCGGCTGATTCCGGTCTAAGACGACGTGGCTTCATGCGGTGTGGTGTCAGCCCGACGGCCGGCTCCGCACGCGGAAGAACTCCCCCGCCCCCTCGAAGCAACAGTGCAGGGCGCCCTTGGCTTCCAGGAAGATGGCGCGCACCCGCCAGATGGGCCCCTCCAGGCGGTACGTCGAGGCCAGGCTGTTGAGGGCCTCCATGGACAGCATGCCGTTGCGCAGCGTGTAGTTAGCCTGCCGGCACGATGCAATTCGGACAAAAACTTTTCATGCCAACGACTCCTCCGTCAACAGTGGACACTCACCTTGGTGGCGGGGCAGCTGAGCTTCGGACGCAGGTCGCTGACGATCTTGGACCAAGGCATGTTCTTGTTCATCATGGCCATGCAGCCGGCGGCGTCGCCGAAGTCCAAGGTCTTGAACGGCGCGCACCTGCTGTTCGACACCACCTCGTCGCACTTGTCGGCGGTCAGCCTGATCTGTATCACGCACAAGTAGTCGTGTCACGCCGGGGCGCCTCGAGACGACCCGAAAGTCACCCCCGGTTGTTGACGGCGTGCTTGCCCTGCTTGCCTTGGTCCAGCGGGGGACGCTGCGGCTCACGGTGCCGTTGAGGGAGAAGGTGACGTCACGGCCCACCATGTCGTACACCACGTGGAGGTTCTCGATGGCGTTGTTGGGGAGCTCGCACGCCTTGATGTACTTGGGCCGCATCTCCAGCTTGAGGCTGGCGGCCTCGGCGTCCCGAAGCGGCCACTGCGCCGCCAACGCTCTCAGCGCTCTGCCTAGCGCGGCAAGCGGACGCAAGGAGAACCGCAGCCAGACCCACAACCGCGATGTCAAAGACCGTCGGCCGTCGGCTGGCCCCGTTTTGGTCTTCGGGTGGACAGTGGCGTGCGCAGGGGGGGGGGGTCAGGGGGGTCATGACCCCCCCCTTTGGCCACTAGACAGCCGCCTGAAAGGTAGGCAAATTGCGCCACTTTCCCCCTGTAAGTAGGCAAAAAGCGTGGCCTGACCCCCCCCTTTCTAAATTTCTGCGCACGCCACTGCGGGTGGAGGACTTTCTGCTGTTGTTTTTGCGTCCGCTTCAGAAGCTCGGGAGAGCACCGCACAGTGGGCCAGAAGACCGGTGGAGCGGCCAAAATTCTAGACGCGTTTTGAGCTCCAGAGTCGCTAAATGGGACTTGAACCGAACGTGTGACCCCACACGCAAAAAAATAAATCGATTCAGAGCTAAAAAGTTAGCACCAGTGCTAATTTATCTAGCTCTGTAGGCCCAGCAAAATTTTTAGCTGCACAGCTAAAAATTATTAGCTGGGTAAATTTAGCTATGGAGAAAACGGAGATTAGTGGCATTGGAAACAACTCTAGCTGCATTAGCATTGTAGAATTCTTCATGATTGTGATATTTATTAGAAGGTGCGGGATTTTCTGTCTAAGACGGACCATTCGTCCTGAGGCGTAAGGCTCCTCCGGGAGAGTCAAGTCTCAAGGGACTTTAAAAATTGCTGACCATGGGTGATGTCACGGTGAGGACGCGGGGAGCATCCGTTCCCCGACTAACCCATCTCTCACTGCTAGCCACCAGCGCGAGCGAAGCGCCACGGAACGAACGTAGCCTTGCCCTATCTCCTAAACATTTTTGCTGCATTGTAAATCCCATTTTTGCAGCCATTGATTAGCACTGCAGCAAACTGAGGTAGCTGAATCCTCCAGAAATATAGGTTCCGGGAAAGCCGACCTCCGGCAGACCCTCAACTAAAGGAGCAGCGCTACTCAGCAGAGGTCGCTAGCAGAGTTGCAATTTTTTTAGCTGTGGTGCTAAAAAACGCCAACTAAGAAAGTTAGCTCTGGACTGACTTTTATTTTTTTGCGTGCACCAATGGATTGCTCTCCGAACGAGGAATCCATTGGTGGGGTCACACGATCGCTTGCTCTCCGAACGAGGAATCCATTGGTGGGGTCACACGATCGCTTGCTCTCCGAACGAGGAATCCATTGGTGGGGTCACACGATCGCTTCGAGTCCTGTTTGGCGACTCTGGAGCTCAAAACGCGTCTAGAGTTTTGGCCGCTGCGCCGGTCTTCTGGCCCACTGTGCACCGTAACTTCGCGCAGTCACAGGGAATACGAAAGAGAACCCGGAGCACCCCAGTCTCGGAACCAACCTGTGTGGCGGCGAGGACGAGCGCTGCGGCGGCGGTAACCCATGGCATGGTCGTGCGGCCCTGACGTCGCTCTGGCGGGCTGCCTCCGTCGCGCGCCGCGCTGCTGCAGAAGTGCTTCACGCCTCACGCGCCGAGAGACTAATTCCGGAAGCCATCATGACCCACGCGAAGCACCGCGTGTCGGAAGCAATGTTCGGCTGCCGCAGAGGAAAAGTCGGAGCGGGCAGTGACTTTGTGCTTTCCGCGGTCACTTTCGGGAATTCGGGCGCGGATCGTTCTGAGAATAGCTTCGCGGCTGGTGCGAGAGAACGTTGCTCCCCGATCCGAGTCCCGGACAAGACGGCGACGGCGCCGGAGTCGCACATGGCGATCAAGTGCCACAGCACCGTCAACTTTTGACGTTTTTTGATTAAGCTTTTTTTTCCGCCTCGCTCCAGTGCAGCTGCACGCCACCGGTGTGGCATCGGCACTTTTTTCCGGCACTCCGGCGTCGGCAAATGACCCGATGCCGTGTGCGTGCGCAGTGTCGTCACTGCCACGGCTCGGCGCCCAGATCCAGATTACAACAAACCCGCGGAAACACGACTCACTCCGATACCCATCCTTGCAAACTGTGACAGCCGGCGACAGCCCTTCCGAAGGCTGTGCGGCTATTCCTGCCGAATTATTATCTGCGTGAGCAATTGACCATCAGGCCTGTCACCGTCACTGCAATTCACTTGGTTTCAAGATTATTTTTTTGTCGCAACTGTATTTTCTTTCTTTTTCAACGGCCGTGCCTCTGCCGCGTTGCCGTGCCGCGCGAAGTCGGTGAACTTCGCCGCCGATGGAGTTGGAATTCCCTGGCAGGGCGTTTCGGTAAAGGGGGGAGTGGGGGGTTAAGTTGGCCAGGGTGGAGGACTCTATCAAGGAGCGCAGCGCTCGCCCCGAGCGGCAGGCAAAGTGGGTAAGTGGGCGGGGCGAGGCGGGGCGGGGCGGGGCGGGGCGGAGCGGGGCGGGGCGGGGCGGGGTGGGGTGGGGCGGGGCGGGGCGGGGCGGGGCGCGTCGCAGTTTCAGGATCTGCGGTCGAGGGCTGCAGCAGGCAGGCTGGGGCGGCTGGGGGGCTCAGTCGGGTAGGCCGACCAGGCAAGGGGTCCTGCAGACTGATCTCTGTCGCACTCGTCACACGTCGCGCACAAGTGCGAGAGAGACGGACACCGACTGCCGCGCTGCTGCTGCGACCGAAGGGGAGGGCCTAGTCCTTCTGCAATTTAATTCCGAACGGGGCCCGTCTGCCTGTCACACTCGCACCCATTCAGGACGCCTCGGGCGTGTGTGTGTGTGTGTAGTGAGTGAGAGAGAGAGAGAAGAGAGAGAGAGAGAGAGAGAGAGAGAGGGGGGGGAGGGAGAGGGAGAGAGAGAGCTGTCCCCGCTGTGCTGTCTATTCCAACGTGCTGCCCTGCATCCCCCCCTCCCCCTAGTGCATTTTGCCATCCCGACAGGCGAACAGGCCGACAGGCCGACAGGCGGGCGGTGCTGGTAGGGATTACCCGCACCCTTGGCGGCCTTGGCGGCCTTGGCTCTGGCTGGAGAATCATCCCCTCACACTCGAGCGCGGGGAGCGGCGCGTGAAAAGGCACGAAAAGCGAAGCCTCTCTCCCTCCAGTGGCGTGGGGTGCGAGGCAACAGGCAGAGGCGTCCACCCCTTGTTCCCTCGCGTTATCGCACTCGCGCCTCGCGCCCGTCCGCGCCGCACCCAAGCGTGGCGCAAAAATGAGAAATCCCGCGGCCCAGTTCTGCCAGGCCTGTACTGCCAGTGGCGCAGCCGGCATGACGGATGGCAGGGTGGGGGAGCGGGGGCAGTGGAGGGAAAGAAAGAACGTTCGAAATCGACCAGAAAGTTGGCCGCCACCAGCAGCTGCATTGAGACGGGCTGGGCCGGTGGCTGGTTTCGTCGCTCTGTCTCTCTCGCACCCTGAAGGGCCGCTCTGCGAGTGCGAGAGAGACAGAGCGACGAAGCGCTGTTCGGAGCCAGCCGGCCACCGCTCCACACTTTCCGCAGAGTTGGACTCGCCTTCCCTCATGAATAGCGATAGCGGCAAATCACGTTAGACGGCCGGCGGCGAGCCGCGCGGTGGGAGTCGGCGTGTGGAGAGGGAGTCCCCGGGTTCGAATCCCGAGTAAGATGAGTTTTGGCTTTTCCAGACGCGGCAGACAGGCGGCTCCTCCACGCCGGGATGCAGCCCGCAGCACCAGCCGCGGCAGTCGCAGCAGGCCGCCAGCGCGCCGTGGCGGCCGGGCGACGGCTGGTACCGCGAGGGTGAGTCCTGTGCCATCAACATCGCGTAAAATGTCTTTTATTTGACTGTTGGTAGACCCTTCCCTTGTGGACGGTGTTTGACGCCGGTGTCCATGCCGTGCCGCAGGCAACACGCCCCCAGTGCAGGACGCGCCGACGGCGTCCCGGAGCGCGGCGGCGGCGGCGACCAAGACAGGGCCGCTGGTGTCCAAGGCCCAGATGAAAGGCAAGTCGAAGGCTGCCCCCTCGCACCTCGCTTCGCACCCTCCTAGCCCTGGCGTTCCGCTCCCGCTCAAGTCGACTGTCTTCGTCTTCGCAGAGTTCCGCGAGGCGTTCAGCCTGTTCGACAAGGACGGCGACGGCAGCATCACGCAGGAGGAGCTGGGCCGCGTCATGCGCTCGCTGGGGCAGTTCGCGCGCGAGGAGGAGCTGCACGACATGCTGCGCGAGGTGGACATCGACGGTGAGAGCAACCTTCCCCGAAGGTGTGGCCCGAAGGTGGTGGCGACAGTGGGCCAGAAGACCGGCGGAGGCGGACAAAACTCTAGACGCGTTTTGAGCTCCAGAGTCGCTAAATGGGACTCGAACCGAACGTGTGACCTCGCCAATGGATTCCTCATTAGGAGAGCAATTCATTGGTGGGGTCACACGTTCGGTTCGACTCCCACTAAGCGACTCTGGAGCTCAAAACGCGTCTAGAGTTTTGTCCGCCTCCACCGGTCTTCTGGCCCACTGTGCGGTGCAGCGCGCCTGCCGGGCCCCGGGTAGGCCGGCCGGCCGGCGCGCGCGCGCGTTGGGTTGCCTACCCGGCGGACGCCGGGCGCGCAGCCTCTGGAGAGCCCTGGGTAGTCAGGCTGGCCAGAAGACGTTGAGTTCGGCGAAGCGAGATTAATCGAGGATGCCGTTGCGCCACCGCGACCCCGCGGTGGAGTGACATCCCGACAGACAGGTGGGAGTGAGGCGCCGGACAGTCAGACAGACAGACAGACAGACAGACAGACAGACGGACGGACGGACGCAGAGGAAAAGTAGAAGCGACCAGAGGCCTCCGGCTGTCCATCAGCAGCGCCTTCTCGCCGCACCGTTGACCTCGACCTTGCAGTGCCTCGCAGTGCGGGCGGCTCGGACTAAGGCGCGGACCACCACCGACCACCACCGCAAAGACGGCGCGCTTGGCGTGCGGGCCGCCGTGACGCGCAGACGCGGCGACGTCTCGGTGACTCCTCGGTGACTCGTCAATGACGCTGAAGGTGTCCGCTGCACTGTTCGCAGGCGACGGCTGCTTCAGCTTCGAGGAGTTCGTGGAGATCGTGTCCAACATGGGCGCCAACAGCAGCGACAGCGCGCCCTCGGCCGACCAGGAAGAGAAGGAGCTGCGGGACGCTTTCCGGGTAAGAGTGAAAATAAAACCAGTGCAGTCAAGTTGTTCTCAGAAATGGTTTTATTTTAACTTTCGTTTTTGTTTGCTATTCTCTTCTAGGTGTTTGACAAACACAACCGGGGCTACATCGTGGCGTCCGACCTGCGCGCAGTGCTGCAGTGCCTCGGAGAGGACTTGTCGGAGGAAGAAAGTAAAAACTTCATTATTCTACATGTTTTTAAACTTACAGGGGGATTGTTTTTGACGAGGGTGCTTTCGGTTTGTTCCAGTCGAGGACATGATCAAGGAAGTGGATGTTGATGGGGACGGACGCATCGATTTTTACGGTAACGCTGTGGATCCTTGTGTCATGTTACACTACAATTTTTAATTGCATGCCTACAACTTTTGGACGTTGTTTGTCGTCGGCAGAGTTCGTCCACGCCCTGGGGGAGCCCGGCGACGGGGACAGCGACGGCGACGAAGACTGCGACGAGGATCAGGGGGGCGGTGAGGGTGGCGAGCAGGACGAGCACGACCTCCAGCTCGTGGTGGACTGCGTCTGAGCGAGGACCAGCTACGATATTCTTATTTTTTTGCGGTCCTATGTATGTTCAGATCTCTGATTCGTAATTCCTTCTTGTAATAATTGCTCTTTTTCTCTCTAATCGCGATCGCGGCATAAAGGCACATTAAAAAAATATTGGGAGACAAACGATGCCTTATTTTGACCAATAGAGTACCCCTGAACGTCTCATAAAATGATATGAATAAAGTTGGAAAAGGATCTGAAATTTTGTACCTAGCTCCTGGGCGCTCTCCCTGGGCTAGTGCTGGATGTGTCATTGGCTGACATAATGTGCCAAAAACCCGTGTCAGGTATGTCGACATTTGTTGCGAGTGTGCACCTTGCTGTCATAGATTTCAATGGGGCGTTTTGTTTCTGCCCTCGTCTTTAAAATTTTATTCTTCTTGTGATTCTGTTTTTTGTTTGTTTTGTTTTTGTTTTGGAATTTGGCACGCAGTTATGTTTGTCCTCCGCCTTCTACTTTGAAATCAAACTTTCTGTGAGTCTTTGCACGGAGTTTAAACCTCCATTAATTAGTTGTTAAGTCAGTTTTTATCGTTGGTTCATACTGTTACGTCACTTTTTGAAAGTTCCATTTGTTGTTAAATAAAAAAGACACCCTTCTAGAAGAAAGATTTTTTATTTCTTACAAAAGTATCAACAACATAGGCAGTCAGCAGTCATCCACACGCACTAACACTCAATCTCATGCGGTGAAAACAAGAAACATAACACTAACATCTACCATAAAACTTTTCAGTTTGGAGCATATAAAATAAGTCTTAACATTATCATATTTCTAAATAAAACCTTTGTACGATCGTCTCACATTTTCATGTTTATGATAGATTTTTCTTAATTCAATCCCTTACATACAACTACCCGATGGTTCGATTTTTAGAAACTAATTCATGCATATGCAGGCATTAGTTATTTAATCACTCGACTTTATCACTAGGTTTAAAGACATGGCACCACTTCTACCTGCAAGACCAATTCTGCTGGGGAAGTCCTCCCGCATCCCTGTGCTCCGTAATCATGGTACCACAGAAGGCAACAAAAATCCATTTTTCATTTTTTTTTTGTCTTTCATGTTGCAGCAAATACTAACTCGTCTCGACTAATACTGACGATAAGTAAAGTATACTTGAGGTAACACGACTTGCAGACTATTTCGGCTAGCATTTCAAACTGACAACTCTCCTGGCCAGTTCCGCCCATTTTCTTACATTATCATTTTTTTCTATCAGGTGGTCCTTTCGCGAGGCGCTGGGCGGGCAGTGCGGAGCAAATTTGAGCGTCGGCGGGAACGCGTCCTTCGTAGTTCCCCTCATCAGTCCCGCCGCATGGGCAGCCTACGCCTCGGCGGGAACGCGTCCGTCGTAGTTCCCCTCATCAGTCCCGCCGCATGGGCAGTCTACGCCTCGGCGGGAACGCGTCCGTCGTAGTTCCCCTCATCAGTCCCGCCGCATGGGCAGTCTACGCCTCGGCGGGAACGCGTCCGTCGTAGTTCCCCTCATCAGTCCCGCCGCATGGGCAGTCTACGCCTCGGCGGGAACGCGTCCGTCGTAGTTCCCCTCATCAGTCCCGCCGCATGGGCACTCTACGCCTCGGCGCGCTTCTCGTGCACGGGCACGCGGCGTCTGCGCGTCACGACGTAGCGTCTCCGCTTGAAGGTGGAGCCGGGCGCCTCCAGGTCCTTGGCGGGGCCGTTGTTGGCGTTGTTGGCGTTGCCGCTGCGCGCGCCGGGCAGCCGCTCGCCGAACCTGACGGCGGCCTGGCTGGAGCCGGCGGCCACCACCGCCTCGTCGGCCGCGCTCACCTGCTTCGCGCTCCTGGCGAACGAGGCCCTGAGCGAGGACGTGGCGGCGGGGCTGAGGCGGCCCGAGCTGCTGAAGCCGGAGCGCAGGTCGATGCCGGCCGTCGCGATGTCGGCCGAGAAGCCGGCGGACGGCCCCGGGTACGACAGCGCGCCCTCGGACGACGCCGACGACGCCGACGACGCGGCGTTCTGGCGGTACAGCGAGTTGTCGTCGAGGCTGGACGACAGCGGCGGCTCCTCGGCGGGCGCGGAGGCCCCGGGCGCGGAGGCCCCCGACGGCAGCGATGACGACAGCGAGGCCGCCAGGCTGTCGTCGTTGTCGATGCCGTTGCTGGAGGACGGCGCCACCGCGAACGTGCCGGACTTGGGCGGGATGACGGACGCGCTGCCACCGTTGAAGCTGGTGGACACGATGCCGGAGTCCGAGCCCGAAGCGGAGAAGGAGCTGCCGGCGGAGCCAGCGGCCTTGGGAGGGATCACGGCCGCGCTGCCGCCCTTGAAGTTGGCGGACACGATGTTGGAGTCGGAGCTCAGGGACGCCGATTGGAAGCTGCCGGAGCTGTACGCGTTCGAGGAAGCCGCCTTGCTGCCGGAGTACGACGCCTGCCTGGCCGCGTCAGCGCTGCCGCCCTGCGCGTTGGGCGTCTTTCCAATCTCCAGGTTCAGGTCGAAAGAGCGCTCCGAGTTGGGGCAGTCCACGTTGGGCCACCAGTCGCACACGAAGCGCTCCTGGTTGAAGATGGAGCCGTTGTTGCACATGAAGGAGTTCTTGACCGGGACGGCCTGCGACGAGCACACGTGGTACACCTGGCAGCGCGTGCTCACGTCCGCGTAGTAGCCTGCAAACACGGAGGTCGCAGTTTCAACTCCCAGCAAGGCAATGTTTTCACTGAAAGCACTTCGGATAGGACATACCGTCGGCGCGGCCGTCGCAGGAGAAGCCGGTCTCGGGGATGGAGTCCAGCGTGGGGTAGTCCGTGCCGGGCTCGCCGGGGATGGACTTGCGGATGTCCCAGTGGGTGTGGTCGGCGTCGGGGTGGTACTGGCCGTCCTCGTTCTTGTCCTGCACGGCAAGCACAAACAAATGTCGAGCGGAACTAATGTCTCATGAGGCAGTGTGCGGAAAGACTGCAACGGACCTGGAGTGCCTGGAGGCCGGCGGCGTCCAGACTAAGCCCCTCGCTGGGCTCCTCGGTGGTCGTGGTGGTGGGCTTGACCTTGTTGCCAGCCTGGCCGCGGCGAGGCCCAGCGACAGGTCGGGCTCGGGGTACTCGTAGCCAGGGGCCTGCAAGACGCGGACATCACACATGATTTCAGGTCAAACGTTTCATTCTTAGGAGAATGGCTGCTTACCTTCGGGGGTGGCTGCGTCGAGGGAGGATTGTAAGAGTATCCCTCTGTAGTGGGAGGCTGAGTGGGCTTGTTGTACACGTATCCCTGCGTGGTGGATGGCTGCGATGGCTTGTTGTAAACGTAACCAGGCGTCGATGGAGGGGGCGGGGGAGGGGGTGGCCTGGTGGTTGGGGGAGGGGGTGGAGGCGGGGGCTTGGGGGAGGTGGTCGTAGGCCTGTAGGCGGCAGCCAGGTTCAGGCCCAACGCGGATTCGTCAACGGGAGGCAAGTATGTGGGAGCGTTGGTGCTGGGGCGGTACGGCGCGAAGGTAGGGGGAGGCTTGTAGGCAGGTGCCTGGGTCTGGTAGGTCGGGGCAGGGGTGTAAGGCTTTTGGGTGGTTGATGGGGGCTGGTACGCAGGGCGCTGCGTCTGGTAGGTCGGCGCGGGGGTGTAAGGACGCTGCGTGGTTTGGGGTGGCTGGTAAGCGGGGCGCTGGGTTTGGTAGGTCGGCGCTGGGGTGTACGGGCGCTGAGTGGTTTGAGGTGGTTGGTACGCAGGGCGCTGGGTTTGGTAGGTGGGGGCAGGGGTGTACGGACGCTGAGTGGTCTGGGGTGGTTGGTACGCAGGCCGCTGGGTCTGATAGGTGGGCTGGGGCTTGTAAGCTGGGGCACTGCTGGACGGGAACGGGGGCAGGTATGGCGCGGCAGGGGTTGATGGTCTTCGGGTAGTTGTTGGAGGAGGAGGGGGTGGGGGAGGACGAGTTGACGGCGGTGGGGGAGGAGGAGGAGGCCTTGTGGATGGCGGCGGGGGAGGAGGAGGAGGCCTTGTGGATGGTGGCGGGGGTGGTGGGGGCGGCCTGCTGGGAGGCGGGGGAGGAGGAGGCGGTGGTCTGGTCGTTGCTGGTGGCCGGTAGGCGGCGGCGAGGTTCTGGTTGAGTGTTACTGGTGGCCTGTAGGGAGCGGGGGTTGACGGCGGCAGAGGGGGCAGGTACGGCCTGGCGGGCGTGGAAGGTGGTGGTGGAGGCGGCGGGGGCCTTGTGGTCGGAGGCGGTGGGGGTCTTGTGGTCGGAGGCGGCGGGGGCCTTGTGGTTGGAGGCGGTGGTGGTCTCGTCGTCGGGGGTGGCGGAGGTGGTGGCGGCCTGGTTGTGGCTGGGGGTTGGTACGCCGCGCCCAAGTTTAGGTTCTCTGTGACGGGGGGACGGTAGGGTGCGGGGGTGGTTGGGGGCTGTGGGGGCAGGTACGGCCTGGCCGGTGTTGACGGCGGCGGCGGAGGGGGAGGGGGTCGCGGGGTGGACGGTGGCGGACGGTAGGCCGCGGCCAGGTTCTGGCTAACGGGGGGTGACGGCGGGTTGTACGTGTACCCCGGTGTGGGCTTGGGTGCCGGCGGGGGTGTGGGCTTGATGGCGGCGCCGAGGTTCAAGCTCTGGGACTGGTCCGGCTTCGGGTACGAGTACGCCGGCGTGGACGGCTTCGGGGGCGGGGGCGGGTTGTATGTGTAACCGGGAGTGGGCTTGGGGGCTGGTGGAGGAGGAGGCGGCGGCGGCCTCGTGCTTGGCGGGGGAGGCGGCGGCGGTGCTGGCGTCGACGGCCTAACCGCGGCGCCTAGGTTGAGGCCTTGCGTCTGCTGGGGTGGAGCGTATGTGTACCCTGGCGTCGGCTTGGGTGGGGGCGGCGGTGGAGGCCGACTGGCGGGGAGCTCGGCGGGCCTCTCTGGTGGCGGGTACACGTAGCCCTCGTTCTTTTGGAAGGGCGCGGGCTGGCTCGCGGTCTGCTGCGGCACCGGGCTGGTGAACACCTGCTGGGGCGTGGGGCGCGGCGTAGACGGAGGCAGGCTGAAGGGCCGGGCCGGCTGGGGCTGCGGGACGAACGCGGGCTGCGGTTGTGGCTGGGGGCGGATGGACTGCGCCAGCACGCCCTGGCCGTCGGTGAAGGAGGGCTTGGGCTGGTTGTTGTACACGTAGCCCTGCTGGGGCTGCGGCTGAGGCTGTGGTCTGTAAGTGGGTTGAGGAGCAGGCTGCGGAGCAGGCTGTGGCCTGTAAGCGGGTTGAGGGGCTGGCTGGGGAGCAGGCTGAGGTCTATAAGCGGGCTGAGGGGCGGGTTGAGGAGCAGGTTGGGGTCTGTAAGCGGGTTGAGGGGCTGGTTGGGGAGCAGGCTGGGGGGCAGGCTGTGGCCTGTAAGCGGGTTGAGGGGCTGGTTGGGGAGCAGGCTGTGGCCTGTAAGCGGGTTGAGGGGCTGGTGGGGAGCAGGCTGTGGCCTGTAAGTGGGCTGTGGAGCAGGCTGGGGAGCAGGCTGCGGCCTGTAGGTGGGCTGTGGAGCAGGCTGAGGTGCAGGCCTGTAGGACTGCGGCAACTGCCCCTGGCCGTCAACGAATGAGGGCTGCGGCTGGTTGTACACGTAGCCCTGCTGAGGTTGAGGCTGTGGCTGGGGAGCTGGCTGAGGCCGGTACGTCGGTTGAGGCGCCGGCTGCGGTGGCGGTTGAGGCCTGTAGGTGGGCTGCGGTTGAGGAGGAGGCTGTGGCCGGTAAGTTGGCTGAGGAGCCGGCTGGGGTGGTGGTGGCGGTGGTGGAGGCCTGTAAGCCGGCTGTGGTTGCGGCTGGGGTGGCGGTGGTGGAGGCCTGTACGCCGGCTGTGGTTGGGGCTGGTAGGTCTGCTGGGGCGGCGGCTGAGGCCTGTAAGCCGGTTGAGGTTGAGGCGGAGGCTGTGGCCTGTACTGGGGCTGGGGTAGTTGTCCACCGCCCTCTAGGAATGGAGTACTAGGTTTCGGGTAGAGGTAGCCATCCTGCGCCGACACCGACACAGCCAGCGCTAGCAGCCCTGCAACAAAACACGAAACCAAGCCGTCAGAAATGCACCTAATTTTGGAAGTGTGTCTGGCTGTCGCAAAGTAAGATCCAGTCGTTAAGTTTGGAATCGACGCGAAAAGTCGATAGTCATCGCAAAGGTTTCTTTCGCAATAATCGCTGCCAATAATAGGCGGTGCAGCATCGCAGCACCCACCAGTAAGGTGCGACTCGGCACGGCACGGCTGGTCGCACGCTGCATGCGACCGCCCGCCTGCCGCGCCTGTCCCGTTGCACAAGGCCCTGCTGACTAATTCGCAGCGGGTAGAGCTGCCGAAACACAAAGAGTCATCCGTTTCGCTTTCGTTTTCTTATTTATTATTTATTTATTTTTCGGCCGCGTGTATCAGCACGGGGCATGTACGTACGGCGCCCTCTAATTTCGAACCGGTCCAGCCGAAAAGAAAACACGCATTAGCTGCGCCGCCGCGCCTCGGCTGTGCCGCCCATTGTTCGTCCCTTAAACTGATTTATTCTGGCGCGCCCTCCGCGCAGGCGCGCACGCGACGACGTTGCCAAGACGACGTAACAACCGTGCGCTACGAACGTTAGCAGGTCAATTCATTTCGTTGTCCTTTTTTTTGCAGCCCCGCGAATGCGGAGGTGCCGCGGTACGCACATGTCCTTAATGGAGGCGCCAGGCTGGCCGAGGGGCCGTCGGCCGGGCCGTCCGTCGGCTCTGCAAACCTGCTCGCCGTGCCGCATTCAAATGTCAGCGTGCCTGCGACTCTCGTTGGCGTGATGGCCGCGCGGGGCAGCGGGCAGCAGCGCGTCGCAACGGCCCGACACTTTGTGCGCAAAAGCGCGCCAAAGGTGCGGGGCGTAAAAATAAAACGGCGGCCGACGGGGATCGAACCCGCGACACGCGCGCGCGACTTGCACGCGGGATGGTTACACCGCACACGCGTGAAAACGACACCGCGCCGCGGCCGCGACGGCGGTTGCGCGCTGCTTCTCCCTCCTGTCTCTCTCGCACTCGCGGGGCGCGCGGGGCGCTCCGTCGGGGAGCGAGAGAGACAGAGGACGTGTTTGCGCTGTGAGTTATAGCCGGCTGCGAAATTGATAATTCCCGCGCAGGCAACGACCTCCAAGGCTCCAGGCTGAGGCGCTGCCCCGCCGCCTCGTGGATCATCCAGCCGCTCCAGCCGCTCCAGCGCGTCCTCGACGGCCGGCCTGGAGTCGCTGGGGCACTGCAGGTGCTGCTGGCTGTGCTGGACCGGCCGTGCGGCGGGGCGGCGCCTCCAGGAAACACAACCCGTTCCGAGCGGCCGGTCGACCGGCGGCTCTGCGGTAATCCATCTCGTGTATCTGGGCATGCGGGGCACCGGGACGTCTGCCTGGGCGTGTACCCCCCCCCCCCCCCCCCCGGCCCCACCGCGGCCTTGAGACTAGCCACAAATGAATCACGCCTCGGTGGCATCCACTCCGTGGGGGTCTTTGATCTCTTTTGCGCAACCCGGTTCGGTTGTCCGGTTGCCGATGCCCTGTCCGGGCGGCCAGTGCAGTGACCGCTGGGACCGCTGGACCGCAGTCCGCAGGGAATGCAGTCCAGGCCGGCCGGGCGGTGCATCGCATGAATCAAAAGACCTGTCACCCGGCCGGCCATAAACTACGCCTCGCAACAACGAAGAACGAATCGAAGAATCTAGGAGGGAAGAACCTCGGACAAAGCACGCGTCGGATTGCGCGCTATTAGTAACGACAACACAGCACTGTCAAAACCCAGTCGAGGATCTGGCCCGATCTAAGCGGGAAATCCATCAGCAACCCACTCACACACAAGACACGCACATCGACTGTCGCGGCACATATTCCTGGAGGGTGCAAAGAGTCAATGGTATTCCGCAGCCCGCCGATGATGTCTGATTGCCCTCGGCTGCACACTGTAAGGCTGCACACTGTAAGGCTGCGCCAGGCTGAGCCAGGCCGCGCGCCACTCGGGGCGGCATACAAATCGGCAGCCTTTTGCATACGTAATGGCCGCCTCGCCTCGCCCTTTCTGCCAGAGGGCCGCCCAGCCCGGTGACTCTCCGCGCATCACCCTCGCCGCTAATTGCCCGCCATCGCCACAAAGGCCGTCTCGCTCCGTCTCTCTCGCACTCAGGGGGCGCGCCGTGCGGGTGCGAGAGAGACGGAGCGACGAAAACGCTTCTCGGAATCGGTCCGCGCTGTCCTGTCCGCGCGTGGCGCGTGGGGCGGCCCAGGAGAGAAGACGTGTTCACTGCAAAGCCGGTGGTAAGTTAACTTGCCACAAATTTGGCAAGCCGTTTTGAATGCCAAAAGTTGGCAAGCTTGGCCCGGAAGTACTCCCCAGCTTGCCAAAATTTGGCAAGCTTATGAAGATTGCCGACCAAAGCTTGCCAAATTTTGGCATTCAAAACGGCTTGCCAAATTTGCGGCAAGTAAACTTACCACTAGCTTTGCAGTGTTCTGCGGACAGCACGTTTGGAGCTCTGGTGTCCGCGAAGCGGGTTGTAAACGAACACGTCGATGGATGGATTCCGCGTTCGAAGGACAGTGCACAGTGGCCCACACGCATTTGGAGTCGAGTCTTAGTTGGAGACTATAGAGCGTGGCCGCCGAAGCCTCGTCCTCGTCCTCAGTCCTCCTCCGTCTCGTCGAAGGGGAGCGCCTGGCGGGTAGGCAACGCGAGGGCACGGCTGCGTGGCGGGGCGGCCCACCTCGCAGGGGCTCTGCCGCTCCGAGCAACTCCGGGCGAGCGGAGGAGCGCGCCCGATCACAATACTGTTCCACCGCTCGCTCAGTCATTCTGTTGTCCGGGCCAAAATATCGACGCCCCCCGGCTTCTTCTTCTTGTTGTTGTTGTTGTTGTTGTTGTTGTTGTTGTTCACACCGCGGCCAAATGCCGCCGCCGGCGGTGGCGGCTGGGTGGAGCACTCCGCTACGGAATATCAAATGACGGAAACTAAAAAAAGTAAACAAAAACGAAAGCAACAACAACAACACAACTTGTTAGTTGATTTAAACTGTCCGCCCAATCTGAGTTTGTGGATCCCGCTTTGCATACAATCCTGCCCCCGTGGTCCGCGTTCGCCGCGCTCCACCCGGGCTTGCCTGGGCGCATGCATCCTTGGCCCCGGCCGCCCCGGCCCCCGGTTGTTGTTGAAGTTCGTCCACTTTAAAACGAGCTCCGGACTGCAAGGGCCGCGCCACTGCCTGCGGCCCGCCGGCGGGCGGACACGCGGACATCCTTGGCGTTTCGGGAGAGGACGCCGACGAGCACCTCCTGGCCGGCTGGCCTATGACTGGCCCATGACTGGCCTATGGCTCCAATCTCCGTCGGTCACGTGTGTGCCCCCGGGCCGCGGGCAGGCCGTCGAGGCGCGGGTCACGTCGAGAGGTCGCCGATAAGAGGCCATAACCAGGCAGGTCGCCGTCGACGCGTTTCCGGATCGTCTCATTAACGACCGGGCTATTGGGCAACACGCGGCGTGTCTTCGACGGCGACCTCGACCGCCGCGCCCTGGCCGCCTCCACCGCGCGAAAGGGAGCGCAAGGGCGGCGCGGGAAAAGGCGCGTCATTCAGATTCAGCGTGGCACCGCCTTGCATCACGGCCCGGCCAATCTCAATGTGAATTTGGATCACGCGCGCTAATCCTGCCGGCCTGCTGCAGTGCGTGGGACTGTGCGACTGCTCGACATGCAGGCAGGGCGGCACGTTTCGCAAAACGCGCCCTCGGCGACGTGCGCGCCGCGGCCGTTTTGAAACGCCGCAACGAGCAGACGACGCGCGTGCGTCTTCTGCTACTCGCACATTGCAATTAGCGGCGCCGAGCTGCGCGGTATTGCGGTTCGGCGGGCGACCCGGTGGCGTGTGTGACTGGTGCCGCTTTGGCTGGATCTGGCGGCCAAGGCCCCGACCGGCCGCGCCTCTTAGCCAGTGACCCAGTGGCGCTACCGCCGGGCCGCCGCCAACAGGCCGAGTGAATCGGCGCATCACTCACACACGCACACGCACGCGCGCGCGCGCGCGCGCACACACACACACACACGTACGCACACACACGTACGCACACTCAGCAAACTTAAATGCAAATGGTTTTATTGGCCAGGCAAGGCGGCGACTGGCTGCTTAGCCAGGCTGAGCAATGTTGTATTGAACAGGGCCATGGGCGCGGCGGGGTCCCTGCCGACCGATCCCGCACAGCCGCACAGTCACTCTGTCTCTCTCGCACGCCCACGGAACGCCCCATGCGTGCGAGAGAGAGAGAGACAGAGAGAGAGAGAGAGAGACAGAGAGAGACGACCGCTCCGTTCGGCATCAGCCCGCTACTGGTGACCCCCCAGCCACCCCGCGGCAGCCGCAGCAGCCTTGCGGCTCAGCAGCCCCGCGAGTCGCGAGGACCGTCCAAGTTTTCCAGGCACCTGCCGAGCGTCGCTCCGTCCCTCTCGCACCCCCAGGGGACGTCGCGCTGCTGTCACTCCGTCCCTCTCGCACCCCTCGGGGACGTCGCGCTGCTGTCACTCCGTCCCTCTCGCACCCCCGGGGACGTCGCGCTGCTGTCACTCCGTCCCTCTCGCACCCCCAGGGGACGTCGCGCTGCTGTCACTCCGTCCCTCTCGCACCCCCAGGGGACGTCGCGCTGCTGTCACTCCGTCCCTCTCGCACCCCCAGGGGACGTCGCGCTGCTGTCACTCCGTCCCTCTCGCACCCCCAGGGGACGTCGCGCTGCTGTCACTCCGTCCCTCTCGCACCCCCAGGGGACGTCGCGCTGCTGTCGCTCCGTCCCTCTCGCACCCCCAGGGGACGTCGCGCTGCTGTCACTCCGTCCCTCTCGCACCCCCAGGGGACGTCGCGCTGCTGTCACTCCGTCCCTCTCGCACCCCCAGGGGACGTCGCGCTGCTGTCACTCCGTCCCTCTCGCACCCCCAGGGGACGTCGCGCTGCTGTCACTCCGTCCCTCTCGCACCCCAGGGGACGTCGCGCTGCTGTCACTCCGTCCCTCTCGCACCCCAGGGGACGTCGCGCTGCTGTCACTCCGTCCCTCTCGCACCCCCAGGGGACGTCGCGCTGCTGTCACTCCGTCCCTCTCGCACCCCCAGGGGACGTCGCGCTGCTGTCACTCCGTCCCTCTCGCACCCCAGGGGACGTCGCGCTGCTGTCACTCCGTCCCTCTCGCACCCCCAGGGGACGTCGCGCTGCTGTCACTCCGTCCCTCTCGCACCCCCAGGGGACGTCGCGCTGCTGTCACTCCGTCCCTCTCGCACCCCAGGGGACGTCGCGCTGCTGTCACTCCGTCCCTCTCGCACCCCCAGGGGACGTCGCGCTGCTGTCACTCCGTCCCTCTCGCACCCCAGGGGACGTCGCGCTGCTGTCACTCCGTCCCTCTCGCACCCCAGGGGACGTCGCGCTGCTGTCACTCCGTCCCTCTCGCACCCCCAGGGGACGTCGCGCTGCTGTCACTCCGTCCCTCTCGCACCCCCAGGGGACGTCGCGCTGCTGTCACTCCGTCCCTCTCGCACCCCAGGGGACGTCGCGCTGCTGTCACTCCGTCCCTCTCGCACCCCAGGGGACGTCGCGCTGCTGTCACTCCGTCCCTCTCGCACCCCCAGGGGACGTCGCGCTGCTGTCACTCCGTCCCTCTCGCACCCCCAGGGGACGTCGCGCTGCTGTCACTCCGTCCCTCTCGCACCCCCAGGGGACGTCGCGCTGCTGTCACTCCGTCCCTCTCGCACCCCCAGGGGACGTCGCGCTGCTGTCACTCCGTCCCTCTCGCACCCCCAGGGGACGTCGCGCTGCTGTCACTCCGTCCCTCTCGCACCCCCAGGGGACGTCGCGCTGCTGTCACTCCGTCCCTCTCGCACCCCAGGGGACGTCGCGCTGCTGTCACGTCATCCTGGCGGACAAAAGACACGTCCTTGGCGGCCTTGGCTGTCTTGGCGGCCGGCGAACCGAAAGGCCGACCCGAAAGGCCGCGTGGCGGAGTCAACCAATCTGAATCTGAATCTGCAGCGTCGCATCTCTCCAATCAATTTGCCGGCACCGGCCTGCCTTGCGGGCGAGACACGGCTAGACTAGCGACTGCAGTGGATCGTAAATCTCCAGCCAAGCCGAGCCGCGTGGAGCCGCGCGCACAGAGCGTAGCAACGCACGTTTAGAGAAGGCCCTGCCGTCGGCACACACACACACACACACACACACACACAAGAAATTTTTCACAATTATTAACGTGTAGAGAGTTAACCCCTCAGCTTCTTGGAGACAATCTTCGGCTGTCCTCCAGACAAACCTCCGGTCAGACAGACACATAGGCAGACAGCAGACAGACAGACAGACAGACAGACAGACAGACAGACAGACAGACAGACAGACAGACAGACAGACAGACAGACAGACTCGGTCAGCGTCGCCGTCCCCCGGGCAAAATGATTGATGCCCCGGTCCCTCCCCGATTGGCTCTCTCGTCGCGTCGCGTCGCTGCTCCGGACGGACGGCCACCGCGACGCCACGCCGACGCCCTTCACCTCCTTGAGTCACTGCCACGCCGCCACACTGCCACGACGGACACTCATCGGGAACCCCAAGTCGGACTCAGTGGTTCGTGGAGGTCGACGCCGAGCAGTCTGATTCCAAATGTCTCTCCGGCGCACAGTGGGTCAGAAGACCGGTGGAGGCGGCCAAAACTCCAAACGCGTTTTGAGCTCCAGAGTCGCTATATGGGACTCGAACCAAGCGTGTGACCCCACCAATGGATTGCTCTCCGAACGAGGAATCCATTGGTGGGGTCACACGTTCAATCCGAGCCCCATTTAGCGACTCTGGAGCTCAAAACGCGTCTAGAGTTTTGGCCGCCTCCACCGGTCTTCTGGCCCACTGTGCGGCGGCTCCCGTACGGCACGCCCCGTGAGTGCGAGAGAGACAGGAGACCTCTGCCGGAAGCGAGAACGGCGCGCTGCTGCAGCTTGCGTGGGCGTGGGTCGCGCTCGAGATGCGGCTGCGCCGGGGCCGCGCGACACCGACACCAGTGACACGGAGCCGAGCCGGTTTGCACAAGCCGGTTGGCCACTACACTGGGTGCATCCCGGCCGCCAGCGTGCGCCAGCGTGCCAGCCCACTTGCGTAAAAAAAAGGCCGACCTCTTAGTTGGCGAAACGAATCCATGGCGGGCCTTGTTTGTGTTTCCAGGGTAGGCCGCTTCAACCGGGTGCACCCTGCTGCACGCCGGGCGACGTGCGCGGCCTGCACGCTCGTTGCGAACGGTGCGCCCGTCGCTCTGTCTCTCTCGCTCTCGCGACGCGTCGCGTAGGCGTGCGAGAGAGGCGGCGACCCGCGTGAGGAATCGCTCGGCTGGCGGCGGGGCCGAGCGGGACCCCGTGCGGCCGAGTGCGTGGCTCGGGCCAGACGTGTCTGGCGAACACTCCGCTGTCATTGAGGTAGGTTGGGAAACCGAACCGATGATGCGGCTGGACGGAATCCCCGGCACAGTCGGGCCAGCCGCGCCTGCCGCCGAGCCAGTTCGCCTGACATTAGCGCGCTGGAGTCTGGAGACTGGAGTCTGGAGATTGGAGTCTGGAGTCTGGAGTCTGGAGACCGGAGGCTTTAGTCTGGAGTCTAGAGTCTGGAGTCTAGAGTCTGGATTCTGGAGTCTGGAGTCTAGAGTCTAGAGTCTAGAGTCTGGAGACTGGAGTCTGGAGTCTGGAGTCTGGAGTCTGGAGTCACCGAAAAATAAAAGAGCATCGTTGTCCGCAACGCACGCTGCAATGACCCCGGCAGCGTCCCAGTGGAATGAACGGCGCTCGGCGCGGCCCCTTCGAGTAGCATCATCCTGATCGCCCCCTCCCTTCCCCCGGTCCGCTGCAAAGCCCTGCTGGATGCTGGAGGCGCTGGAGAGGACCGCCGTGCCTTGACTGCTCGGCCGGAACTCCCGGCCCGCGCCCGCCATGCCCGCCCCACTGCTTCGGGAGCTTGCGATATCCTAACTTTGACCCGCCTAATGCGATGTACACACACGCAGCAGCGCACGCGCCTCTGTGTGCGTGCGTCTCGCTGCGTCTGTGAGTGTGTCGGTGCGTCTGTGTGTGTGCGCTTACGAGGAGCGTCGGAGAGCCGCAAACCGGTCCGGCGTCGCATACCGCGCGGTGACCTGGAACGGGGAGGCGGCCGCCTACGCCTCTCTCGCACAGTGTAGCACAGTGGGCCACGGGCGGCACCGTGCAGCACGCCGCTCGGATTCATTTCTGCTTTTGTTTTTGTCTTTGTTTTCCAGCGGGGATGCGGCATTCGGCGGCTTTCTCGCAGGTACACCGTAGGGGTGGCCGCGGTCGCCGGGGCAGGGATCCCGTGGACGCCGTTCCTCACGCCCGCTCTGGTCGCGCCTGCTGCGCTTGCTCGAAAAGGGAGACGCGCCGCTCGATTTATGGTGACACCCCATCTTTCGCTAAACAAAGGCGTTTATCACACTGATGCAAGGCTGAGGTAACGCGCCCGGGTCCGCGCCGCCCCGGCCCCGCCCCGCCCCGCCCCGCCCCGCCCCGCCCCGCCCCGCCGCGTCGCAGGACCAGTTCCCCGGTGAAGGGAAGACCTCCGCAGGGACTCTCGGAAACACACGTGCCCGGGACGCTCCGAAGAAGATTCACAAATTAATTCATTTTGTTTTCGTTGTGTTTTCTTACAGAAAGAGGGCCGGTGCCGTCGTGCATCCTGATTACTCTGCCGTTGCCAAATTTCCTCGGAACTCGCGACACTCTTCCTCCTCTTTCCCACGCTGCGAGCTTCGAGCTTCGAGCGGGCGCGCCGACCAGTTACATGCTCGGCGTGGCGCGAATCGATCCCCGCGGTCGCCTCCAATAAACACGAAATGGGGGGGGGCGGGGCGGGGCGGGGCGGGGCGGGGCGGGGCGGGGCGGGGCGGGGCGGGGCGGGGCGGGGCGGGGCGGAGGTCGCCTCCTAGGCCCGTGTCGAGAAGATGAGGCACGTACGTCCGCCGGCCGCCCGAATCCACGCGTGTTGGACGTGTGGGATATGAGAAATGGCGGCGCGTCCGCCGTACGCCACAGTCGCCCTCCGCCGCCGCCATTTCTCTTCCGGAGAGAGAGAGAGAGAGAGAGAGAGAGAGAGAGAGAGAGAGAGAGAGAGAGAGAGAGAGAGAGAGAGAGAGAAAGAGAGAGAAAATAGGCTGGCAATTAAAAGCGCAGTGCCGCCGCTGTCGCCGAGCGCATTATCTTGGCACTTCCCCGCGAGAGGGAGAGAGAGAGAGCGCGCGCGCGACAGTGCCGTAGTACGACGACGACTCCATTGATACTCTTTCGCAGAACACCGCCGGCGCGGCACCGCCTGCGGGAGAGTCCCGCAGGCCGTCTCTCTCGCACTCGTGGGTCGCCCCGCCGGGGTGCGAGAGAGGTGGCAGACGCTCCGGAACGCGACGGCTGGCGTCGCCGAGTCATTCATCATCCGCCATTGTGGCGTACGCACCGCGTGCACCGCGCACTCGCTCGTCAAGTCATTCACGGCCCGGCTTGTGTGTGAGTGAGTGTGTGTGTGCGTGTGTGTGTGTGCGTGCGCGCGTGTGTGTGCGTGTGTGTGTGTGCAGAGGCGACGTGCGGAGCGCGGGGCGTGGAGCCGGTAGTTCCGGTCGGCCGGACAGTCGAGCTGGCGCCACTGGCGGCGCGAGCCAGCCGGCAGCCCGGGCTGGCAGCACGGCAGTGTAGTGGCGCTTCTTTGGGTCACGGCCGCCGCCGCCGACGTTTGAGCTGCCATCGTTATTGGACCTTCTGTCGTCCATGGTCAATTGCATTGCGCGGCGGGTAACCAAACACCCGCCGCACACACACGCACACACACGCACGAGGCTGATATTAATTCCGCCTCGTTAGGGCCTAGTTAGCCAGGCCAGAGCCGCCTTGAGCTCCTCCAGGCTCCCCAGGCTCCAGGGCCGCGCGTCTCCAGCAGACTCCAGCAGACTCCAGGCTGCGGGCACTGCGGGCACTGCGGGCCTCCCTGCAGGCGGTCGTCGTCGTGCCTGTCACCCTTTATGAAGGGGCCCCACGCTGGTTTAGTGTGTGACGGACAGACAGACGGACAGGACAGACAGACAGACAGACAGACAGACAGACAGACAGACAGACAGACAGACAGACAGACAGACAGACAGACAGACAGACAGACAGGAAGACGACGACGGATGGACGAGCGGATTGGGGGGGGGGATGCGTATTGATTTGGCGTAGTTTGCGTCATCGGCGTCGTGCGCCGGGCCTATATGTTGCACGGGGGTTGCGCGGGACGGGACGAAACCGAGAGCGAACCGTGCCAACGGGTTTGCCTGTGCGAGCCGCTGCCAGGGGAGTAGAAGATGAGAAAGAGGAGTTAGTGTGTGTGTGAGAGTGAGTGCATGTCTGCTCGCTCGCTCGACGACGTGCAACGTGTTTTTCACTTTTTGATTCTCTATTTTCAGTCGGGCAGGGTGGAGAGGAGAGAGAGAGAGAGAGAGAGAGAGAGAGAGAGAGATAGAAGACAGTACAGGACGAGAGAGCACGAGCGAGAGCAGAAGACAGAGAGGACAAATCGGTGCATGAGGCTAGTTCACCATCGCGTCTAGTTGCCGGCGGCATGGGCAGGGGGTGCGCGGGAGGGACGAAGAGCCGACGAGCGAGAGACCAAGAGAGGACGAGGTGCAGGGAGAGAAGATGAGAGAGAGAGAGGGAGAGTGATGCGAGCTGCTGCTGCACGCTGCGCGTCTTCTTGCCCGGCGGCTCGGTGGGGTCCGCGCCACGGCCCCACAGCAGCCCGACGGCGTGATACCAAGTTTGGACGGTCACACGCCGTTACGCAAGCCGTTAAACTTTTAAGCGACGCTTCAGCTGGGCGGGCGGGCCGACGGACAGGCCCACAGACCTTTCTGCGCTTTGGATGGCGATGAAACCAATCGCCTCGCCGCGATGCGTCCACGACGCTCTTTGGGGGAAACGGCGCGGCTCCCGACGTAAAACGGAAAATAAGTAATGACGCGTGGAGACTCGCGTGGAGAGGCTGAGGCAAGCCGCCTCGGGCGGGATTCGAACCCGCCCCCACACGGACCCACACACACACACACACACACACACACACACACATCGGCACGAGTGACATAAGCAAGCTTATGCGCGGCGGTTACCGGGAAGGGTGGGTCGCGGCGGAGGCCGGGCTGACCTCGGCAAGGACGTTAAGTACCTGCCCCGGCCTGACCCGACCTCCTGCTCCTGCTTTGCAGTGCAGTTGCATCTCCGGTCCGGCCTGGCTCGCCACGGTCCGGTCCCAGGCCTTGTCGCCGCAGATGTGACGTTGGAGGCGCAAAAACCAGTCACTTCTTGTGGTACTGCGCCCGCCCCGCCCCGCCCCCCCCGCACCCCGCCCCGCCCCGCCCCGCCCCGCTCCGCCCCACCTCGCCCCGCCCCGCCCGAGGCGCCACGCCATTAATGAGCTGGCCCCTATTACGGCGGTGGCGCCCAGTCGCGCCCCCGGCTGCTTGTTGCTGCTTGTGCGGCGACCACCCGGCCTCAAGTTTGATCCCGAACAGCGCTTCGTCGCTCTGTCTCTCTCGCGCCCGCACGGGACGCCCCACGAGTGCGAGAGAGACAGAGACGCAGACGCAGAGCGGTCGGAGCGAGGCTCCCGAATCAGCGTGGCGGCTCCCGCGCGTTGCACGCGTCGCCTGTCTCTGTCGCACTCATGGGGCGTCCCGTGCGGGTGCGAGAGAGACAGAGCGACGCTGGCCCGTTCATCATGGCGCATAATTACCCAAGTCGCTGTTGGGAAAATAAAAGGTGGGCGCGATGCTCCGAATCACGCAGAGCGACGCAGAGCTGCACGGCGGCGGCACGGCGGCACACAACCGGTCAACGCTTTGCGTCACCCTGGGGCCAGGCGGGGCCAGGACGACCCGCGGTGGCGGCGGCGGGGTTGCGGACACTCGGAATGAAGCGTCGGCAAGGCGACGGCAAGGCGACGGGCCACAGTGGGCCAGAAGGCCGGTGGAGGCGGCCAAAACTCTAGACGCGTTTTGAGCTCCAGAGTCGCTAATTGGGGCTCGAACCGAACGTGTGACCCCACCAATGGATTGCTCTCCGAACGAGGAATCCATTGGTGGGGTCACACGTTCGGTTCGAGGCCCATTTAGCGACTCTGGAGCTCAAAACGCGACTAGAGTTTTGGCCGCCTCCACCGTTCTTCTGGCCCACTGTGCGGGCTGGGTGGGACGAGATGGACGCGGAGGAGGTGATGATGGCCACCAGCATGCAGCAGCGAGGACGGCGGAGAGCATTGGTAGAAGAAGCGGCACTAACTACGTACTGCAACATTGCCCCGGCCGCCCGGCTGTTCGCTCTGGACCTGTCTGGACACTCACCGGCAGGGAACGAAAAAAGAAGGTCGTTTACAGGTCAAGTGCCACACTAACGATAAATACATCCACGCTTCGCGACATCGCCCCCAATGATACAAGGTCATCGATTTTTTCTCCGATTGACTATTTTTGGGTTTTATACAGAAAACACGTTTCACGTCAAAAATGAAACCGTCTTTGAACAGGCGCGCCGGCGGCCAAGTCACTGCGTGATAACTTTTGGCTCCGAGGTGGGCGTTCCGGTCCGAACCTTTGAGGAAACGTCTCTTTTCTTCCCTACTTCGCCTCTGGCAACGCACCAGTGCGGCCCCGCGTTCAGTTCTCCTATCGCCTCGGGCGGTGCAGCGCCTTGCAGTGCCGTGCCGTCATGCCGCGTCGTCGCCGCGTCGCTAGCCGCCTGACCCCGCGGCGCCCCCGGCGGGGCCCTCCCTCTCTCCCTCCCTCTCTCTCCCTTCCTCTCTCTCCCTTCCTCTCTCTCTCCTTCCTCTCTCTCTCTCTCCTCTCTCTCTCTCTCTCTCTCTCTCTCTCTCTCTCCCTCTCGCGGCCCCCGATGACAATGCCTGAATGCTCGCACTCCGTCACTCCGGTCGCGTTCCGCGTTTCTCCGATAGAGACATCGAACGAGCGCGTCGTCGCCATGGTGCGACGCGAGAAAGTTTTGGCGCCAAATTCCAAAGTGGCAAGTGCGCCCGCATTACCGTGTGCAGACAGCCTGCCGTCGGATCCACTGTATGGTGGTTTATTGTTCGCTCTGTCATTGTCATTGTGACGCGACCCGCACCACTAATACGCCGTCTCTCTCTTTCTCTCTTACGTGTCCGTGTGCCCTCCGGTGCTCGGGCTCATCATTCATGCATCGTGTCCCGCTTGTCCTGCTTGTCCTGCATGTCCTGCATATCCTGCTGCACGCTTCGCCGGACGCCGCCGGCCCACAGTGGGCCAGAAGACCGGCGGGGGCGGCCAAAACTCTAGACGCGTTTTGAGCTCCAGAGTCGCTAAATGGGACTCGAACCGAACGTGTGACCCCACCAACGGATTGCTCTCCGAACGAGGAATCCATTGGTGGGGTCACACGTTCGGTTTGAGTCCCATTTAGCGACTCTAGAGCTCAAAACGCGTCTCGAGTTTTGGCCGCCTCCGCCGGCCTTCTGGCCCACTGTGCGGCCTCCCCCTCGTGTCCGTTACCCTGCCTCGGCTTGTGTCCTTTACCCGCTCTCACCCCTACCCCTCCCCCGGCCGACGACGAGGAAGAAGGGCGGCGCGTTTTCATGTCCGCAGGGAAATTTCCCTCACCTCGAAGGGAAATTTCCCTGGCCCGATCGAATTCCCCGCGCCGCGGAGCCGCTTGTCCACCACACTGCACCTGCCGGCCAAGACGACCGCGTCAGTCGGGTTGGCCAGCGGAGTGATTCCGAGCACCGCCTCGTCGCTCTGCCTCTCTCGCACCCCTTCGGCCTGCCGCCCGCGCCGCGAGCGCGAGAGAGACAGAGCGACTGCCGCACTGCCAGCCTGCAGCCCTGGCTTCCTGCCCGGCTGACCTTTCTCCGCAGAGGGGCTGGTCTCGCAGTCACGCGTGCGATCCACGGGGATCCAGGCCGAGTGATTACCGCTCTGTCTCTGTCGCACTCATGGGGTGCCCGTTGGAGGTGCGAGAGAGACAGGGCGGCGAAATGATCCTACGAAATCGCTCGGCAGCAAGCACCCCGGTGAAAAAGCAGGTGCGCTGCTAAACACCGCGCCGCGGGCCATTGGCTTGGCTAGCAGGGCTAGCACTGCCGGCGTCCGCTCCCCGCTCCGCGTATCCAGGTTTCTATCACGACGCGCCGCGAGTCGCGAACTGAGACTCCGGTGCGAATCGCGTCGCAGTCTGATGCCGAGCAGTCGCTCTATCTCCCTCGCGCTCTCGGGCCGTGCCGGGCCGTGCCGTGGGAGTGCGAGAGAGACAGAGCGACGGTGCGTCGTGCCAGGGAATGCCGCCGAGGTGCACGCCCATGTCCCGGTTGTTATGCGGCACGACACAGTCCGGCCGGGTCTGGTCTAGTGCAGGGCGGGCAGAGCACCGCAGAGACAGGGCTTCCGGACAGGGCTTCCGTCGCTCTGTCTCTCTCGCACTCCCAGGCCGTCCTGGAGGGAGGCACGGGTGCGAGAGAGACAGAGCGACGAGGCTGTTCGGAACCACCCCACCACTGCAGACTGATTCCGAGAGTCGTCTTCGTCGCTCTGTCTCTCTCGCACTCATGGGGCGCGCCGTATAGGTGCGAGAGAGACAGAGCGACGGAAACGACTCTCGGAATCAGTCTGCTGGCCGCCGGGTGAACCTGCGGCCGGTGCACGCCGCAGCGCTAAACGTATTAGCGGTTTTTGCTTCCCCGAGCGAGGCTGGCCGTGCCGCCATGCCTCTCATCGCGGTTGTGCGCCGCGATGCGCCGCGGTTCTGGGTTCTAGGTTGTCGTTGTCGCAACAGGGCGGCCGCGGCCACTCACTCACTTTCCGGCCGTTCCCGCGACCTTTGGGGGCAAAACGACGGGGCCGTCCGCCGTGGCGCCGTCTCTCTCGCACTCACGGGGCGTGCCGTGGGGGTGCGAGGGAGACAGAGCGGCGGAGTGTAGGGCGTTATGACTTCGTGACGCGGCTGCGCGGCTCGGCCGGGACGAGCAGCTGCTAACTGCAGGCCCGGGTTGCCATCATTGGCCCGGTGCACCGTCCTGGCTCCAGCGAGTTCGCACCACGTACTTTCCGCGCGCGTCGTGCCGAGCAAATGGCAATTTTAATTTTGCAATGTAGGAAGGGGTGGCGTGGCGCGTGGGAGCGCCATCAGCAGCGCACACTACAAAACCCATCGGAGGACGGTTCCCGACCTGCCCGTCCGTCCGACCAGGACGTGGTGCCCTCCGTCAGCTTCCAGGGCGGCGCCGCGCTTGCACACAAATGACATAACGATTCATAACACATCGGGGTGACGCAGTCTGCAGCCGCGGTGGGGCGGGGCGGGGCGGGGGGCGGGGCGGGGCGGGGCTGGCGGGCAATATGGTCTGCCCGGCAGCGTGGTGACCTTTGGCTGCCTTTGGCGCGTGGAGGGGCTCCCTACACTAATTTCCCTGCGGCCCGCCACCGCCCGCCCCACCAAGACCCCCGTGGCGGCGGCTCGGCGGCGTTCCGCACCGCGGCGGGTCCACGCGGCGCCGTCGACGGGGTGCGGTCGCCCGGGTCGCCGCCCCGCCGACTTGCCGCCACATGACACGTGACCTTACGGGCCCAAGGACGGCGCGGTACAGTCCCAGACGAAATGTTTGAAGGACCCGATTCGCAGTGCGGGCGCAGAGTGCCTCTCACTTTTGTTTTCGTCCGGCGAGGACGCACTCCACTCCACTGCACGGTGGCGGCGGCGGTGCGCGGGGCTTGCGGTGCGCCGACCCTCGCCGACCCTCGCCGGCCAATCAGCCACCGCGGCCAGCGGGAAACGGTTGCAACGATCTCGGGCAGCGCGCAGCAGCGGGGCGGTCCCGAGCGGGCGGCCCTCCACGAGTGCGAGAGAGACAGAGCCGTGCCGCTCGCTCGGCATCATCTTCCAGACGATCGAACGCGTGCCCAAGGATGATGGCGGAAGCGGCCGGGGCGATTGGAGAATCGCAGAGGAGAATCCATCATATCGAACCTCGGCGACGAGCCTCGGGGAAACAGCTGAAAAATGCGAGTCGCGCAAACTGCACCGCAAAGGTGAAGGTCCTGGGCGCACAGCGCACACACTGTACACACTTGGCAGTGCGGGTCGGCCGTGCCCCGCGGCGCCAGTCGCCCCTGTCCCTGCCACCGAGTGCGAACGGCCGAACGGCCAAATGGCCGGCCGAAGTCACCACTCTGCAAACAGCGGCCACGCTCCGCGCCCCGGGCTGGATTCCGAACAGCGCTTTCGTCGCTCTGTCTCTCTCGCACTCACGGCGCAGCCCGTAGGCGTGCGATAGAGACAGAGCGGCGCGGCTCTGTTCGGGATGAGACTGCGAATAGCGATTCGCGCGCCTCGCGGCGCCAAGCGCGATGCCCCCCGCGATGCGCTCCCTGGATGGCGGACTGGCGGACCCGTCCCGCTGACGTCATCGCGACGATGATTGGCTGCCATTGGCTGCGTTTCGTCTCTCGGCCTTTCGTCATCGGCGTAACACGTTCGTATTTGTTTTCGTTCGGCGCCGCCGTAAGGACGCCATACGGCCGACGGCCCACCGCCGCGCTGCCGCCGGGCTGCGGTCTGGACGGTCTAGACCCCGTGCCGCGTGGCGAAGGCGTTTGACCTGCGACGCGGTCTACTTCTGCCGGGTCAAACGCCTCGCCTACACTGCTTTCTTCGCTGTCTCTCTCGCACTTTCGGAGTGTCCCGGTAAGGGTGCGAGAGAGACAGCGCGGCCGAAGGCGAGCCCAGACAAAGTGCTCCGGAAAAGCGCCTGCCAACAGCGGGGTAGGCCACCCCCCGACCTACCAGGCGCCGGAGTGCGGCGGGCTGCCTACCCCGTGCCGCGAAGGCGCTAACGCTAAAACAACAGTCTGCCCGTGTCTGCCCGGTGCTGGCTTGGTGTGGAGCGCTGGCCTCGAACCTGCACGTCATTTACGGGCTATTTCGAGCGGGGGCGGGAAGGGGAAGTGATTTCTGTGATCGATACAGACCACAGGCCAAAGTTTTAAGGGTGTGCGATCGAGTGTGCGTGCGTGTGTGAGTGTTCACTGTGAGTGGTCCTCCAGCTACACACCTGCGAAGTTGTCACGTCCGTTCAAACCAAGACTGCAAAACCAACACGCTGTTACTGTGGCCAATCAGTGCTCTGTAGCCGAGATCGACGTGACGCGAACAGACAGACAAACGCCGTGAATGCAAACAGCAAACATTGTATATAGACGGCGTGCAGGACATCCTTGTCGCAGTCGGACAGAGACAGGCGGACGGACAGACGGACAGGCGGGCGCCCAAACTAATCACAGATGACATTTCGAGCGGCGGTGCGGCGCCACACTCATTTCGCCCGAAGGATGTTTGCGCGGCGTGTCGGATCGGGTAATCCAGAGCCGCCCCAGGTGCGCGCAGATCCTTACAGACACACTGTAAAAAAGAGCAACAGCAGCAAACAACAACAACAACAACAACAACAACAACATCAACAAAAACCGAAGGGCGCCCGGCTAAGTTGATTCAATGCGGCAGAGCAAGCAGAGGAAGGAGGAAAGCTAGTGCACAGCACCAGAAGCGCCAAGCGACCACCAGGCCGTCGTCGCTGAGGTTTCTCTGGCGCCACCGCCACGCCACCGCCACGCCACCGAGCCCGCGACGCGCAACGCCTCTCGCGACGCCTCGCCAAGGTAATGCCGTCGTAAAAATACCATCAGTGCAGTAAAGCCCTCCGCGCCACAATGCAATGAATTAACAGCAGCAACTAGGCGGGGCCGGGCCTGGGGGCCGGGCCTGGGGGCTCGGCTCCGTAAGCTCGCCGGGGAGGACCCGCGGGCCTCCTTCAGGGCGCGGCACGTCCCATGGGACGGTCCACAGTGGCCCAGAGGATCGGTGGAGGCGGCCAAAAATCTAGACGCGCTTTGAGCTCGAGAGTGGCTAAGCAGGGCTCAAACCGAACGTGTGACCCCACCAATGGAATGCTCTCCGAACGAGGAATCCATTGGTGGGGTCACACGCTCGGTTCGAGCCCTCTTTAGCGTCCTTTTGACAGGGAAGTCCCCCACCCTCTCCGGGAAGCGCCTCGCGGAGTGGCGAGCCAAGTGGCGGTTTCCCCCGGCCAGCCCTTTGAGCCCTTGGCTTTACTGCCCTTTTTACGCGTGTTTACGTAAGGCCGGCCGGCACGACGGCGACGTGCAAGGCAAGGAGGGTCCATCTCCCCCAGCGCCTCACTGCCTCACTGCCTCAGCGACAATGCGCCTTTATGGCGGTGTGTTGTGTTTATCGAGACAGGGCACGGCCGGGCATGGCCGGCATGGCGGTATGGAGATGCTGCGTTTCATAAGCCGGCCCAACCCGCCCGACCTCACAGAGTCCACCGGAGTCCCCGGAGTGACAGCAAAGCGATGATGCCCCGATCCGGGCCAACAAGTGTCAGAAGAAAGTAAAAGTGGGCGGGCCGCGTCGTTGGGCGGCGCACTGGCGCACTACTTGCCGACTCCATTTTTATGTAACTTGAGAGAGAAGGACGACGAGAGCGACGGGGAGCACAGAGGCTTGGCGCCCCAACAACCCCAGCGCGGCGCGGGGCAGGGCGAGGCACGGCGGTAGAACAAGACGAGCGCGACGGCGGGTCCGCGCAGGTCCCGATGGTCCAGTGGCGGCTCGCACAAGTTTTCGCAGGTGCGTTTTCGTCGCTCGCCGTGCCTTGTCCTTTGCGCGGTCCGCGGTGCGGCTCGGGTGTTCCGAAGGGGCGTCTAGGCCGTAAATAAAATGGGAGCCACATCACATACATACGGCGGCACCGCCAGGCCGCCAGGCCGCCACGCCGAGCACCCAAAGGTCCCCAGGAAGAAAAAGAAGCAGTTCGCCGCGCTGGCCCGCCTTCATGGAGGCCGTGACGCAAGCCTGCGTTTGCACACGGGGGCCAGCCGAAGAGGCCGTCGGTCTGTCTCGCTCGCACCCACACGGCCCCCATAAGTGCGAGAGAGAGAGAAGAGAATCTCTGCCCGCTGGCCAATTATTTCGGTATCGCGCGCCCCGCCGATCGCAATAATTCGCTACTCACTGCACTCCGTCTCTCTCGCACCCCTAACGGCGCGCCGGCCCGCCCCATGCGTGCGAGAGAGACAGAGCGACGCTGCTCGCCGCCTCCACACAGTGCAACTCGGTGTTCTTTGAGGCGACGGGCGCGCGCCGCCGCGATGACCGAGATAGACGCGCGCGTTCCACGAACTACACACACACACACACGGCCGAAGAAGAAAGTGCGCGCCGGCGGCGGGATTCGAACCCGCGGAAGGCGGTGAGGTTGTCAATTTACACGCGCGACCCCCGCGCGGTTACACAAGTGCGGTGTAATGCTTCGGCGAGGCCGGCGCGGTCTTCATGGAGAGGGCAGTGGCGTGGTCGGTGCATCACGGAGCCATCACTGCATCCGAACTGCTGCCGGCCGGTGCACCATCAGGAGCAGCACCAGAGGAAAGAGAGAGAAGTGGGGGCAGTGGGCTTTCCTCCGCGCATCGCGCCTGTCGTCGCTCTGTCTCCCTCGCACCGCCGCGGCACTGCGGCACGTGCTGTGAGTGCGAGAGAGACAGGGCGACGCCCGCTCCGGGTCACGGGGCGCGGCGGCGGCGCCTGTGGACCGCCCTCGTGGCGCACGGATTACATTCCGTAATCTAGACCGGTTGCCTACCCGCCAACGCGCCGCCAGCACCCGGCCGTTCCAAAGGGCATTCTACCTGATTTATCTCCCACGAGACTGTCTATTCTTGTCTTTCGGGATTCCCTGGCCGATACCTAGAGAAATTTATTTGCTATGATGGCATTCACTTGTCTCAAGATGCAAATCCGACACACTTCTTTTAAGGGGGGAGGGGGCGTTCGCAAAATAAAATCGATCAGGCCTGAATTCTGTTGAGCACAATTCTTTTCGAAATTAGTCGAGAATCAAGAATACGGTCTTGAGCGCGCACGAGAAAAACGTTGACACACGACGTCGCACTGATAATCCAAGTGTGGGACAGGCATGCACTAGATAACGTGGGACAAACTGTCCCACGCTTGTAAGCGTGGGACAAATGTCCCACGTTTGCAAGCGTGGGACAAACCGTGTTACACGCTTACAAGCGTGGGACAAACCGTGTCCCACCACACTTACAAGCGTGGGACAAACCGTGTCCCACGCTTGCAAGCGTGGGACATTTTGTCCCACGTTATCTAGTGCATGCCTGTCCCACACTTGGATTTTCAGTGCGAGCCCGGCGGCTGCCATCAGCTTTCTAAAATTATGGATCACTCGGAAGCTTCGCTGCTCCGCCGCTTCGGCCTGGACAGGGGGACAGCACCATACTGATGACTTCCTCGGGCCCTGCACTGTGGGCCCTGCCGCGCTGCCCGCACTGCCGCCTTCATGTGCTCCTGGTTTTACAGCCTGTCCGTGCAGGGGGGGGGGGGGCTCCCCGGCGGGCAGGACAGGGACAGGGCCGCGTTGTTTCGAACCCTTTGTACTTGTGCCAGCCTGCCCCGCGGGGAGCACGCGGCACGTGGACAGACGAGCACTACTTGAGCGACGAGGCACCGCCAGCGACCGCCAGCCACGCTAAACGGGGATGACTCGGCGGCTTGACGGCAGACTCATTGCGAGGAGTCCCCCCGTCGCTCTGTCTCTCTCGCACTCATGGGGCGTCCCGTGTCCGTATGGGAGTGCGAGAGAGACAGAGCGACAGGCCGTCGCGTCAACGTGATGCCGATGGCGGCGCCACGCCCACCACGCAAGCCCGACAACCAGTGTGACTCCACCGCGCCGAATTTTCATCCATTTCTTTTTGTCGCTGTGAAATTGCGGCTGCGGCGCGGCTGGGCCACACTGGAGTAAATCTAACGGTGCCGCGCGTTGCCACACTTGCACTTCTGGGCGAGTCTTGCAGAGTCTCGCAGAGTCTTGCAGAGTCACACACACCCGCGAGGTGGCGGTCGTCATCGGAAGCGGAGCGCGGCACTCCACCGGCAGCAGGCTGTCTCCCTCGCACTCGCGGCCCGGCCCGCGAGAGTGCGAGAGAGACGGGGCGACAGCGAACGGGGCCGAGTGATGCAGCCGGTGCGGCATGCCTCCGTTACGCCATTTTAATTGCCGTGACAAGTGCGCGAACAAGCGCCGAATTATTGCGGTGTCGGACAGCGCGCCGATCGGCGACGGCACGGAAACACGGACTCAATCACATTAGTAAACACAAGCGAAACTTGGCCGACCAAGTCCAAAGTTGCGCCCTGGTGACACCTAGGAAAATAAGTAGATCGCGTTGCTAACTTTCATAGTCGTGGAAACAAATGGCCCGTTTACCTTCGGACTGGATTTTGCTGTGACAAACTAATTTCGCACCGTGAAGTGAAATTTTAAGAGACGCTGTTCAGTTACGACCAGATTGAGTGAGACCGAAGTTGGACTGAGTAACTTTTTATCAAGTAGTGCAGGACCATTATGCTCATCACCCAGCTCACATTTCCATTTCCCCCGAGTCGGGTAATCCCTGGGACTTGATGGATGAAACTGATGACTCCAGTCGATGATCGCTGAATGGGCTACTCGAGTCTGCTTGGCGGACTGGATGTTGCAGCAGAGCCATCACACAGACTCCGGAAAACCGGCTCCGCTAATGTTGCATGTTGTACTCACCCACACACACCGTAATCCTCATGGCACCCATCGCACTCCGCGCACCTCTACGGTGCCGCGTCCACACACACAGTCAAGCAACTGATCGGCGCCATTGCCAAGTGAGGATCTTATATGCCCTCCTCCACCACCACCACGCGGCCCGGCGCGGCCCGGCGCGGCCGCCACCACCACCGCAAGGACCCGGCGCAGACCCGGCGCAGGACACACAGGGCCCCTCCCCCCCTCCCCCTCCCCTGGATGCGCGCGGCGGCCGCTGGGCCCCTGCCTACCCCTGCCCCCCTGGAGGACCTGGAGGACCGCGCGGGGCACGGAGGTCGCCGGGCCGAGCCCGCCGAGCCCCACCCCGGGCCAGCGAGCAGTGCTTTCCTTGCTGTCTCTCTCGCACCCCCACGGACCACCCGACGAGTGCGAGAGAGACAGCGACGAAAGCGCTGCCCGAAACGGGCCGCCGCTCCGCAGTCATTGGCTGGGCCGGCGCGGTGGGCGTCAGAGCGTCCGCCGGGCCCTTCACTTTGACGACCGTTTGACGGCGTCCTGGGCGTCCTGCCTGCATTCCGGTCGACACGCCGGGCCGCGGACTACTGGCGTATCAAATCGCCGGCCGTTGAATTTTAATCAGTGGCCAGAAGGTTGGTGAGACAAGGGACCGGGACAGGCTGCCGCCCTGTTTGTGTCTCTACACTCCCGTAGATGGATGTACCCCACGGTGAATAAACCGGGGTAAAGGCATCGCGCGATGGTTGTATGTACCCACCCCGGCAAGCTTCCGTAGGGGGTAAGACTGTCGCGCGATCGCTGCACCCTCTTCCTGTTGGATTTGAGGGGGTACAACGTACAACCATCGCGCGATAGTTATACCCCCTACGGATGAGACTGCGCCAGTACAAGAATCGCGCGATGGCTAAACTTACCGTGACGAACGTGCCCCAAGGGTACAGCCATCGCGCGATGAATGTTCCCAGGGGTACAGCTTTCGCGCGATGAATGTACCTCAAGAGTACATACACAAACAAACCTTCGACCTGCCTTCTCAAACCTTGAACTTGCTTTTTAAAACCCTTAAACTGATTTGTCAGCCAAACGCAGCCGGGTCATCCTTCCTCGTCGTTTCCCAACGGGTCGCCTCGTTCCGACGGCTCCATTCGTCGCTCCGTCTCCCTCGCACCCGCGGGGCGTCCCTGTCCGTGGGGGTACGAGAAAGACGGAGCGACGAGCAGAGGTGAGCCGTGAGCGCGCTGGCCCACAGTGGGCCAGAAGACTGGTGGAGGCGGCCAAAACTCTAGACGCGTTTTGAGCTCCAGAGTCACTAAATGGGGCTCGAACCGAGCGTGTGACCCCACCTCGTTCAGAGAGCAATCCATTGGTGGGGTCACACGCTCGGTTCGAGCCCCATTTAGTGACTCTGGAGCTCAAAACGCGTCTAGAGTTTTGGCCGCCTCCACCGGTCTTCTGGCCCACTGTGTGGCCCGGTCATCGCTGCTGCGGCCTGCGGGAGGAAGCGGGATGGTGGCGCGGTGCTCAGAGGCACAACGACAAGGAGAGAGGCTGGAAGGAGCTGGAAGGAGCGCCGGCCGCCGCCAAAACGATGCAACCTCCCCCACCCCACCGGCCCGCCCGCCGCAGCGCCGGGTCACGGCCAGACCGCCAGCCGCCAGCTCACGTCGTCTGTCAATCAGGCCGCCAAATTTCAAACCTGTCCCCTGTCCCGGCCGTCCCGGCCGTCCCGGTCCCTTCCCCGTCGGCTGCCCTGGGCCGCCTAGCCGGCCAGCCTCGCAGTGCTTCGCAGAGTCACCGCGCACAGTGGGCCAGAAACCGGCGGAGGCGGCCAAAATTCTAGACGCGTTTTGAGCTCCAGAGTCGCTAAATGGGACTCGAACCGACCGTGTGACCCCACCAATGGATTGCTCTCAGGACGAGGAATCCATTGGTGGGGTCACACGTTCGGTTCGAGTCCTGTTTAGTGACTCGGTAGCTCAAAACGCGTCTAGAATTTTGGCCGCCTCCGCCGGTTTCTGGCCCACTGTGCCGCGGCGCAGCCGCCATTTTCGCAACGACGCGCGGCTGGCGGGTGCGAACGCGAGAGCGTCGCCGTCGTCGCCGTTGCCGCCAGGGGCGCCATTCCGCGAACATGTTTTTCGTCGCTCTGCCTCTCTCGCACCCCAACGGACCTCCAACGCCCGAGAGGGAAAGACGGAGACACTGTGAAGAAGCCGCTGTTGGTCGGAATCAGCATGCGGGAGAATGTCGTGTACTTGATGAAGGAGAGGCGGCCGAGCACGGCGAGTCACTAGCCGACCGTTTCAGGCTGCAGCCGCATAATGTGTCATCGGGCCGCCCCGCCCCGCCCCGCCCCGCCCCGCCAGGCCTGAGGCTTGAGGTCCCGCGAGGCCTGGCCGAGGGCTGACTCGCGAAAGGGGAACGCCTCTCGGGGAATGGCCTGCAGGCCGATTCCGAACACTACTGCCTTGTCACTGTCTCTCTCGCGGCCCTACGGTGCCCTACGAGACGCGCTCCGTGAGCGCGAGGGAGACGGAGCGACGGCGCCACTGCTCGGCACACTCGGAACCAGCCCGCCGGCCATCCTTGCTGCAGCGGCCGCGGCGCCCGGGTGCAATCCGCACATGCAGCCCTTCCCCTTCCCTGCTCGTCCTCCTCGCCGCGTTACGTCGTTTTCATGGACAGCTTGTCTTGCGTGTGACGCCGCAACGCCGCCGCGCCGCGCCGGTCCTGGCCTGGCCCAGCCTGCCCGGCCTGCTCAGCCTGGGATGGCACCGGGCCAGCGGGCCAGCCGCTGCGTGGCGGGGCGTGGCGTGGCGGGGCGGGGCGGGGCGGGGCGCGGCGTGGCGTGGCGTGGCGGGGCGTGGCGGGGCGCGGCGCGGCGTGGCCGAGGCGGATCCGCAAAATTTCAGCGACCGCCGTCGTCGGCATGGTGTTGTGGATTCGCCCGACCCGAGCGTGGGATTGGGATCGGTTCGGAGTGGTGGTGGGTGCGTCGCGCCTCATGCGGGCTGGACCGGCCGGGCACCGAGCGTCGTCCTCATCGCTCTGTCTCTCTCGCACTCATGCGGAGTCCCATTTAGGTGCGAGAGAGACGAGACGTCGGTGGAAGGCAGCAAGGCCGAGGATCGGTCTTATTGTAACATCACGGCCCGTGCCCCCTGCCCCTGTCCCCGGGATGGCTCCTTGGATGGCTCCGGTTCTGAATCACTTTCTCCTCGTGGTGCTCGGCCTGGTCGGCCTGGTCGGCGTCGCGTGTGTCGTGTGTCGCGCGGCGTGCTGCGCGCTGCGCGTGGGCGGGGTGGAAGTTGACAATGGCTCGGGCCGGGCCGGGCCGCCGGGCCGCGCTTTGAGCTTTGGTCCCGCGATTCGGCCGCCCGTTCCCGTTTTGGCGAGTCTGACGAGAAGCCGCCGTTGTTCGTCGCTGTTTACTCTGACAGCGCGACGATGAGTCAAAGTCTTTCTCTACGCGCCGCGACAGGATTCCCCGCCGCGTGCCGCGGATCATCAAGGAGCACGCGAGCACGCCCTGGCGTTCGGCATTTCGGCCTCGGCTTCGCCCGTTTGATTCTCCTCCAAACAGCCTGCTGCAGTCAGTTCCGCCGTTCTAAAAGCAATAGTGGAATCTTTTCCTCCTGCTGCGGGCCGGGCAGATTCCGAACAACACTCCGCGCCCGTCGCTCTGTCTCTCTGCCCAGAGCGCCACGGGTGCGAGAGAGACAGAGAGACTGTTGGGCATCAGCCCGGTGCAGGCAATCACCGGAATTCCTTGCCGACAGCCACCGGCGGCCCATCAGGTCGTGAGGGTCACTGCCGCGGCGCGCCGGCCTCGGCCTCCTGGACTGCAGGGACTCCTGGAGTCCAGGCTTCGCTTCTCCAGGCCGTCCTTGGGGATCTCTGTGGACTGCACTGCTAGGACGGCGCCATGCGGCGTGGCGGCCAGTGCACGGGTCCTGCCTGCCTGGGCGTCCTGGGCCGAGTCCTGGGCCGAGTCCTGGGCCGAGTCCTGGGCCGAGTCCTGGGCCACTGACCCTGAGGGCGGCCAGGCCGGCCGGCGGACTGGCCGACACCCACCCGGCCTGGAGCTTTACAGGCTCAAGGGCCACTCGCCTCTCGCCTCGAGTCCCAGCAGGTGTGTGACTCACCATCAAAAGTCATTTTGTGCTATCATTCGCGTGTCCCCTCGGGCCCCTCCACTCGTAAGCCCTCGACACGGGACATCGCTTATCGATGTCGGCAAGCCGGCGATGGACTGAGGCTGAGGGACCGGGGCAGAGCACCATTAGGCGACGTCATCCGGTTTGTGTCACTCTGTCTCTCTCGCACCCTGTCGGATCGCGTCGTGAGTGCGAGAGGGACAGAGCGATGGCAGCGCCAGGATTCGGAATCAGCCTGGTGGCCCTGCGTCACCGTGACAACGGCTGGCTGGTTGCGCGACCCCGGGCCCGGCCGAAGGGCCAGGCCGAAGGGCCAGACCCACCTCCAGGACTCATTTCCAGGACCCGGGCGGCTCCTGCGCGCGTCCTGCACGCGTCCTGGACGCAGGCTGACTCGACCCGGACCCCGCGGTCCTTGCTGCACTCGGTGAGGATGCCCGTCCCCCTCGATGGCGCGCGATGGCGGGTAATGCTGGGCCTGGATTCGGTTTTACAGCTCAAAATTGGGGGTCATATTTCTCCGTCGGTCCGCGCGGCGGGCGTCCGCCAGGTCCCTGTTCCAAACGCCACCTGTTCGCCTAGTGCGTCTCTTGTTGTTTGTTTTCGGTCCTTCTTCGCGTGGAGCCGGGCGCGCCACGCGTTGCACCTACCCGAGCCGGTCACAATAAAAACTAGAAAAAGAAAAGAGGGAGAAGAAACAGGCGCGTTGCTGTCGTGTGTTTTGTGGTGCCGCGGGACCGCGCGAGACAGGGTGATGAAAAGTGGCCGCGCTGGCGGTTTCGGCAAAGGTTTTCGCGGACCCCGGTAGGTGATTCACAGCGTCATGGGTTCGCTGCGACCTTGCATAACCGGGCGGGTGTCAAGGTCGCAGGCTCGGCCGCAGGCTTTCCTGGGGAGGGACCAGCGCGGCGCACAGACAGTGCAGAGCGCAGAGCAGGGCGCAGGGCGGGCCTGGCCTGGCCGTGCCTTGCCCCGCGACGCCCGCACCGCACAGTGGGCCAGAAGACTGGTGGAGGCGGACAAAACTCTAGACGCGTTTTGAGCTCCAGAGTCGCTAAGCAGGACTCGAACCGGACGTGTGACCAAACCAATGGACTCCTCGCTCGGAGAGCTATCCATTGGTGGGGTCACACGTTCCGTTCGAGTCCCATTTAGCGACTCTGCAGCTCAAAACGCGTCTAGAGTTTTGTCCGCCTCCACCGGTCTTCTGGCCCACTGTGCACCGCCGTGCCAGCCAAGCCGTGCCAAGCCGTGCCAAGCCCTGGGTAGCCAACTCAACAGCTCCTCGGTCCCGACGTCCCGACACTGGAGCGGTGTAATTTCAATGATTAGGCGCCATTGTGTAACCTGCGACGCATGCGATGAGTGAACTCACACACACGCACCGAGCGAGTCGTGCCGAGCCGCCCCAGCTTGTTGTAAGAGAGAATGAAAACGAGTGTGCGTGTCGGGGGAAGCGTGTGAATTCACTTTTGATATCCACTCAGGTTTCCGGTAAACACGGGCATCATGATGGAATCCTAGGAACCCTAGGATCTTAACAATCTCCCCGTAAATTTCCAAACGAAAAAAATAATTCAGTGCAATCTTTGACACACGTCGTGCAACTGGTACTTGTCAGTCAACGGTTTCCAGTTTGTTAAACGGTCGCTGCTTTGTTTCCAATCCAGGCGAGGTGTGCTGCTTGAGAGTCGCCTCAGGCAGCCTCGGGTAGCCGTCTGATTCCGAACACTGCTTTCGTCGCTCTGTCTCTCTCGCACTCATGGGGCGCTCCGTAGGGGTGCGAGAGAGACAGAGCGACGAAGCAGTGTTCGGAATCAGACGGCAGCCTCGGGCCTCACAGCAGATGCGGTATACAATTAATGAAGCCATGGGGCATCTGGAATGAAGCCGCATCGCATCTGATCGCCTAGGCTGTGGCTGGCTGTGCCTGGCTGTGCCTACACTGGCTCCGCGCGGTCCGGTTTGCCCGGCGCGCCGCACTGCCCAACGGTCACTCTGTCTCTCTCGCGCCCAAACGGGACGCCCCACGAGTGCGAGAGGGACTGACTGGGCTGCATCAGCGAGTGACCCGTCGTGATAGATTACCCCCTCAGCTCGTGCAAGGTGCGTTGACTGGGATGGTAGCGGCCCGGCGCCAGCCTCCAGGCGGTCCAGGCCAAACTCCAAACGCGCCCGTCACGCCACTGTCACGGAGTCACGGCCCGTCCCCGTCACGCCACTGTCACGGAGTCACGGCCCGTCCCCGTCACGCCACTGTCACCTAGTCACGGTCACGGCCCGTCCCCGTCACGCCACTGTCACGGAGTCACGGCCCATCCCCGTCACGCCACTGTCACGTAGTCATGGTCACGGCCGTCCCCGTCACGCCACTGTCAGGGAGTCACGGCCCGTCCCCGTCACGCCACTGTCACGGAGTCACGGCCCGTCCCCGTCACGCCACTGTCACGGAGTCTACGGCCCGTCCCCGTCACGCCACTGTCACGGAGTCACGGCCCGTCCCCGTCACGCCACTGTCACGGAGTCTACGGCCCGTCCCCGTCACGCCACTGTCACGGAGTCACGGCCCGTCCCCGTCACGCCACTGTCACGGAGTCACGGCCCATCCCCGTCACACGCCACTGTCACGGAGTCACGGTCACGGCCCGTCCCCGTCCACGCCACTGTCACGGAGTCTACGGCCCGTCCCCGTCACGCCACTGTCACGGAGTCACGGCCCGTCCCCGTCGACGAGGTGCCGCAGGAACGAGGCAAATCCAAAACTACCACTTTTCGGCCGGCGGAGCGGAGCGCCGTGGGGGTAGGCAACCCCACGACGCGCGTGTCACACGGGCTGGCCTGGGCGGCAGGCGCCCATTACCACTACTATTAAGGGCTAGACCACACATGATCGTATGCCATTTCGGGCCCGACACATGCCCGCCTGCACTGCAAAACGAGACGCCCGCGAGTCCGCCCCGCCCGCTCTGTGCTCAGTGCTGCTACACTTTTAATTTGGACCGTGCGTCTGGAAGGGCCGGCAACAGGTCAACCTGCCCGGCGGCCGGGTGGGCCGGGTTGCGCAACTGCGGTAACTAGATCTGGAGGCGAGCGAGAGAGAGACAATCGGAGGGCCGCTCATCCGACGTGCGAGAGGGAAAGAATCGGGCATTTCTTCCCATTTTATTTTTAATGCGTTTCTGAGGAGAGACACGACACGTGCGGACGTGGATAAAGCGGCTGGATGGATTGGGCGGGGAAACGACCACCAGGACGAGCAGGACGAGCAGAGGAATGCGTTTGCGTGTGTCTCAGAGTCCCAGGCATCGGCCATGTCCTTTATTTATCCACGTCACGCCGAAATCCCGGGCCGCCTTCTCAGGCCGTGACAGCCGGCACCGCCACGGCAGCATCAAAGTGTCTGTCTCTCTCGCACCCGTGCGGAACGCCCCATGAGTGTGACAGAGACAGCGCGATTCTTCGATTCTTCGGAATGAGACGGTAGGCTTAGCGGTTTCCGCCGCGATCCGCGCGTGCCGCCCCGCCGGCCATTGTCTTCTGGCCCTTCTGGCCTGCTGATCTGCTTAGGCTGCTTAGGCACGGCGAGCGCAGCGTGCACAGCCTTGGCTGCTTGGCGGACCGGCCGGATGCCTATTCTTGAAGGCGGCTGGATGGCTGGATGGCCCAGGGCGCGGTTAATTAAAAACAAAAACCGATGGTGCTGCGCTGGGCTGCGCTGAGCTCATCGAACATGATCTACCGCCCAGCTTCCTGTCCGCCGGGTGGACCCGCTGCCGCCTGTTTGATTTACAAGCCGCTGAAGGACCCGTCACACACGAAATAGGCGGCGGGGTGGGGCGGGTTCGACTCCCGGCCAGGTCGCGCGCTTTTTGTGTTTTGTTTTGTTGAAGCAATCGCTGGCTCATGCTGGGCCCCGCGGCTTAAGGCCGCCCGTGGAACGCGCTGTAGGCAACCCTTCGTGCTTGACATGAAAGGCAGCCTGCCCACTGCAAGCACCCCAGCACCTAGAGACTGCTTGTGACCGAACACGGCGAAGGGGCAACGCATCATCACAACATCCAGTTTGGCCACCTCGGCCTGCCCAGGCCTGGCCGCACCCGGGAGGGCCGCCGGGCCACCATCGACGCTTCCCATACCAGGCGGGCCATGCCAGGCGGGCCATACCATCCCGACACGTCCTTGACCCCCTGAGCCAGCCTGCCTGCAGGCTGATTCCGAACAGTGCCAGACCAGCCACCAGCCATGGTGCAGCAAAACCAGGCAAAACCAGCCAGCCAGCATCCGCCGGCACGGCAAAGGCATAGATAGTCGCAGTGAACCAGTGTGCCCCGCCCCCTCCGAGGCCCCCTCCCCTGCCTCTCCAGCCCTATGGCGCCCTAGGGCCTGCACCGTACATTACGGCATGGTATGGCACGGCATGGTCCATCGCCACTTGCGCGTGGCGTGGCCACGCGTGGCCTCTCACAGACCCGGCGGGTTGGCTCCTTGTCGCACTTTCCATTTCGATAATTTCGAGTATTTTACGAGGATGCGGCGAGGAGGTACCCGAAGGGGCTCTACCCAGTCGGTCAACTGATGATGAGTCCCCTTGCGACACGCCACCGGTACCGCCGCGCCAGTGCCGGTGACGCTCCAAGCCAGAGTGAGGCAGAGGCTTGGGCAGAGGCGGTGGGCGGTCTGGAATCCCATCAGGCCTGCCATTGGGGTGCCCTTACATGTGGCTTGCAGTGCGGTGCCTTACACACGGCCTTCCCTGCAGTGCGACAGCCCCGACAGCCCAGCCAGACTAACGTTTTCCCCTTTTTCAGGCACAGGCAAATGCTGGCCACTGGAGTTTATCACATTTCGACCCTTACCCATTCACTGCAATGAGCCGGATGTTCCAAAAAGTGATTGTCAGGTGTGAAAGAAAAATGCAGAGAATACATGTATACAAGTCTTTCAATTTTTTATTCAATCAATTTAGTCCATGAACAGAACCACGACCGGACGGACAGGCCAGTAAAATCAAGAGGAATACAAATTGAACTGTCTTGAATGTATGAGCTTGGTGATCATTTTAGTGGTCTGCCTTGAACACCCTAGCAAACAACTGGTATAATTCAAGTTTTATCAGTTCTGCTGGTTCTGAAATGCACGCAACAAATATCACAATAATAAAAGTAGAGAGGCATGAAATATTTGAAAAAAATAAGTCGAAAGTAAAATAAATTGCTATTGCACATTTGTATTGATAATTTGATTAGGGCTGAATTTCACAAACAATTTCACATTCATAACGGATGATATCACATGCCTTCGTCTCTTTGGTTTATGATGAGCAAAACTTTGAGTAACGACGGACAAAGTATCAAAGTAATGCCAGTACTCAACCAGCTGAAAGCTACATTAACATTCAGAAAACCCAGGTATCATAAGCATTAGTACTGTACATGAAAGTATATGTTTGAACAATACAACCATTACATAAGTAAGTGGTATACATGCAATCACAAATGAAAACTAGTATCAATCACAATAATATTTTTTCAAACAACAACAAAAAACGTGTGACTTTCACAACATTGAAAATACTTAACTCGATACATACAAATCAAAATTATTCTCACTTTCTACATCATGAAGTCAGTCTTGTGAAAGTAATAAAATGTTAATCTAAGCAATATGACCGCATTAATTTAGGAATATTCATTCAGAGAAAAATAATACATTCCAAAACGTGGACCATTATGACCTTTCTCTAGCCCATAAATACATATCTTTTCTGTACACATTAGATTTGTTGTTAAAACAAAGTCAAAACAGGTTTCCATTACAACCATTGTTACAATTAACATACATAAAGAGGGCAGAATCGAGGCAGAATCACTCCTCTGGATGCCAACTGGATGCAAAGCCAGAAATGTTTGCATAAGGTCCCTTCATCACAAATTTATTGTTCATTGAGCACATTAGCAAAAATGCACTCTGAGATATTAACAAGGAAAGTCATATGATCAACTCAAGTGAATTCTCTCAAAACAGGTGATGAACTAATTTTCACACCTGATTTAAATTCTGTTTCTCTTCCTTAAGAGTTTACATTTGAAGATTTACCATGGTCCAAATCAGCTGAACTCACAACATGTAGCACACCATATCAGAAAAACCTATCATTCAAAGATGAACATAAAAGGAATCTGTAATCAAAACTACCAACCTTTTTAACAATTTTCAAACAACACAATTGTTACATGTGAAAATAGAGGCATAGAACGACCTACATTAGTACAATTTGTCGCAAGCTCATGATCAAAAGATTCCATAAAAACAATTCAAAGAAAAGTTAAAGTACAACTTAATTGCATTTTAAACAGAGGTAAAATGCAGCAAAACTGCAAAAATAGTACAACATTTCAACAAAACAAAGCATTGCTGTAAAAGGGGCCCGAAATAACGCTCTTCATTATTAACTTAGGTTTGGTGCAGTCGAATAAACACACCTCAGACAAATCAGGCATCCCCTTCATTATTGCCCTGCTTTCACATTCTCAATTAAGTTTTAAGACAAGAGAAGTAAAAAAAATCTAACCAAATTAAGTTATGAAATGAGTTCTCATACACTATACAAAAAAATCAGTCTCAAAACCTAATGGATAAAAATTAGTTCAAAATTCTTTTACAAAATAAAAGTTGAACACTGAAATTTCTATGCATTATGTGCACACATGCAAAATGGAATAAAATCTATATTTGATTGGAATAGCCTACTTAGTTAAATAATACACACTATAAAGGACTGCTTAGAATGCCAAATTAGAAAACTAACTGAACATGCTTAACTGGCACTTTCTGGTGCCGATGAAGTATGATCAGAATCTTTTGACACCGGATTGGGAGGCACTGGTACCGTAGACACAGGGATGAGAGGTTTTTTCATGATTTGTGGCTTTGCTTTGAGAGGTGGTTTGAAAGAGGATCCAAGAGGCTTTTTGTCAGTGTCACTAGGAATAGCAGCTGAAGCTGAAGATTGTTTTGTTAAACAAAATACACCGGATTTTACATCTTTCTCACTCTGGCAGTCAACAGACTTTGAATGTCGTGGGGAACTGTGAGATGTAGAGCTAGACTTACTCTCCAGTGGAGAGCCTAAACTTTGAGAAGCTTTTGTGTTCTTCTTCAAGGTACACTGATTTTGCTTTGCAAAACGTTCTGCAGCTGTAGTCATATCAGGACTCTCTGGACCTGTAGGACTTGGAATCGCGTGTGAATCAAGATCTTTCTCTTCAGCAACAGACGCACTGTGACCGTTTGAACTAGAGTTGAGTCGAAGTGGCAGGTCAAGCACCAAGTCTGGTGTCTGTTTTTGACGTAAATCACAAACACCCTCAAGTGAACTACTCCTAGAATACTGTTCGACCTCGAGGGCAGCTACTTGATTTCTGACAACAGGAGCATTCTTATTCTTGTCTGCGATATCGTTGCCAGACAGAACTGCAGTGGCTACACACTGTGCCGAAGACAGAGCCTCGTCTATGGAATGGTGAGAGCGTTTCAGTCCTGATAAGGGCAAGGAGGATTCAGTATGCGAGGCAGGCCGCAGGCTGGCCTGGAAAAGGGCCTCAGGTTGAGGTTGGGGCTGGACTTGGGGTGGGGGCTGTGATGGCGGCTGAGCCTCGAGCTGAGGTTCGGGTTGTGCGGGTTCAGGTTCGGGGTCGGTTCGAGGCTCCGGTTGAGGTTGGGGTTGGGGTTGGGCCTGCGAGTGCGACAGAGCGAGGATCACGCTCACGGCGGCGGCCTCGGTCGGGGGCGACTCGCTGGAACCACTGGCACCGCTGTCAGGCGAGTGCGGCGAGAGCGCGCTCTCCTTCAAGCACAGCGTCAGCTTGTCCTTCTCCGCCCCGTGCCCGTGGTCCGAGAGGTGGTGGAGGTGGTCGGGACGCGACAGCTGGTCGTCGCACGCCGACTCCTTTCCCGAGTCCAGGCTGGTGCAGCTGGCCGACTTGTGCATGGTTGAGTCGACAGGCTGAAATAACAGACCAATTTCATTAGGCACGTCATGCTGGATGTTTCAGAGCAGCTGAGCCACACCCCCCAATTGTTAATAGCTTCCTCAAAAAAATTAAATGACAAGTTATCATCAAAAATAATTTAACCAAAAGTCTAAATTAACAGTCTTCAAGAAAATTATTTTTGGCACACCACAGCCCAAACAGCAGAATAAGCATTTCTAACTACATAAGACGCATGCAAAATAGTCTCATGAAAAAACTTTTCTACTTCTAAAGATCAAAGCACAATCAAAGTGCAAACTTTAATAACTCAATTTCAAGAGTTGAGTGTCCAGTCGCCAGAATAGAATTCACCCGCAGCGTTAGCTGGTGACAATAGATGCCATGATATCAATTTCATCAATTACCTTCATTTCAACCTCAGGAGGGTAGAGGCAGAAGATTAAAACAGCTGTAAAAATGTATATCAGAAACAAAATTGGAATTATATATGAACATTTATTGTCAAATAATTACATCTTGAATGATACATGAAACTTAAATCTAAGCTTGCAAAAGTGGGCCAAGCAATCAATGGTTCCTGCCACAGTCCAGACATGCACCTTCTGTCAGGACTGTATTTTACAAAATATTTATGGACAATTATGAAACCTTGATGTAACAAAATAATCATGCACTAATGATAATTGCTTCAGCAATACATGAAAAATAAAAATACAGGCACAAATGACTTGAATTGATCTCAGTTCTGTGTGCAACTGGGTTTAAAATAAACCCCAGAGGCTATGAAAATATGTACAGGACTAATTTAAAAACAAAGATTTCATAAATTTGTATGTCAATGTTTGAAACAAGAAATGTGATGTCCATAAATTGTAGGTACAATGGAAGAAAAGCTGGGGGGTGAGACATTACCAAATTACTGGCCTCTGCTAAAAGGGCATTTACATCCTGGTATAAAAAATACTGTACATCCTATCAGCACAAAAAAATTCAGAACGTGCCAACATAACAAGCTCACAGCCTTTTCAATAAATGCCATAGATAGCTTCTGCTATCAATCTATTTGTCTTTAATTGCTGGTTATGTAGAATAATAATAAGAGCTCTGAATGTGATCAATAGTTACACAAAACCACTGTCTCACAAATGAAGTCCGAAATCTTCACACATTCTCCCATGTACATGCCTCAGCTGTTCAAAATAAAGTATTTTTACAGAAAGTCATCACAAAAACACAGTCCTAAATTGATTATCAATTTGTAAAATTATTAAGCAAGTTGCTTTTCTTCATCTCATCAAACAATAAAACAGATTCAGCTACAAATGTAAATGTAATCCTCTTGATTTTGGAAGATAACTGTACGCAGTTAAACCTAGAAATACAATAATATTCAATGAAAACACTTATGCACAATAAAGTGATGGCAGAAATGATGTCAAATTAATTTCATAACACACAGGTAATAATCCAAGGAGAGAGAACATAAAGTTAAAAGACAAACAGAGAAGCACAATTGACCAAAGAATGAAATCTAGGATAAGCATATCATGGATCTATGCCAATAACCTCGAAATATACTGAAGCACAATCAAGATGAACGAACATGAAGCTTTTGGAGGCAGAATGGGAGCTGTTGAATTTTAGGTGGTTCCAAATTTGAAGGGGAGGCTGGTGGGAGTTCAAAAAGCGAACATGAGAATGGAGGATAGGGCTGGTTAAGAGGAGACAAAATGCACAAAGGAGGAGCTAACTAGCAAACATTCTTAACATTAGAAATTAATTACAAATTATGATGATTCAAATGACTAAGTAAATGACAAAGCCTTACTTTTTAGAACACAATATCACAGATTCTTAATTTCATAAAGATAGATTTCCATCACAGCATCATGAAACGGGCAGAAAAGATAGTGGTATGATATTCACTTTCAAAAATGTACTATGGCAACCACAGCAGGAAGGACCAAAGTCACTAGAAGTGAATTGGTTAGATAGTTTGATAGCTCAGAGCTCTTTTTCTGGGTACTCTTGGATGTTAAAACATTTAGATGAAACATGAAGACAGATTCTTTACATAGAAAGCGCATTTGAAATGCTCACTGGACACTCTAAACGTGTTAAATTAAAACAAAGCACAGTAAGCATGCAAATATTTAATTTCTAAAACATCTGAAGTGAGGCAAGTTGACTACGACACACTAAGAATGCAAGAAAGCCTCTCGGAACCATGTCCCAATTCACACTGCGACAGGTTTCATTTATAAAACTGGATGTGGACAAGAAATTGCAATGAATAAATCTACTACAACTTGCCCCAAGCAGAAAATGACCCTTCTACTGAATCAAAAAGTCTGGTAACCCGTTTAGGCATGCGTCAAAAGTAAAACTAAGAGATTCAAACAAAAAATAAAAATACTAGTAACGCTCTACAACATAAACACACATTCAAACACATGAATCTACAAACACACAGAAAACATACAGACACCTCCACGCAGTTAAGAGCATAGCAGAAGAAACAGAATATTGAATTTGAGATGATGAGAAACATTCTTTTCAGCTATTGTAGTGTATGCAACTTTAAAAATAAAACAAAAAAAAGCTCAGATAGCAATTAAAGTTGAGAGTTTGCAGAACCAAATACTGTAACCCTCGCGTTTCTCATTACCTCAAACAAGCAACCATACGTAACAAAATACTGCTTTTGTATCAAATTTAAAGCAGCACATTACAAATGGTTGCAGTGGGCTTCTAACAGAAAAGGATGATGCAAACAAAACAAATAACCCATAAGAAGCACACTTGACATTATGTTTCTTTTGTTGCCCAGCAAACAAAACACAAACAACTCTTTTAATGAGAAGTAATGGTTTAGAGAAAACAAGCTAAACAGTTGTTTCCAGTACCTCTGCTGTTGGAGATAGGAGAGGTGGTGGTGGAGGGTCACAAACGACCAGGGAAGTGGGAGAGCGACCTCCAAGTCCACCAAGTACCCCCAGTGCAGGCCATGTAGCACTGCTGCCTGAACCCAGCAGTGGAGAGTCGTTTTGTGTAGAGCCAGAGGCTCCTGAAAGTACAGAGTCATTCGAGCTTGATGCTCTTCTTCTCATAGATTCATCTGAGGAGCTTGACTTGAGTAATTCTAATTTATCTCGTTCTTCATCCCTACAAAAATGAAATAAATTTGATAAGCACCAAAGGAAGAACGGCACAAATTATAAGGTATAGCACAAAGATAGTTGTGCACTACTCACTTTATCTTCAGAAGTATGTACTTGTCGGGTATAAGGCCTTCCACACCCCGAGCTCCTCTTCCTCGCCACCAATCATTTGAGACTTGAGTAAAGAGCTGCAAGTGATCTCCTTTCTTAAAACTTAGCTCCCTCTCTGATCTTGCTAGGAAGTCAAACTGTGCTGTTGCTTCAAGAGATTCACATTCTGAAATAAATGTGACAGTAAATAAATAAATATGTGATCAATGATTAACTGTTAAAAAAGACTTTTTCAAATGAAATGTGAATTTACCATCTTCTGATGGATACACCTCTGAATCAACATCTTCTTGTGCATGGTCTGATGGGGAATCACCAACATCACTAGAACAATTGAAATTTATGTTAAGTCTGATGTACTTACAGAGCAAAGAACTATTCTGTTTCTAGCCAGTTGACTTCAACACAACTCACTTATCGTCAGGTTCTCTTGTGATGAACTTTTCATACATTGGACCAGGTATTGAACTAGTGGGAGGGAATATATCTTCATAGTACAGGATGATGTTCTTTATCAGTTCATTAACTTGGTTCTGATACTGCACTTGATCCTTGTCTTCTGGTACAGGAACCAAAGTTGGTCCAAAACAAATTGCTAAATTGTAGGGGTCCATCATATTCTCATCTGAAAATTCTGAGAGACTGAAGAAAAAAGCATATTATTACCAAAACAGCCGCCTAAATGAAAAACACTCTTATGAATAGTCCACAACGAAACTCACTGATTCAAAAAGGAAAAGAGGTATCTAAGAATGACGACAAAGGGCCTTGGCAGACTTGTTACCAGATCCTTCATTTTGATGATGAACTCTTTAGAATCTAGTTCTGGAAGTAAAAGAAAGGGATAACGCTTAGTACTCTACATAGAGCAACTCTCATGATTTTCAAAGAAAATAAGTAATACATACGTGCAAGTTCCATAAAAAGTTCAAAGTACACAATGGGGAAAAGAGGTTCTCTCAGTTCTCTGAGGTACAGTTTGAGGACACCAGCAACAGAGTTTATATCACTAGCATCAGTTGTGTCTGCTAGTGGATCTTCCCCCCTCTCAAATGCTTCCCGGAAATTGTTTATTTCAACTTGTGATCCAGACACTCTGAAAATGCCTTGATGGTGAAGACCTGCACAAACAGATATAAAGTCATTAAAATCAAGTTACAAATGAACAAATTTTTGGTAGTGAATTAGCAATAATGAAAAACTTGCCATATAAATTGATGACTCTAATGCAGCTTTTCACAATAAGGGGTATGTCTTGGTTTGACATCTCTAAGTATTCTTCAAGGGATCCGCCAAACAATTTAGGCTGCCCATTCATCTGCAGCCGGCCAATGCGCTTTCTACGAATTGGCTTTGTGCTGTTTGGTTGTCCCTGCAAATAAATTATCGTGTATCAGTTAAAGAAAGAACAAGAGAAACAAAATTGAAGATAAAATTATATTTTCAACTTACATTTTGATTTGTTGTAAGACTCATGTTGAGGTTGACTGATGGCATATTCTCATTGGTTTCTCCACTACTAACGAGTGTCTGACGAATGTGTTCATGCTTAGAATCCAGTCTTGCTATTCGGCTGGTGCCCAAAAGGTATTCTCTAAATTTCTGTAAAGAAGAAACAAATTTAGATCAATATAGGACATCAATACCACACTGCAAGGTAGATTGGAAATTGAATGAGGAATACTAACAGACAGATAAAACTCTTCAGTCTCATGACGATCAGCACGCATTTTTATTGCTACCGTTTCAGGCGGACGGGTTGGCGGTGTAGGAGTGATGTCTGCACTTCCAGTGAAGAGTGCTGAACAGTCATAATCTTTGGCTGTGATCATTGCTAATAAAGTAGTTTCTGCAGTTTCTAAGGTCTTCCATACTTCTTCCGACTCTGCTCTAAGGCTCATTATACGATTGGTAAGTTGATACAGTCTTGCTTTTAACTCATCTTTTAAGGCTGGTAGTAAGTCATTGTCAACAGTAACCAACTGAAAATAGAGTAAAGTTAAAAGGACTTGAGGACTTGCATAAAAACATGTATAAAAATTTTGTTGAAATAAATGATTAAAAACATACCTCATCACTTCGTAAGCCTTGGAACTCAAATTTCTTGGGTATAACAAAAGCTGTATGATTACTTTCCAAAAATCTTTGCTTATCTAATCGAGAATCTAGAGAATTGATACATGAATTAAGCTGATCAGACTGCAGCTGTGATGATCTAATTCTTCCTTCCTCGAGGGACATGTGTAAGAGTAATGCTCTGGTCACACATTGGTGAAAGCCAAAGTCCATACACTGAAAAGAAGACAAACCAAACAGTTAAAACTTTACGACATAAAATGTACTGGACTTAACAAAGCAGCAACACACAAGAGTACTAACATCTATAAGATCAGACAAGTCATCAACAAAATATTTATGAATTGTTGTGTTGGCTGCTTCAAGGCATAACACATATTCATTCCTGGCTTTCAGAGCCTTAAGACTGGCGTCATTGAATTTGTTTTTCCGCTGCAAACAAACAACAGGCTCAGTTAGTGACAGAAGTTATTACAAGATGCGACGTTTTTTGGGGCTTGCATCTCCTCCGACAGCAGAAATCAAGTAAATGAATCAAGCTGGGCCTCGCCTCGGCGCCCTCGGCCTCACCTTCTGCACCTCCTTCTCGATGAGGCGGTACTTCTTGGAGCGGGGCAGCTTCTCGGCCGAGATGCTCTGCTCCAGCTTGACGCGCTGGGCCTCGGCCAGGCGCAGCTTGCCCTCGGCGGCGCGCATCTCGCCCTGGTAGCAGTGGTACGTCTTCATGGTGGTGTGCAGCTCGTGCAGCACACGCAGAATCTCGTCGTGCAGCTCCTGCCCCACCTCGCGGCAGCGCCGGTAGATGCGCTGCACGTCCTCGGCCACGCGCGCCAGCCGCGGCACCAGCTGCGTCGTGTACACGTCGGCCAGGCTGGCGTGGTCGCGGCTCAGCGTGCGGGTGCTCTGCGAGGACAAGAAGCAGGTCAAGCAGAGCCAGAGCCACAGGCAGCCTCGCCGACACTCTCACACCCACACGGGGCGTCCCACAGTGGGCCAGAAGACCGGTGGAGCGGCCAAAACTCTAGACGCGGTTTGTGCTCCAGAGTCGCTCAACAGGACTCGAACCGAGCGTGTGACCCCACCAATGGATTCGTCGTTCGGAGAGCAATCCATTGGTGGGGTCACACGTTCGGTTCGAGTCCCATTTGGTGACTCTGGAGCTCAAAACGCGCCTAGAGTTTTGGCCGCCTGCGCCGGTCTTCTGGCCCACTGTGCATCCCATCAACTGTCGAGAACCAGCAGCCTCCAGGTGCTAGTAGGAGATTGGCACGAGGGCCTGGCCTGCCAGAAACTGCAAACGAAGCTCACCGTGACGAGCTGCTGCCAGCACGAGTATGACGAGAAGAGCGGCCACTGCTCGCGCTTCAGCTTCTGCTCCTTGTGGCGCATGGTCAGCGACCGGGCCAGCTTGTCCAGGCCGCGCGAGTACTCCAGCTCCACCTCGGCGCGCCGCCGGAAGTAGTCCTGCAGCTCCTGCACGAGCGCCACCTGAGTCTCCAGGCGGCCGTCCAGGCAGCGCAGCTGCTCGCCCAGCTGCACGCGGACATCTGCAAGCAGAAGACGGCCATCGTCAGCGAAGTACGAAGTGGCGGGTTCAAACACTCCGAGTACGCCCTTTGCTGGCGGGGCGTCCGTCAGAAAACAGATAAGCGTTATGCCGTCCTAGAGTCCGGCGGTCGTCGAAACAAACACTCTCGTTTTCTTTCAGTTTACTCCGACTTTTCCCGCGCAAACAACACATTCAACACATCGGGCGCCAGGGCACGCCAGGGCTGCCAGGGCCCGGAATCTCACACCTGGACCCTCCTCTCCTCGACGGCGTCCTCGCCGTCCCGCCTTCCCACGGTCTCACTCAGCACGGCTCGGCCCGCGATAGGCCCGATTCCTAATTATAAGTAAACGGGCAGAGCACAGTGGGCCAGGCCAGAAGACCGGTGGAGGCTGTTCAAATCCCGGACGTGTTTTAGAGCTCTAGAGTCGCTAAATGGGACTCAGGTCGAACATGTGACCCCACCAATGGATTGCTCTCCGAACGAGGAATCCATTGGTGGGGTCACACGTTCGGTTTGAGTCCCATTTAGCGACTCTGGAGCTCGAAACGCGTCTCGAGTTTTGGCCGCCTCCACCGGCTTCTGGCCCACTGTGCAGAGCCGACTCGCCTTGCCCCGCGATCGCGACGCGGACGGCCAGCTGTCTCTCTCGCGCTCGAAGGGCGTTCCGTGTGGGTGCGAGAGGCAGTCTGCAGCGGGGCCGAGCTGAGCCGGGCGACGCCAACGAGTGCGCGTCCGAGGCGCGCGGACGGCGACGGACGGACGGACGGACACAGCGCTGCGTCCGCCGGTTCGCCACCAGAGAGGTGTCACGGATTATTTTTAGCTGGTAGGTGTGGGAGGCGACGCGGGCAGAAAGGCAGAAACCGAGGCAAACAAAACAATAGAACGGGACGAGCAACACCGCCGGCACCGCGGCACCGCCTTGTCGGCCAGCTCGAGCAGCGCCGGGGCGTGGCCGCGTGGCCGCCGGGCCGTCGGACGAGGGCGGCGGGGAGGAGGGAGGACACGGCGGGCACGCATTTCCGGAGGCGGAGGAGGTCGTGATCGAGAACAGAAACAGGCGCCAACGCATGCATGCGCGGCCATGCACTCCCATACGTCGCGTGTGAGAGAGACGGAGTGCCTGCTAGTCCGTGCGATCGAGCGAGCGAGAGAGAGAGCGCCGTGCTGGTCGGGCCGCCCCGCCGAGCACAGCCCCGCGGCGGGTTGCCTACCCAGCACGGCGCTCCACGCTCGCTCCGCCAAAGGCCGCCAGAGGCTTGCCGACGCACGCGCCGCGCCACCGCAAAACGGACGGCACACTGCAAGGCGTGCACACCAACAGAGATAAGCGAAGTGCACAAAGTAGCAGCGCCGCGCGCCGCGGCCAAGAGGCGCGTCAACAAGGAGGGAGGGCCGCCGCAGCAGCACGCCGCAGCACTCTGCTATCGGCGACACAACGCACAGTGGGCCAGACGACCGGTGGAGGCGGACAAAACTCTAGACGCGTTTTGAGCTCCAGAGTCGCTAAACAGGCCTCGAATCGAACGTGTGACCCCACCAATGGATTCCTCGTTCGGAGAGCAATCCATTGGTGGGGTCACACGTTCGGTTCGAGTCCCATTTAGCGACTCTGGAGCTCAAAACGCGTCGAGAGTTTAGGCCGCCTTCGCCGGCTTCTGGCCCACTGTGCAACGACGCGGTGCGCGGTCACCACCGCCATGTGCAGCTCGTGCAGCTCCAGCGACGAGGCGCACCAAAACAAGTTCCGGGAGGCCGCGGCGCGGCGAGGCGGCAGGCACGCACACGTGTTGATAAGCCCAAGCACAGCCAGAGCGCGGCGCGTTCGACGACGCGCCGAGACAACGCGACAACAATAACAACAAAAGACAGACAGACAGACACGCAGGGCGTAGCGTGCCGGGGGAGGGGGCCCGCGACCGAAATAGCCATTCAAGTCGAGCTGTTTCCAGTCAGTCACGGGGATTACAAGCAAACACACACGCCCGACTCGACATGCGCAATACCGTCTGCTTTGGTTCGCCCTTCTTGTTTTTCGAATTTCCGCGTCCGCGGGTCCGGCCCAGCCAAGGGCCTGGCGGCGCGGCAAAGCGCGCGACAAACGCGCTTACAAATTGGCCACATTCATCAACCTGAAGAGTCACCACGCACTCTCTCTCTCTCTCTCTCTCTCTCTCTCTCTCTCTCTCTCTCTCTCTCTCTCTCTCTCTCTCTCTCTCTCTCTCTCTCTCTCTCTCTCGCACTCGCGGGGCGTCCCGTAGGGGTGCGAGAGGGGCCAGACTGCAGGCAGAGAGCGGGGCGACGCGACGGCAGCTGTGCCCCCGCGACGGCCGCGACCGCCCGCCAGCACGCGGCACGCCGTTACTCGCGTGGGGCCGCGCCGGGCCATGACGGGGAGGGGGGGAGGGGGGGAGTGGCGGTTCATTCATGGCGCCAACCTGCCGGCCGCCTGCTGGCTCTGCTGGCGCGACCTCTCTCTGCGGGCTTTCGTCGCGCTGTCTCTCTCGCACCCCTGCGGCATCTCGTAGGGGTGCGAGAGAGTCGGAGCGACGCAGGGCCGGGCCGGGCCGCCCTGCCGCCCTCGCGGTCCGCGGCCCCGCAGCCAAGGCCGGGCGGACGCGGCGCGGCGGTCCGTCCAACTGCACCGCTGCACCGCTCGGCCGCCGTCGTCGGGGCAGCGGCCTGCCCATTGGGCCTACCGCACGCCACGGCACGCCACGGCACGCCTCGACGCGAAGCTTATCATCCATCACGTTTCGGCCCGCCACTCACCGAGTCCGTCCGCCTGTCCGTCCGTCCGCCTGTCGCGGCGCTAGATTCGCGAGCCAGGTCGACGGCACGGCACTGCCGTATCGCCCCGACGTGTACTCTGCACGCGTGCATTCCCCCATGCACCCACTCGTCGAGGCCTTCCTTTCTCTCTGTCTCTCTTCCCCTCTCGCTCGATCCCACAGGGGGATTAGGAAACGGTAAAGAAATTCCATCCAACTTCAGCACAACAAAATAAACTGAGCGAGTGTCATTACTTAATTTTACAAGGCACTCATTTTTTGTACGTTGTGCATATCAGTCCCCGATTTTTTTAGAGCCGCTTCCTTCCTGTTGCCCAATCCCCCGAACCTTCGCCCCTCCTCCCCGGACGGTCAATCCCGATCCCGCGCCGATAAACGGCCCGATGCAGCTATGCAGCGCACGCACGTCCACACACACACACACACACACACACACAGGCCGCGTCGCCTCGCCCCCGCCCCCTCCGCCTCCAGCCGAGCGTGGACGGCCGATAGCACCGCGAGCGCGGTCCCCATTTTCCGTCATCACCGCCGCCGCCGCCGTCGTCATTATGAACGTGGTCGCCGTCGTCGCCGCGTCCCGTTTGAACCCCGCCGTGGCGTGCGGCGTGCCCGCCGTGCCCGCCGCCCTGATAGCTCGATTAGAGCGACAGGACGACCGGCTTGATGGCCGAGACAATCCCAGACCATGAGAAGATGACGAGCTCGACGACGATCATGACGTTGCACACACACACACACACGAAGTGCACACACACACGAAGTGCACACACAGACACACACACACACACCCACACACACACACAGACACGGAGTGCACGTACACGACCCAGGCCACGTTTTCCAAACAAGGCGAAAGTCAATAAAGCGACGCGGGACAGGCCTGTGATTCCGAAACGCGCGCCGCCCATCGGCAGGGGCGGGCCCGGCAGGCCGATGCCGGTCCGAACGGTGCTTTCGCCGCTTCGCCGCTCTGTCTCTCTCGCACCCCCGCGAGACGCGCGCCCCGTGAGACATGGACGCGACACGCTAAATTGGATCTTTTTTAAACAGGCCCGGCCGGCTCTCCTCCCTCCTCGCGAAACTAGTACCGGTGTGCGCCCGGCCGGGCCGGGTGGCCGGTCCCGGAGTCCCGGCCTGGTTTCTACTCGACCACGCCGCGCCGCGCGCACCAAACCGCGACCTTGGCCCTGACCTCGCGGGCAAGACGCGGCCCCGCGGCCCCGCCACGCAAAGGCTGTCGGGTTCCCACGCCCCGGGGCGCCAGGCACCGCTCCGCGCGCACCGCGCGCACCGCGGCTAGGTGGTAATGAGGCCCTTGGGGCGGGCGGGGCCGGAAGACCAGCCAAACATCCGGCCCACTCGGCCAAATTGCAGCCGTTTGGGGGTCAGTACTACAAGCACCAGCAGGACGGCGACCACGGATCCCCGCAGGGCGCCTGGTCGGCTGGACTCGGACACGCGCGTGCAGGCGGCTGCTCGGCCACGCGCCATGCGGATGATCCACTGTAGGGCCGAATTCTGGAACGTAGTTCCCCCACGCGCGAGCAACGCCCGTATCCCGCTCGCCGCCCGTTCACGAGATGAGGGCCTTCGAAACCGGAGCAAAGCCAGAGTCCAGCGTCCAGCCTCGCGTCCAGCCTCGCGGCCTGCGTCGCGTACTGACCGCAGAGGGCCGTAGTGCTCCGCGCCGCGGCCTGGCCTGCACCAGGGCCTTGACGGCCTGACCACAGCCACAGCTGTGCGCCGGCCGGCCCCGGGTGACCTACACTACGCTCGCTATACCGCGAACCGCGAACGCGCACCGCCCGCGGACATGTTCCAAATTAAAGCCGCGCAGAAAACGGAAAACGCGGAGCGGGTGGGGCCGCCAGTCAACCAGTGTGCCAGCGAGGGGCTTAAGTCGAAACAGGGCCCCGCCCCGCACAGTGGGCCAGAAGACCGTGGAGGCGGCCAAAACTCTAGACGCGTTTTGAGCTCCAGCGCCGCTAGATGGGACTCGATCCGAACGTGTGACCCCACCAATGGATTCCTCGTTCGGAGAGCAATCTATTGGTGGGGTCGCACGTTCGGTTCGAGTCCCATTTAGCGACTCTGGAGCTCAAAACGCGTCTTGAGTTTTGGCCGCCTCCACCGGTCTTCTGCTGGCCCACTGTGCCCCGCCCGGCCCCGCAAACAGCGAGCACCCAGGGGCACGCACCACGCGTGGGCACCAGCCTGTCTGCCTGTTGGGCCGTCCGTCGGGCTGCAGGCCGCTGCAGGCTGCAGGACGAAAGCCAAGTCCGTCGACGCCTGTCGACTCTGTCGCGCGCATCCTGGACGCATCCTGGATGCACCCCAGTGCAGCATCGCCATGCAGACAGCATCGCGCTCCATCCGGGAAGGCGAGTTGGGCCCCGCCTGTTAAGCCCCCCCCCCCCCCGCAACACCCAGCCACGCCCCCACGAGCCCCCCTCCCCCGCACAGCATCCCCCCACCCCCTTCCAGATATTGATTTCCTGCGAGAATGCCAGGCGCTCTGCTGCTGGACCCCCGAGGGGGCGGTGGGGGGCACAGAGATCCAGCCATCGAGCCCCACTCCGCCCCCCAGCCGCCCCAGCCAGCACCAAGGAAGGCATCATCTCGCCCGGACTAGAGTAGGGCGCAGTTGCACAACAAGTCAAGCCCCGCCATTGTCACGGCACCATTTTTTCTTGCCGCCCCCATTTACACACATGCACACACAGTGTGTCACACACTGGCGTGGCACGTGCACTGCTCCACCCTTCTCCGAGCAGCAAGGCGGCAACGCGCCATGGGGGCGTTCGGCGGCGCCCCGCCCCGCCCCGCCCCGCCCGCTATCCGGTTTCAAGGGCAATCCAGCGGGACTCGATCCAGGAGGGCAAGGGGCGCGGCGGCACCGCGCCTTGGCACGCCTTCCCTTGCATAAAGGCCCGTGTTTTGTAAACAAACGGGATCAGACCGCCCCGCCCCGCCTCGGACCGCAGACGCACTAAACGCACTAAATAAGGACGGAGGGCTTTGGGGAGGCGGACTGGCTGACTGGCTCACTGACTGGCCGGCTGGCTGGCTGCCTGGCCGGCTGGCTGGCCGGCTGAGCTGTCAGGCTCACGAGGCGGAATAATGGACATGTGTGCGCGGTGCAGGATGAGTCAGGTGCAGACACATACTCTCTCTCTCTCTCTCTCTCTCTCTCTCTCTCTCTCTCTCTCACACACACACACACACACACACACACACACGCGCGCGCGCGCACACACGCCAACCACCCAACACGTCGCTGTTATCGAAATTGGTTTCAGCCCAGCCAGGCCCCCCGCCAGAGCGTATGTAAATCTGATTGATGGTTCACTTTCCCGGTCACCCCGCCCCGCCGCCACCCCGTCCACTTCCGGCTCATGCGGGGCCGTGGCCGTCAGCGCCAAACGCGAAGAGGGGAGCCAGAGGCTCTGCCAGAGCGCACCTCGGGGACCGCCACTGCCACTGCCACGGCCACGGCCACGGGCATGGGAGGGGCAGCCGTCCCTATTCGAAGGGTGCGGAGCGGCGGCGCAGGGCCCGTCCGGGAGCAAGCAGGGGGCGACACGCCACTGATCCAGGTGGGCGACGAAGAGTGCATTAGTGCACCCCAACCCCACCCCGCCACTAACGCCCTATCGCTGCGCAAAGCAGGGTAACGGACTGCTGTCTCTCTCTCTCGCACCCAGACACGACGCACAATAAGTGCGAGAGAGACAGAGCCACTACAGCACTGTGCGGCATCAGCCCCTTAAGGCCGTGTTAAAGACCCCTGTATCGCCCTGGCCGTCGTCATGAGCGGCCTCTACCTCCCCCACGCTCTCGCTCTCGCTCTCTCTCTCTCTCTCTCTCTAAGGTTCTTGAAAAAATAGTCCATGATCAGATGTATGATTATGTTATATGTAATGGAATTATGAACCCACTTCAATCAGGGTTTAGAAAGGGGCATAGTACCACTACAGCTTTGTTAAAGATTGCGGATGATGTAAGGTTAGCCATTGATCAGAGGAAACTGACCTTATTAGTGTTGTTGGATTTTAGTAAGGCGTTTGACAGAGTTAACCACAAGTTGCTCCTAATAAAACTTAGAAATATTGGTTTCTCTGAATCTGTCATAAAATGGTTTCTTGATTATTTGTCAAATAGGTGGCAGAGAGTTCTATCAGGTGACTTCATCTCTGACTGGTCTCTGGTAAAAACTGGAGTGCCTCAGGGCAGTGTACTTGGTCCACTATTGTTCGTTTTGTACCTTTATGATTTTCCTAGTATCCTTAGAAATGTTAAACATCATCTTTATGCAGATGACACACAACTATACGTTCATTTTGATATTAATGATATCGACAGGGCTGTCACATTGATGAATGATGATCTTGCAAACCTACTTAAGTATATCTCTGGTCATAATCTTACCCTTAATATTAGCAAAACTCAACCGATTATCATAGGATCTGGTCCTTATATTAACAGGCTGAACCTAATGGATGTTCCTTTAATCAGTATCAATGATACTACTGTGCCATATAAAGATGAAGTTGTAAATCTTGGAGTCACCTTTGACTCGACACTCAGCTGGAGACAGCACGCGAATAAAGTTGTGAGTAAGGTGTTTGCCACTTTTGCACAGGTTCGCCGTAACTTTGATTGTCTACCTCGAACTATAAGACTGCGTATTGTTCAAAGCCTAATATTGCCTCATCTCGACTATGGTTCGGCTCTTTTTACTGATATGAATAAGTACACCACTGTTAAACTTCAAAGAGCTGAAAATGTATGTATTCGTTTTGTTACTGGAGCTGATTTGTTCGAGCACATTACACCTCATTATGCTGGCCTAGAATTGTTAAAACTCCAAGACAGACGAACAGTAAATTTAGCAACATTGATATGGAAAGTTCTAAGGACTGAAACGCCGCACTATCTGTTTGAACTGTTTAACTTCTCGTCACGTCACCCTGATAGAATTTTGATTCCACAGCATAGAACGGCAAAGTACGCAAATTCATTCTGCATATCTTCATCTAGAGTATTTAATATGTTCTCAGGCTTCAGTTATCTAAGTCATACGTCAGTCACTTCCTTCAAAAGATCCATTAAAGCACAATTACTGTCTAAATATTGATATTGTGTATCATATACTGTCGCTGCTATTGATGTAACTAGTTATTTTCTTCGATTGTTGATATAATTTTTATTTTTTTTTCCTCTGTTACAATTTTGTATCTTTAGTTTATTCTGAGAGCGGTACATACGCTCGTGGGACTCTCCAGTCCCGTTGTACTGTACCTTAAAAGCAATAAATCAAATCAAATCAAATCTCTCTCTCTCTCTCGCACGGAGCATGCGGCGTACCATGAGTGCGAGAGAGACAGCCACGAACGTACAGTCCGGAATCGGCCAGCAGTCCGTTGAGCCCGCGCAGGAAGCGGAGGCTTGAGCGGCCTGCACCAAGACATGCACCATGCAGCCCGCCCGCTGCCCAATACGTCCCCCCCTGAAAAAACACAACCGTCGTACCGCGGCCACGCCCAAAGGTCCATACAACCGTGTGTAAACGTGTGCGTACACGTGTCCGTGTGTGTGTGTGGTGGGCACGCAGCGCCGCGCACCGCGCACGTGTGCTGTCGACGCGGGCTCTGCCCTGGTGAGATGCGAGCCCCGGCAAGCCCCGACCCGATCGGCTTAGCGCGGCATGGCGGCCGCAACGGATCCAAAGGGTGTCTATTTCCGTCAAAAACTAAAACGGACCAGTAGTACACACACACACACACACACACACGGGTCAAAACGAAACCCTACACTACACGCGTGCACGCGCAAGGCACTTCCCCGCAACGCCGCGGTGGTTAAAGAAACGGTTGGTTTCAACAGGTTTCTTTCCCCCTTTCTTTGACATCAACACACACACACACACACACAACTCCCCCCCCCCTTTTTTCCCAAACCGGTCGACACCCTAATCCATCCGCGAGGCCCAAATCCGTCAATCGCGAGGATGGATAAGGACACGTCTGTCTCCCCCCCCCCCCTCTCCAATCCCTTTGCCAGGCCACTGCTCATCCTCAGGACCACCAACGAACGCCCCACCCAGCCGGCCAGGCAGCCATGCAGGCAGCCCGGCCCACACTGATAGAAAAAAGTACAGAAATTACACGGAACATGTCTGGTCAATTTTTTAACTGGACCGTCCGTACCTTGCCAACCACGAAGGTTCTGTACATGTTTTCTGTACCTGTTTACATGAGATCCTTATGGGGACCACAGAGAACCAGTACAGAAGGTCCGTACCTTTTCGGTACCCGTCTGTACCCCATTTTTCCGTACATTTTTCGTGCCAAACCACGGAATTTTTTGCCCTGCAGGGCTGCCCCCATTGGCATGCATGCAGCAGCAGCTCTCGGAGGCCTCCTCGCTGGACGACATGCTGGCGACGGTGATGGTTGTTCTAAGTGCCCGGTCGCCCGGCCCGGCCGGCAGCAGCCTCATTCCGGACAGTGGTTCGTCGCGCTGTCTCTCTCGCACTCACGGGGCGCCCCGTAGGCCGTGGGGCACTGCTCGGCCTCGGCGGGCGTCTTTACGGAAACCGTCCCAAAACGGGGGCAGCACACCAACAGCAGCAGCTAGCCGTCATTATGCTAACACGCGGCAATCATGGCCTCCTCGCGGCCCGCCGCCCGATTCCAAGTGACCGTTTCGTCGCTCTGTCTCTCTCGCTCCCTTGCGAGACGCCCTTTGAGTGCGACAGAGAGACAAAGCCACAGAACGCGCCTCCGGAACCAAGGCGAGGCTGGCGGCCACCGCGGCGCCTTCTCGACGACGTCGACGTCGACCGGCGCGGCGGCGAGCGCGGCGGTCAAACCAGGTCGCTCTGCTGCGTCCGCGGGCCGCCGCGGCGCCGCCAGCTCCGCACTCCCGATGGAACGTACCTCACCTCGACGAGACAAAAGAAACGCGGTGTGTCAATCCGCCGATGAATCAACTAGTCATGGCAATTCGACATGATCGCGCAGCACGGCGTGCACGGCGCGGAGTGAGCAGCCTCGCGCTTCCAAGAAGGCAGTGGAAAAAAATAAAAAGTAGATCCCGTCCGCGCTGCGCTCGTCACGTCAGCGGTGCGAAGAATGGCCAGCGAGCGCTTCGGAAGAGTCTTTCCGTCGCTCTGCCTCTGTCGCACTCATGGGGCTCTGCCAGGCTCTGCACGAGGGCGCGAGAGAGACAGAGCGACCGCTCCTCTAAATCGTCCGACTGGTCGGCTGCACGTCGTCCGTGAGTTTCACGCCCCAAACGCATCGCGACGACGCACCGCGCAAACAACAACAACAACATCCCCCTTCTCTCCGGCGAATGTCGAAAAACCTTTTCCCACAGTGTACCTGACGCGTTGCCGGGACGACAGGGCGCGACCCCGCCAATCAATACGGTGGTGCAACGGATCCAGGCTGGCGACTGGCAGGCGTGGGTGGCGGCAGTGCACTTTAGGGCCCTTGTTGGGTCGAACAGACGGACGGACGGACAGACGGACAGGCGGCTGCAAGCTGCACCGCTAGAATGCCAATCCACACGACGCCGGCAGCATCCTCCAGTGCCTCGGAGGAGGAACAAGAAGAAGGGGACAAAAAGCAAAGAGAGAGGCACGCGGTGGCGGCGCTGGTATTCGAACCCCCGACACGGAGACACGCACGACAGCACTGCTCGAGCGAGGCAGATTTACACGGCGTCGTCCGTCGTGCTGGCTCGCTGAGGAGGCTCGCTGCAGCACACCTTTGCCCCCGTCACTGCTCCACTCCAGCTGGTCCAGCAGGCCTCTCTTTGTTCCAGCAGGCCATCGAGGCAGCCCGCTGGAAGGCCGACGCCTCTCTCTGGAGGCTCCAGGTGGCTCGGCTCCAGCGCTCCAGGCCGCGGAGCAGTGCGCAGAGCGCGCTCGGTGCCCGCGAGCGACGCTTCTTACCCGGGTGACACCTAACGGGGCAGAGTCGAAGAGTTGAGGCACCGTTAGGGGCAGCCAGAGTGCCGGGCCGGGGGCCGGTCGCCGGGCAGAGTGCTGCAAAGCAGTGCTGCAAAGCTCTGCAAAGCTCTGCAAAGCAGTGCCGCAAAGCCACGGCGAGGCGTTGCCAGCAAAGGGCGATTCCAGGAAGCGGCGCGGGCCTCGCTGCCTCGCGGTGGTGGCTCCAGCAGTGCTCCAGCAGTGCTCCAGCAGTGCTCCGGCAGTGCTCCGGCAGTGCTCCGGCAGTGCTCCGGCAGTGCTCCGGCAGTGCTCCGGCAGTGCTCCAGCAGTGCTCCAGCAGTGCTCCAGCAGTGCTCCAGCAGTGCTCCAGCAGTGCTCCAGCAGTGCTCCAGCAGTGCTCCAGCAGTGCCCGCAGTGCTCCGGGAGTGCTCCGGGAGTGCTCCGGGAGTGCTCCACAGTGCTCCAGCAGGGTCCCAGTGCTCCGGCGTGCCCGCGGCCCGGGAGGCCCGGAGGCCCGGAGTCTCCGGCGTTCCGGATTCCGGCATGCCCCCCATCCCGGGAGTGTGGCGTGCCCCCCGTGCTCCCCCAGGGCCCGCGTTCCACATCTCCAGCATCCCCGGCCCGCGGGCCCGCAGGCCCGATGCCCCATGCTCCAGCAGGCCCCGCGGCCCGCAGGCCCAGCAGGCCCCGCATTCCAGCATGCTCCGAGTCCCGCGTGAGAGGTAGCGGCCCACACCCACATGCCCAGATGCCCACAGTGCCCAGCACCCACAGGCCCGGCAGGGCCCCCAGGCCCGGAGGCTCCACAGGCCCAGATCTCCGGGGTGCTCCCCATGCCCGCGTGCTAGCGTCTCCACACCCAATGCTCCACTGGGGGGCCCCCGCCGGACAGCAACGCCCCGCGAAAAGAGAGAAAAGTCCCACAAAGTCCTAACCTTCGGGGTTTTTCCCGCTTCCGGGCAAAGCAGCCATCGGCCAGCCTGGGCGGTGAAAACCCCGTGCCGTCCGACGTGCGCCAACTCTAAGTGATCCGCCCCGCCCCGCCCCGCCCCGCCCCGCGGGGGCCCCGCCAAAAAAGCCCCATGATTTTCATACCCCTGCATGCACCCGCCCACGCGGGCGGGCGCCACACCCAAAAAAAAGGCATCATTCCAGCCGCAATTTAATGACTCGAGTCCCGCGTTGGGGGGGAGGGGAAGGGGGAGGGCGAGCCCACACACACCGACACACCTTGGCGCCAGATGCACACAGTGCGCCACGCACACCCACAGCCGCGCGGCCGATGCACCAGCCCCGCCAGCCCGCCGCGGGAGGGCACAACGTCGAACAACAAAGACGCCATGAATTTTCATCACCCGCTGCGATGCACCAAGCACTATGCACTGCGGTGCATAGGGGCGCTCTCTCACACCCAAAAAAAATAAAGGCATCCACTGCCACGAACCAGGAATGCAAAGTCAGAGCGAGCCGTTGCGTGTCCGAAAAGCCAGGAATAGGAAGTGGACACCGCGGCTCGGTTCATTTCTTATTACATCTTTTAATTTCCTTTTCAGGTTTATCCTCGCGTCGGTTTCGCGGTGCGTGCGGAATGGCGAGGCGAGGCGCCGATCCGGTCGTGCAGCCTCCGGGCGCCTCCGGGCAGCGTCCCGTCGCACAGTGGGCCAGAAGACCGGTGGAGGCGGCCAAAACTCTAGACGCGTTTTGAGCTTCAGAGTCGCCAAACGGAACTCGAACCGAACGTGTGACCCCACCAATGGATTCCTCGTTCGGAGAGCAATCCACACGCTCGGTTTGAGTCCCATTTAGCGACTCTGGAGCCCAAAACGCGTCTAGAGTTTTGGCCGCCTCCACCGGTCTTCTGACCCACTGTGCGACGCCTCTGCGCCAGGCAGGCAGGCAGGCAGGCAGGCGGCGGCGGAGTGAAAGTCCCATGCCCTTCGGTTACCTTCGGAGCCATCAAGGCATCACGCCTTGCTACGCGCCACGCCGTGGCTACGCCGCTAGCCTGCAGTCTGCCCCCTAGTACACTGGCAGCGGCAGCGGCGGCCAGGCCCTCCAACGCCACCACCACGCCATACGGACATAAATTGCTCAATTGGGTTTTACATCCGAAGCCACAATAAAACACGACGGAAGCGAACGTTGCGTCACCGCCATCGCCGCGGACCGAGCAGCGGCGACCACTCCACTGTAGGACTCTACGACGGCCCGGCCGGCCCGGCAGGCGGCAGGCTGGCTAGACGATTCGTGCGAGTCTTTCGACAATGATGGAAAATAATGACACGGCGTCGTGCGTGGAGCAGCACTGCAGGGCTCCGGCGAGCCACTCCAGCAGGCGGTGTGCTCTGTCTCTCTCGCACCCACACGGGAGGCGCCGTAGGAGAGAGAGAGAGAGAGAGAGGGCAGTGGTCTGCATCGAGGATATTGAAACGTTCCGCAGCGACTGCAGCCGCGGGGGAAAAAGTCACGGAAGCATCAGCACAGCAGGAATTGCAATCGTTCCCAGGCGCACCCGGGGAAATAACGCGCACCAGCCGCGCCAAGCCCGCGAATTTGGTACGAATCAGTAAGGAGCTCGGCGGGGCTGTCTCTCTCGCACGCCCGGCGCAAGTCCCGCGAGTGCGAGAGAGACGGAGACAGCGCGGGCCGCTCATCTCGCCGAACAAGAGCACCGCGACGGCGCACAGTGGGCCAGAAGACCGGTGGAGGCGGCCAAAACTCTAGACGCGTTTTGAGCTCCAGAGTCGCTAAACGGACTCAACCGAACGTGTGCCCCTACCGGAATTCCTCGTTCGGAGAGCAATCCATTGGTGGGGTCACACGTTCGGTTCGAGTCCCATTTAGCGACTCTGGAGCTCAAAACGCGTCTAGAGTTTTGGCCGCCTCCGCCGGTCTTCTGGCCCACTGTGCGGCGGCCGTGGCGTGGCGGGCGGCCCGGGCGGCGGGGGTGAACACCCGCGCACGCACAACACGACGAAGTGCGAGGCGGCCGCCACGTCACCGAGCGCAGCGCCAGCGCGCCAGCCCTGGTTGGTGGTGGTGGTGGTGATCATGGTGTCGGGTCAGGGAAAGACAAAGGCGAGGCGACCCAGCCGCCTGCCAAAGGAACACACCAACACGCTTTTGTCGCGTGTCTGCATACATCGGCTTTCGTCTGCACGCACACACAGACACAGACACACAGACACACACCACACACACACCAAGTTATCGCCTTCGGGGAAGGTTCAGTTAATTCCCGGCCAGACGCGCATTACACGCGCCGACGTGCATCGCCCCGCTTCCGGCCTCCCCCCCCCCCCCTTTTCCCCCGCGACGCTCATCCCGCAGCGACATGGACCGTCACGGGTCACCGCGGGGCGGCAAGAACGGAACGCCGCCGCCGACGGCGACGACGACGAGCTGCTGGCTGCAGCTTCATTCCGAACGCGGTGCGCTACGCAGCGACTCTCTGTCTCGCTCGCACCCGCACGGCCGTCGCACAGTGGGCCAGAAGACCGGCGGAGGCGGCCAAAACTCTAGACGCGTTTTGAGCTCCAGCGTCGCTAAATGGGACTCGAACCGAACGTGTGACCCCACCAATGGATTCCTCGTTGGGAGAGCAATCCATTGGTGGGGTCACATGATCGTTTCGAGTCAAGTTTAGCGACTCAGGAGCTCCAAAAGCGTCTAGAGTTTTGGCCGCCTCCACCGGTCTTCTACGGCGCAACACCCAAAATCGAAAGGCGGTACACATGGTCTTACGAAGGCGGTATTCGTTTTACCGCCTTCCAAGTGTGGTACAAAAATTACCGCCCATTGAAGGCGGTAAAATTACCACCTTTCACCGCTGTACCGCCTTAAATTTCCCTCCAAACGGAACATTCAAGGCGATAAAACTGTGGTAGGTGGAAATTACCGCCTTCAATGGGCGGTAAAACGAATACCGCCCTCGATTGTGGAAATTTTACTATCCTTGGGTTTTGTGTGACTGTGCGCCATGAGCGCGAGAGAGAGAGGCAGAGCGACCCCGGGCCTTCGACGGCGGAAGCCTTCGGGAAGGAAGTAGGGAGGAAGGGAGGCGAGGAGGGCGAGAGGGCCGCCAAGCCGGCCGGACCGAGCGGTGGACGCGGTGACGGTGACTCACCCTCGTCCTCGAGGTGGTCGAGGCCCAGACCCACTCCCTCACGGCCGGCCCGCCATAACAGTGTGGGCCCTCGCTGTGCTCCGCTCAGGGACCCCTCACGTGAAACCACATGACAAATCACGGGCTGGGTCAACTCGAAGGGGCGCTGCATGACTAAACACTGTTAAAAAAGTCTGAAAATTCAGACCAATTTTTTCAGACTTAGTGGTCTGAATCTGGAATTCAGACTTGAGTCAGAATTTTCAGACAGTTGGTTTAAACGTTCCAAGTGCGGTCGCCTCCCTCTAGCGCGCCTCGCGCCTGCAGCTCCACTCCGGAAAGCACACTGGTCTCTCTCACACACAAATGTGGCTTCGCGTGGGGGTGCGAGAGAGACAGGGCGACGAGGACACTGTCCGGAATGGAGGCGGAGTCCGCGGAGAAAACGGGCGGGCTCGTTTGGCGTTGCCCGGCGTTGCCTCGGCGTTGCCTCGGCGTTGCCTCGGTGTTGCCCACCCCGTGCTCGAGAGCGACGGAGACAAAAACAGCGAGAAAGGCAACAAGCGGGCCGACAGCAGCAGCAGCAGGGTCCGCGGAAAAACGAAAGTCAGGCAGCGCCGTGCCCGCGAGAGAAGGCGGCAATTATTTCCGACCCGATCCGACCAGACAAAAGAAGGAAGCAGACTGATTCCGAGAGTCGTTCTCGTCGCTCTGTCTTTCTCGCGCGATAGGTCCCATGTATAGGTGCGAGAGAGACAGAGCGACGAGAAGGGCTCTCGGAATGAGTCAACTGGGTGCCTGCCCTCGTCTGGCGTTCGGTTCTGAGTTCCCTTCCCCACACGGGCTGCGGCATCGAGTGGGGCCCAGCCGTCTGATTCCGAGCACTGCTTTCATCGCTCTGTCCCTCTCGCACTCATGGGGCGGTCCGTAGGGGTGCGAGAGAGACAGAGCGACGAAGCAGTGTTCGGACGGCAGCCGGCCCAGCCCACAGAGAGACTCGGAGGCCTCTCTAGTGTGCCTGGTCGCTCTGGACACAGCGAAGCAAAGCAAGGCGAAGCAAGCCCGAGCTGTAGATGCAAGGCGAAGGATAGCGAGAGATTGCCTTATCAATCGGAACAGCCGTTCCCACAGTCGCAGCGCAGGCCGGCAGCCGACTGGCTCCAAAGCCTATTGCCTATCTCCCTCGCACTCGCCGGGGGTCTGAGTCCGAGAGAGACGCAGCGACGTGGCTGGGGGCCGAGTCCTCTTCAAACACACGCGCGGCTCCGGGACGCCATTGCTGCAATTGCCTCCGCCAATTCCAGCCTCAGTGACTCCAGCACTCCAGGCTCCAGCGCGATGGGCGCCAATCGCCACGTCTATCGCCCCCGGCCGAGCGGCCAACAGAGATTCGCCAAACCAAAACACAGCACTGGCAACTAACGATAATTAGACCAGTGCCGGCCGAGTCTGCCGAGTCCGAGTAGTGGGCCGGGCAGGCCGGGCAGCCTGTCAGTCATCATGCCGTGATCCAAGGCGATTCCCGGCCACGCGGCCACGCGCACGAACAGACCCAGACGGCCGCAGGCCCAGTCCTTTTCGCGTCTCTCTCTCTCTCTCTCTCTCTCTCTCTCTCTCTCTCTCGCACTCGCAGGGCGGGGCGACGGGGTGCAAGGGAGACAGAGCGACGAAGCACTGTTGGGGGCAAGCGCGGATCCACCCCCCGGGGGGGGGGGGGGGATAGCCGCCTGAAAGGTAGGCAAAAAGCACCACCTTCCCCTGAAAGTAGGCAAAAAGTGCCCCCCCCCTCTGGGCCGATCCCTCACTGGTTGGGAGTCATCAGCCAGCAGGGCGGGCCGGGCCGTGACGCCACGACGCAAGCGCCGTTCGCCCCGCCCGCGCGCCACGACGTCACCGTCGGCGTCACGGCGGACCCTGGCCTGGCTGCCCTGGCACGGCAGGTGGCGGCTGGCGGCGCGCGCGTGCCAACACGGCGTGCGCGTAAACATTCGACAGCATTATTGTGGCGGTATTTTTATAGAAAAAGAAACCGCGGCGTCGAGCCGGCGCTGCGTCACCGCGCCGCCATAACCGCGGGGGTCATCTTCATGACCGCGGCGTCGGAGACCCTCGTCGTGAGCAAGTGCAAGGCGGCCTTGGTGCACTGGGACACCTGGCCTCGCCACGCGACGAGCTGCCGCAGTGCTGCCGCCCTCAGCGTGACCCTTCACCCTTCAGCCGGGGCCCTGGAGGACACCCCGACCTGCCGCCGCCCCTTCCCCTCGCCTGGAGTCCATTTTCCCCGGCCGCTCTTCCAGGAACCCTTTGCCTACCACTAACGAGCGCCCCTCCAGCGGGCTGCTTCCGGACAGCAGAGCGCCCTCGTCGCTCCGTCTCTCTCGCACTCAAGGGCCGCGCCGCAGGGGTGCGAGAGAGACCGAGCGACTGGGGCGCTGTTGGCGGAACCACCAAGCTGCATCAGGGCCTCCAGCCAGCCTCCAGGCAGCCTGCAGGCGATGCAGGCTTTAGGCGGCCTGTGCTCATTTTCGCCCATTGAGAGAGGGTTGGCGGGGAGGTGCACGGCGGGGCTGGCGGGGCGGGCCGCCACTGTGTACATCAAGGCATGCACTCGACACTGAGCTTGCGGCATGTCCTTCGCCGAGGGCACAGGGGCGTAGCAAGGCGGGGCGGGGCGGGGACTTGCTCTCGTTAGCGATACTGGAGTTGCGGCCGACACCACACCACACGGCTGGGCTGGGCGGGGCTGCGGGGCTCGGGTTCAGCGAGTCGTCCCTCACCACGCCGCGCCGCGCCACGCCCCAGTCGAGCCAATCAGCGGAAGCGGCCGGCAAGGCGAACAAGGCCATCGCGGCTTCATGTACGTCGCACCGCCGCACCGCCGAGGGGCCCTGCTTGTCGGGGACGGGGATCATCCTGCCGGCATGCAGGCCGGCTCATACCGAGCCGTCGCCTCGTCACTGTCACTCTCGCACCTCTTCGGAGCGCCTCATAGGCGCAAAGAGAGAGAGACAGGCAGGGGGTTCGAAACCAGCCCGCCGCTGCAGCCCCGCAAGCGGCCGACGGGGCGCGATGCGACGGCGGGGCGGGGCGGGGCGACGCCGCAGTGGATTTTGACGCCGCAAAGTCGGCCAGTCGCATCAAGGCATTGCGCACGGCTCAGGCTTGCATGCATGTCGGCTCTGCCCGGCTCTGCCTGGCTCCGCCGCCGCGCCACCCCCACAATCCGATCCAGTCGGTGCGACGGCGTCCTTCCTCCCGGTTGCGGGGAATGCCCGGCACGCCGACGACGACCACGAAGAGCACGGCGAGCGCGTGCGGCTCCCCCTCCCCCATTTAGTGCATTCCCCACGCGCGGCATGCAGGCTGCAGCAGGCCGTGTCTCTCTCTCTCTCTCTCTCTCTTCCCCCTTTTCCCCCTCGCTCTCTCTCCCCTCCTTCCCCTCGCTCTCCCCTCTCTCTCTCGCTCTCTTTTGCCCCCCCTTTCTCTCTTTTCTCTCCCTCTATCTCTTTTCTCTTTTCCCCTCCTCTCCCCTCCTTTTCTTTTCCTCTCTCTTTTCTCCCCCTCTCTTTCTCCTCTTTTCTCTCTCTCTTCCTCTCTCTCTCTCCTCTTCTCTCTCTTTTCCTCTCTCCCCTCCTCTCCTCTCTCCCTCTCTCTCTCTCCTCTCTCTCTCTCCTCTCTCTCTCTCCTCTCTCTCTCTCTCGCACCCACGGCACGGCGCGTCAGAGCGACAGCGACAAAACGCTGGCAGGGCGCTAAAGGCACGCGTGTCGGGTGACGCGACCCCGCGCGCCGCGTGTGTTGTCCGCGCTGTTGGCGCACTTGTGCTGCTTGGCGTCAGCTCCGCGTTAGCCGGAGGGCTGTCTGTCTGTCCGGCCGGCCGGCCGGCACCAAGTGGCCGATGCACTTGGCAGTGCCGAAACGGAGAGCAGGCTAAACGGAGCTAATGGAGCGGCCACGAGCGGGACGGGCAGGGCCAGCGGCTCGGCCAGCGGGCGGGGAGGAAGGGAGATTACACCCATTTCACCCGAGGGGGAATTCACTCCCGAAAATGGGCAACCGACTATTACCTTCCGAAAGTATTACAGCTATTACCTTGACAATACCTGCAATTACGCCATTACCTTGGTATTACGACTATTACCTTGATAATACACCCATTACGCAGCAAATACACCATAATACATGGCAATTACACAGCAAATACACCATAATTCATGACAATTTCACAGCAAATAAACCATAATACATGGCAATTGCACAGTTAATACACCCTACTACAGTGCAAAGAGGGAATTTTCCTTTACTTTGGGTCACTATTTGCATCAGGGTATAGAGTATCTACGTGCGACGGTAGCGCTGCGGGCGGACAAATTGCGAAATATTCACAGTAAACAAAGCTGACAGGCAGAGGAAATTTTTGTTTCATGGTGGACGGTTTGCATGCATGATGCAGTATGAAACAGCAATGATATCACATTATTTTTTATAATTCCGCATATTGTTTGTGAAAAAAAAATCTTTTGAGCTTCTCTGCCTACCCCTAAAATCTTACTAAGAGTCTGTGACACCTCATGTGTTTATGTCTATGGTAATTCACTGAATGTTTTAGGCAGCCCTATAGTGATTTTTTAATATTATTTGTCTAGTTGGGATTTTAGTTACATTACTTGAATTACATTACCTGAAATTACTGTAAAATCTCAGATTTGTTGCATTCGTTTCAACAGGTGTGGGTTGTGCACAAATAAATTACGACTGAGGACATCATAACCTAAGAAAGCACATCGACCCACAATAAATTTAATTTTATAAAAAGGAAGCATTTCAGTATGCAGTGTAACATCTAAAAAAATATTCGAGTTCTATGATTAAGAGGTCTGATAAGCATGTCCGAGCCCAAGGCAAGATTAGAAATCCAACGTGCCTCTGGATACCATGATGATAGATACCAGGGGGCTGTAAAGTTAATCCATGCGCATGGATGCTTGCATGCATGCATGCATGGGTTGCGGATCGCCATGGAATTCATATAAAAAGGTGTTGTTTTCATCCGACAGGAGTTAGAATGACATTTTGTCACATAACAATGCTCGAAACATATTGGCATACAAGATAAAGGGCAGTTTGGAAGAGCACTAGCGACAAGGCGGGAGTGCGTGCATGCATGCGTGCACGCAAGCGTCGGTGCGTCGCGCTGATAATACCACTTTAAAAGCACTGCTATCAATTCTGATACATTAAGGGCTAAAAACTTCTTCTTGGGTCATGCCAGATGGAAACAATAGCCTTCTGAGTGGATTCCGTAGCGATTCGCCACCCATGCATGCATGCATGCAAGCATCCATGCGCACGGTTTAACTTTACAGACCCCAGAAGATAAGTCTCACGTGAAGTAACAATATTGCAGCAAAAAGTAAGACGGAATGCATGGAAAATTAGTCCGGGATGAGACTACAACAATTCTTGCAGAACGAATACGCAAATTGCGTTACTCACTGATGGGAAGCAGCCAGAGCCAGGCTAGCGGTTTGGTTTGTGACGCTCGTCTCACCGCGACTCCAGCCTCCCCCACCCCACCCTACCTTCGGAGGGAAGGGCACTTCCACGGCATGGGGGTATGTCTAAAACGCACATACTCAGCCACCGCAGTCTCTCCCGAGAGACTCTCCGAAGCGGTCGCGAGCTTCAACGGAGACTTTTCGTTAAAAAAATGTGCCAATTACTCATCTAATACACCCTATTACACCAATTACAGCGCTAATACGACGCAAATACCACTATTACCAGTAATTACGGCCATTACGCAACTATTACCTAATGCAGGCAGTATTACAGACCAATTACACACCCGACAACCGACTAATACCTGAGTGAATTCCCCCTCGATTTCACCCACTGCGACGGGGCAGGGGGAGGGGGATGACCGCACGATCGCGAGATCCAGCCCAGCCGCTTTTCATTACTCACGAAAACTCGTGCCGCGCCCATCAGGACTCATATCGTTTGTGCGGGGCCGACTCCAGGCCGTCGTGGCCGCAGAGTCGAGGCCGTGTGCACGGCGGCGGCCCTCGCCTCCACGACGCGCTGTTGGGCCAGAAGACCGGTGCAGCGGCCAAAATTCGAGACGCGTTTTGAGCTCCAGAGTCGCTAAATGGGACTCGAACCGAACGTGTGACCCCACCAATGGATTGCTCTCAGGACGAGGAATCCATTGGTGGGGTTACACGTTCGGTTCGAGTCCTGCTTAGTGACTCTGGAGCTCAAAACGCGTCTCGAATATTGGCCGCCTCCGCCGGTTTCTGGCCCACTGTGCGCTGGCTGCGCTGCCCCGTTGTGCGAAACGAGACACGCCTCGCGCGATGCTGCTTTCTCCCTCCCACTTCTCGCGGCTCATCGCCTCCAGGCGCCACCGCTTGCTCCGCTCGCTCCGCTTGCTGCAGGCCCTGCAGGCGGGAGAGCCTCGCGGCCACCTTGACCAGCGCGGCCGCGGTGCGGAGGGGCGTGCCTGCCGTCTGATTCCGAACACTGCTTCGTCACTCTGTCTCTCTCGCACCCCTACGGACCGCCCCATGAGTGCGAGAGAGACAGAGCGACGAAAGCAGTGCTCGGAATCAGACGGCTGGGCGTGCCAGACGTAACGGATTCCAAGTGCACGCCGCCGTTCGGCCGTTTCCAGAGCACGGCGAGGACGGTCGGACAGAAAGGGTCACAACGTGGGGCGAGCCCATCAAGTTGGGGTCAAAGAGAACAGGGTCCGTGCCTATGTAAATGCTCACGAAGCAAGCGAGACAGGCCAAAGTGTCGAGGAGGAAGAGTGACGGGCTCGAAGAGCAGGAGCCGAGGCTGGAGCGCCCCCCGAACGGCCTCGTTTAAGGTTTAAGGTTGGACGCTCAACGAACGGCTCTGTCAAGCATGAGCCTCTCACTGTTACTAGAGAACAACAAACAGCATGTCCAGGGCGCGGCGCGGCGCGCGGCCATAGCGCGCGGCAGAAGGACTGTGGCCTGGGCGGGTCCAGCCACCAGCCCACCCCTGGCTCCCGCTCGCGCGCCTCACGGCGGTTTCGGTGGACCAACCCCCAAACGGACGTTACCTGGAAACACCTCACGGAACTCGGGGCTGTTCTTGCCCCAGCCGTTGCGCTGCTGGATGATGCACTGGAACATGGCTCCGGCTGGTCTGCCCGAGGGGCGGCGGGGCGCGGCGGGCGGCTGCGGGGGGCGGGGCGGAGCGCAGCCTCACACCCACACGACGAACGCACGCAAGGCACGCAACGCACGCACACTCGCGCGCCGCATGGCCAGCACCAGCATCCGCGCACACACCACCACCACACCCACACGCGTCGTCGCGTCGTCACACACACACAGCTCGCGAGGGGCAGTCCGACGACGCCGGCTGCGCGGGGCGTGCGCGTCCCTTCCGGTCCCTTCCGTCTCGGACCGCGGCGGCAGAGCGACTGACTGACAACGAACGGCCAGGCCAGGCCGCCAGGCCAACGGGACGGACGGACGGTCGGGACGGCGGCGGCGGATGGGAGAGAGAGAGATCCGCCGCGGCGCTGCGGCGCCCCCACCAGGCCCCACCACCCAGCTGCATCTCGTGCTTACCCCCGCGGAGCCCCCCGCGTGGGGTGGGCCATGGTGGGCCGCCCCGCCACGCCCCGCCACGCCCCGCCAAAGCCCTTCGACGCGTCGCGATGCCGCCCTGCCCTACAGTGGACCACCGTGTCGCCACGCGCAAAAGCATCGACAAAGACAGCGAAAGAGACAAAAATACAACGTGAAAGTCATTTTTATTCGTTGGGGAAAAGGGGCACGGTGCTTGGATTTGAACCCACAGGCTCTTCACTTGCAACGAGCGTGTGCTAGACATGACGGGCCTTTTTAGGCCTCAATCATTATCAAGCCCACACGGGCCGGAAGTGGAAGAATGCCCTTGTGTGCCAGAACTGGTCCACTGTCAACCGGACGGGTAGACGACATGCGTCGGCGCCCGAAAAATGAAAACCAACGAGGCTGCACCAACACAGGAGGTCTTTTAACTGTGATGAGTCCATGGTACAGCACAGCGTCATTTCATTCAAAAGATCCTATGAAATATCCCGAACATTAAAAAATTCATCCCGAATGCTGCTCAGACTTCCAAAGGCTGACACGCAACAAGGGCCCTAAATCTCTTTGAGTGAGAGAGCGAGACAACAGCCAGCCTGCCCCCGCTTCGCCCCCGCCCCCCGCGGCCGCGACGCGCTCCCTCTGGCGCCCTCTGGCGGGCGCCGCGGCCAACCGCGAGCTTGGCACTTGCGCCGCGAGAGCGCGCCACCGGCCAGACCGCAGCCTCCGCCGGTCCACGGCCGCGAGCGCGTCTTCGAGCGGCGAGGGAAAGAAAGAGAGGGGGGCGCTCACCCCTTTCCTTCAGGCTGCAACAGGCACACCGGCCGCACCGGGGACTTGGAGGCGTCCGGCGTCCGCGTCGGCGCGGGGCACCTCGAGGAGGGCAGGGCGTCTCTACACTCCACCCTGGATCATAGGCACTGAGCTCAACAGGACTCTAGGTGCGTTGAATGCAAACACCGCCCTTGGCCGAGGCCATGCCTACCAAAGGGTGTTTACATTCTACGCACCTTGAGTCCTGTTGAGCTCAGTGCCTATGATCCAGGGTGTGTACAATGCACGCACCTTTCCTTCGACCAATGGTGTTCACATGCTAACTTCTATCTGCAAAAGGTGCTCAATGGGGTATACGCCTTTGGCGTGTAGAATCAAGGCGCCTTAAGGCAGTTCCATGGCATACGCCTAAGGCGTATAGTTTCTAGACACCCTGGATTTGGAGTGTAGAGGAGACGGAACACCTGGCCGCCCGCGCCCCACCGCCAGGAAGCGGACGGTCTATCTGTATTCCTGTCGCGTCGCCGCCGGCCCCGCCAGCAGCACACGCGAGTCCAGCCAGGGCGCGCGCCACCCCGCCTCCGAGGACGACATCGACGTCGTGCCCGAGGCGTAGCACCGCGGACTCCGCCAACCGACGGCCGATGAGGCGGAGACGGCAGAGCGCGACAGCCGAACCCGCCGTGTCAGCGAGTCAATAAGCAGCGAGGCGTGACAAGACACCTGCCGGGGCGGGGTGGGGTGGGGCGGGGCGGGGCGGGGCGGCAGGTGCAGAGAGCCGCACTCGGCAGCCACTCCGCCGGGCCGTGGGGCCGAAGGAGAGCGCGCTAGCTTCCAGGAGCGACGCTTCCAGGACCGCCTTCCAGGAGGCGACGAACGCGACCAGAAAAAGAACGGGTCGTGCTCGCCCTCGGGCCCTTCGGGGCACTCTAGGCCCCTCGGGGCACTCTAGGCCCTTCGGGGCACTCTAGGCCCTTCGGGGCACTCTAGGCCCTTCGAGGCACTCTAGGCCCTTCGGGGCACTCTAGGCCCTTCGGGGCACTCTAGGCCCTTCGGGGCACTCTAGGCCCTCTGGACGCTCTATTGCACGCGGAGCGCGGAGCGGGCGAGCGGCGGCGGGGCTCACAATACGAATGGCCTCAATGGAAATTCTAATCAACACAATAGCCGAGGCAAAGTGAGAGGGGCGGGGGAGTGGGGGATTTCTTCTTTACTTGCAAAGGAAGCAGCGGTGGCGGCGGCAGGCCCCTACACCGTTACGTCCCCAGCAGCAAGCCGCGTAAAAGATCAGAGTTGAGACTTGCACTCAGCGTCGCTCAACGCCCCCCTTCCCGAGGCTAGCGCTTCAGGGCGGCGGGATGCAGCATAAAATCGGTCTGGGAAATGACTCGAGCGAGGCTCGTCGGGTCGTTCCCAACAGTGGTCCCTCTCGCACTCATAGGGCGGCCCGTAGCGGTGCGACAGTGACACAGCGACGAATGCTTCATGTCCGCCCCCCTTCTCCCCCAGCGTGCTTCAGTAACGCCCAACAAGGCGGTGATCCCCGGCGAACCCATTCTGGTGACAGCGACAGCCGAAGCCCCAGCCGTAGCACACACAAATGCTGTCGAGGGGTGACCCACTGTCAAATTTTGTGTACAATGATTGTGTGAATGTGCAACATTTCTGGCGTTTTTGCCACACATGTTGCCTACTTACAGGCGTTTTTGCCACCTGAATGTGGAATGTGGTCAAATTTTGTACAATGAATGTGGGAAGCGTTTCCCCCCTCGAATGCTGTCCAAACACTGTTATTCAAATTGCGATAACCACCGTATATATTTTGCAATAAAAAACTTATCACATTTTTTTGCTATGATGACAACTAAATATCTGCAATAAAAAATTTATAGCTAAGTTTTGCAATAAAGTATCACATTTTTGCGATAATGACTACAAAGAAAATGCAATAAAAAGTTATCGCAGAAAAAAATGTGATAAAAGTTACTACAAAACGCTCTATTATCGCAAAAATTATGGGGTGGTTATTGCAAAAAAAGTGCAATAACAAAATTATCGCACTCCAGGATGCGATAAATAGTGGGAATCGCAAACTCGGTTTTATCGCAAAAATTTGTAGTAAAAGTATCGCAAAATGAATGACAGTGAAACCCTCCCAACCGCTTCATGACAGCGGCCGGCCGCGGCAACCGAAAAACACGCGCTCACCGTCCCGCCCCTTTCTCTCTCTCCCTGCCGCCCGTAAAAGACAAGGATAAAAACAAAACAGCCAGTAAAGCCACCGCACGCCACGCCTCGATAAAGACGAAAGGCCCGCCGTGCTTGGAGCACCGCGGCGCCGCGGCCACGGCACTGCGAACTACGTGCTTTGGTGCGGCGTGCGGCGGTGCGCCGCAACGCGCTCCTCTTGCCTTTGACTGTGTCGTCTGCTGGGGCGCCTCCACTGAAGCATGGGGAGAGTGACCCCCCCCCCCTCTCTCTCTTGGCCACGTTTCAGCGAAATGCACAAACTCAAGCGCGCGCCTTGTGTGTGTGTGCGTGTCTGTGTGTGTGCGTGTGTGTGTGGGTGTCTGCTTCATTTTCGCGCTCCACTCCGCGCTCCGCGCCAGTGCAGTGCCCCGTGGCGCAGCGCCGTTGTCGCTCTGTCTCCGTCGCACTCTCGGGGCGTTACCGCTCAGTGGGCCAGAAGACCAGTGGGGCTGGCCAAAACTGCAGACGCGTTTTGAGCTTCAGAGTCGCTGAGCAGGACTCGAACCGAACGAGTGACCCCACCAATGGATTCCTCGTTCGGAGAGCAATCCATTGGTGGGGTCACATGATCGTTTTAAGTCAAGTTTAGCGACTCATGAGCGACCATGAGCGCGAGAGAGAGAGACAGAGCGACGCCGGGCCTTCGACGGCGGAAGCCTTCGTGAAGGAAGTAGAGAGGAAGGGAGGCGAGGAGGGCGAGGGCCGCCAAGCCGGCCGAACGCGTTCGGTTCGAGTCCCATTTAGCGACTCTGGAGCTCAAAACGCGTCTAGAGTTTTGTCCGCCTCCACCGGTCTTCTGGCCCACTGTGTACCGCAGGGCCGCTGGGTGCGAGAGAGACAGGGCGCCGATCAGCCCGCAGGCTGGAACAACGGCACACAGTGTGCCCCCTCGTTAAAAGTGCCATCGCAGTGCTGCAGCGCTGCGCCTTCGCCGCGCGTTTTCTCCTCTAACGAACACTGCATGCAGCGCTGCAGCAAGCGGGCAGCAAGCCTGCAGCTCTGCAGGCCGGCGACGCGGCGGCAAAATTAAAACGTAAAGAGAGATAGCCGATGGGCGATAGAGAGAGGCGCGCAAGGTGCAAGCCACCTTCGCCTTGCACAGATGCATCCAGCTTTCGTCGCTCTGTCTCGCTCGCACCCCAACGGGACGACGGGACGGCCCCCGAGTGCGAGAGAGACGGAGCGGGCCTGCAGAGCCTGCGGGGGCAGTGACCCCCTAGCGACACTCGTTAGAGGTGCAAGGTACTACCCAACCGCAGCCGACGGCGGCGCAGGAGCGCAGGGCGACCAAAATCTCAGACGGGACTTTACAACCAACTTTGAGATCGCAGCGACCGCTTGCTTTCAAGCCACGCGACAACCCCTTCTCCACGTGAGGCCTGGCGAGGCTCACGTGACCTGTGGCAGTGTTGCCGCACTGTGAATGCGACGCAAAGGCAAACGCAGAGGGTCCTGGATGGCACGGACGACCCACGATCACGGGGGACACGAGGGTCGCGAGGGCGGGGGGGGCGCCTATTCATGGTGCTTATCACGAGCGATCCCTCCGACCTCCTCCGGCCCTTCGACGCCCCATCCCGATGCCCGTCTGCGTGGGGCGGCGAAGGGCCGCGGGGCCGCGGGGCCCCCGGGCGCAATCTGACACGTTCCAATCACGGTGAACAATGCCGATAGGCAGGTAGGCCGCCACCACACTGCACAGCGACGCACGGCGACGCGGCGGCAGCCCCAGTCCGAACAGTGCTGTGGTCGCTGTCGCGCTCGCACTCACACGGCGCGAGAGAGACAGAGAATCAGTCTGCATAGGCTGCGAGGTGGCAGGGACTCTGCCGAGACGGGCGGGACAGTCGAACCACACGCCATCCTGCAGGATAGCGACTATCAGTCATTTCATGTGTCTTATTCCGGTCCAACCGAAACCAGCGCAAAGCAAAGCCGTCGCCAAGCTCGCTTGTCACTGCAGCCCAACCGCCACCGCCACTCCGACCGCGACGGGGCCAAGGCGCACATGTGGCGCACATGTGTGCGGGGCGGCGTGGTCGTCGTCGCCGGGCCCCGAGATTCCCCAAAGCGACACCCCTTTCCCGGCAGTGTACACGCAGCCGCACGTTGAGCCCCCCGAGGGGCGGGGGGCAGCGCCGCAGCGCGTCCCGGCGGGGCGTGGGGCGTGCCCGGCGTCGTCCGTGCCCTTGCCCTCCGCGGCCACGCCGGCCGCCTAGCCGCGCCACGCCCGCCGTCCCTCGACGTCCCACAGTGGGCCAGAAGACCGGCGCGCGGCCAAAACTCTAGACGCGTTTTGAGCTCCAGAGTCGCGAAACAGGACTCGAAGCGAACGTGTGACCCCACCAATGGATTCCTCGTTCGGAGAGCAATCCATTCGAGGGGTCGACAACTCCCAAATTACCTCGTACGCAGAGCTTATATTACCTCTATATTACCTTATATTACCGTATATTACCGTTAATTACCCTATATTACCGTATATTACCCTATATTACCGTATATTACCTCTATATTACCACTATATTACCACATATTTCTGTGATTTGCTTGTTTCTAACCTAAACTAACGTTAAACTTGCCGTACTGAACCTTGGTATCAAGGTGTTAAAGCTATTAGGCTTCTCCTTGCGACAGGAAGAAATTCGGATTTGATGTCCGTGTTCAATCTGACATGAAGCTACGCGCCATACTTTTGTCAGATAGGTTGCATCGGGTTGCATACCTTTTATCTGACAGGGGGCGCTGTCATGAAACGAGGGTAAGGTCTGCATAATACCAAAATTCTAGCCAGAACTCCTGATTTTAGCCTTAGTCAAGGATACTGTGTCACGTTCTCATCTTCTTTTATCATATATTACCGTTGTTTTATTTCCGTATATTACCTTATATTACCCTATATTACTTATATTACCGGTAATATATACTACCTCGTACACGGCTCGAGGTAGTTGTCGACCCCTCGAATCCATTGGTGGGGTCACACGTTCGATTCGAGTCCCATTTAGTGACTTTGGAGCTCAAAACGCATCTAGAGTTTTGGCCGCTCCACCGGTCTTCTGGCCCACTGTGCGTCCCTGGACGTCCCGACGCCAACAAAGGGCTGCGCCGGCTGCGGTGCCCTCGGGAGACCGACAGACCGACTCCGCAGAGTCGCCTCGTCGCTCTGCTGTCTCTGTCACACGCGCGGGGCGTCGCGTAGGGCGTCGCGTAGGGCTGCGAGAGAGACAGAACGACGAGAGCGCCGCGCGGAGCCGGCCAGCATGCCCCGCGACGCAGTGACGCAGTGCGACGCCGCCTCCTCGACAAACAGCCCCGCGCTGCACCTAGGGACGCGCAGCCCCCGGGGTAGGAAAGCACGCAAGGCCTGGCGGGGCCTGGCGGGGCCTGGCGGCATGACGCTCTCGCCCTCGCCAAACTTTGGGCCCTGCGCGGCACCGCGGCGCCCTTCACACGTTCACGTGCCCCTGCCCCGCCGTTTCCCAGACTTTCTCGCGGCACGGCCGTCGAGGCCGTCGACGACGACTCGTCCGTGCTGGACGCGCCGATGCGCAGGAAATATTAAAACTGCTTCTGGCGGCCGTTACTCCACTGGCAGTGCAGGGCGCAGGGATTCCCTGCCCGTCCCTTGCATTAGCATGGCGGCACGTAAAAGCGGCACCGGCCGGTTGCGTCCCGTCGCTCTGCCTCTCTCGCACCGCTACGGACCGCCCCGCGGGTGCGACAGAGACAGAGCGGTGTTGAGCATCAGCGTGCAGGTCGGTCGGCCCGGCCCGGCCCGCCGACGCTGATACTCGACAAACCACAAATTTCTCATACTCGCGATTCCCATGCACCGGTCGGCGGCCTGCCCCAGGCCTGCCCGAGGGAAGAGCAACAACCTCATTTCGGTTTCGCGTTTACGACTCCGCGGTGTTGCGGGGCAGGCCGTGCAGGCCGTGCAGGCCATGGAGGCAGTCGGCACGTCCACCGCAAGGCATGTCGGTACCGCCACCGCCCCGGGGACGCCGACGGCGGAGGTGTCTGCAAAAGTCGGCGGCCACCGCGTCTGTGCGAGTGTCTTTGTCTTTGCCGGAGGATGGAGTGTGTGTTCCGTCGTTCGTTCCACGCCGGAGTCCGGAACTCGCGCCATTTGAATGTCCGCGCTCCGCGCAACACAATCTACAGTGCAGGCACTGCAGGCAGTACAGACCACATTGCAATGCTAATCCGGGCGGGAACTGGAGCAGCAGGGCCGGCCGTCCCGCCGGTGCAGCCAACCAGCAAGCATGTTGTTACGCCCGGCGCACCGGTACACACACACACACACATACGCAGCGGTGCCAACCACGGAAAACGACAACACTTTCCACTCGGCCAGCTCGAGCCTCCTCCGTGCTGCTCCCAAGCGGACAGGCAAGCGTTCCCAAGACGCAGCCAAACAACAATGTCGCGTCGCGCGAAATCAAAATCAGCAACAACAACAACAATCGTTTCGCTCTTCGATTCGCGCGTGGCCGCGCGGGGAGTTCCAACAACAACATGACCGCCACCATCACCTCCTGCGAGGGCAGCTCACACAGACAAGGGCCGCCATAACAGTGATTGACGATGCCCGTTACCCTCGCCGTGTTCCTCACCGTCCTGGAGTCCTGGAGCTGGAGTGAGCTGGAGTCACAAACTTTCACGATGTGCTGTCCGCGGCGGGGCGGGGCGGGGCGGGGCGGGGCGGGGCGGGGCGGGGCGGGGCGCAGCGTCCCTGTTTATAGGGCTTGTGGGGGGCCGGCCCTTGGCTCACGACGACGCCCACACCCTGGCCGCGGCCGCCCCGCTCGGCCCTGCCTGACTCAACGCCGGCTCCGTGGCGGCAGGGCAGGGCTGACTGGCGCGCCACGGCAGCTAGTACTTGCCGTGCGGACTGTACCGCGCCGGGCCGCCGGGCCACGAGGGCCTTGTCGAGGGGTTACGTCGCCCCGCCTCGCCCCCATCGGCCGCAAAAACCCGTTTTCCGCTTGGATTCGGATTCCTATTACAGTGGCGGGCAGCCTGAGGGGGGGCTCCGGGCGGCGCAGCTCCGCCGGCATGCTGGAGGCGAAGCGAGTCCGCGGTCCCCCGCCCGCTCGTCTGGGGGCCTCCGCCTCCGCGAAGCTCCCCGACGACGACGACAACAGAGATCCGAAATTGAACACGCCAACATTCGGCGGAAAAATTGCCGCCACACTTTGCTTTCCGCCCTCTCTCGGCGCCGTCGTCGCCGAGGAACAAGAGAGGAAAGGGCCGCCACTTCCGGCGCGGCACCCCGCCCCGCCCCGCCCCGCCCCGCCGCAATGCCCTGCGAGCGACTTGTATATTTCGGGATGCGCCGCGCCGCGTGGTGCTGCACGGCGCAGCGTCGTCCATTTGCCCCGCCTTGTCCATTCCGCACACACTGCGCGCAAGATGGACGCCGGACCGATTCGGCGCCGGCGCCCCCACCAAGACCCCCACCGCCGCGGACGGCCGCGGACCACGGCGCCGTGCACCCGCAACGCCGTAAACAGTCAGCGCGAGGGTCAGCTGGGCGGGCAGGGCTTGCGGCAGGGCAGTGGCAGGGCGGCAGCTCGGCCCGCGTCAAGGCCCTCGAGGCCGCAAAGGCGCCGACGACTCCTCGGCCCCCGCACTGTACGCCAAACGCGACGCCTCACAGCCCGGCGTTGTTTGGCGGTCGGAATGCGCGGAACAAGCACGCCGCTCCACCCCGACGAGGCCCTCCGCGTCGACAAGCCCCAAGCCCCTCAGCGCCGAACAGGCGCGACCCCCACCCAGCACCCCGTCGAGGACGCCGAGGGGGCTCCCGAGGGCGGCACCACGCCCTTCCGAGGGCCCCTCCGACACCACCGCGCACGCACCGAAGCAACACGTGCCGACTGGCCTTGGAGGAGGAGAAGAAGAGGAGGAAGAAGAAAGCCCCCCATCCCCCGAAAAATAAATAAATGACAGACGCGCGTCTCGGCGATAAATAAACCAAGCCGCCGCCCCATTGAACACGACGGGACGGCGGGGCGGGACGACGTGGAGCGGCTGCGGCACGCCACTGCCTGCACCAAGGCCTCTGCGGCTACGCCACTGGCAGCAGACTGAGTCCGGGTGTAGGAACGCCCGAGGGAACGCCCCATGAGTGCGAGAGACAGAGCGACTCTCGGAATCAGTCTGCTGGCTGCCGAAGGGCGCAGCGCGCAGCCGGCCGGCGGGGGGCGCACGGCGCACGTCGCGTCGAGGCGCTTTCTCCAGCGCGCTGTGCCTTGGCAGTGTCTTGGCTGTGCCGCCGCCTGCAGCAAGCCAGCCAGCCTCCCCCGTCGCCGCCATCCAGCCCGTCTGCCTCGCAGTGCCCCAGCCTGGCCCCACACTCGCTGCTCCAAAGGACAGCAGCCGCCACCATCTCGCGCTGCTTTCCGAGGCTTCGAGGGTTCCACCAACGACCCGCCGCGGGCTGTAGACTGATTCCGAGAGTCGTTTTCGTCGCCCTGTCTCTCTCGCACCTGTAAGGGACGCCCGACGAGTGCGAGAGAGACAGAGCGACGACTCTCGGAATCAGTCTGCTGGTGCCAGGAATAGAAGCCCGCCGCTGGAGAGTCCGCAGCGCGGACTGCAGCAGGGTCGTGTCTCTCTCGCACTCATGGGACGTCCGTTGCGGTCCGTTGTCGGTGCGACAGAGACAGGGCGATGAAAACGGCTCTCGGAATCGGCCGGCCCGGCAGACAGGCCGATTGGGGTGGTGAAGGGCCAGTGGTGCCGCCCCCGCCCCACCCGCATCGCGCACCGCGAGCTACTCATTGTCCCGCTGCTGGGCTGCTGGCGGCTCGTTTTTGCGTTTACCCGTCGCCATTGTTCCCGGCACTGTTTGGGTGGCTTTGCCTCTGGCTTGCCTTTGGCTTCGCCCTTCCACTCACTCCGACTCACTCGGCCAGACGCCACAGAGTGGGACAAAGACGCCCTCATCGTGCAGCTGTCCCGCCCGAGGGGGAGCGTGCCACAGTGGGCCAGAAGACCGGTGGAGGCAGCCAAAACTCTAGACGCGTTTTGAGCTCCAGAGTCGCTAAATGGGACTCGAACCGATCGTGTAACTCCACCAATGGATTCCTCGTTCGGAGAGCAATCCATTGATGGGGTCATACGTTCAGTTCGAGTCCCATTTAGCGACTCTGGAGCTCAAAACGCTTCTAGAGTTTTGGCCGCCTCCACCGGTCTTCTGGCCCACTGTGCACTGCCACCCTCCGGAAGGGCGGAGCACGGCATGGAGCACGGCGCGCACACACGCAGCAGGCTGTCTCGCTCGCACTCATGGGGCGTGCCCGTGCCGATGAGGGTGCGAGAGAGACAGAGCGCCCACACGGCTTCTCCCTCGGAATCGCTCGGCCCTGGAGGGCTCGGCAGGCGGGGGTACATTACACGAAGCTCCAATAAGGCACCAAGGCACCCCAGCTCCGCGTCGGCTCCGCGGCCGCGGCGGCAGCGGGCGGGGAGGCGCCTTCCTAGAACGAGGGTAACGCAGTGAGTCATGCCCACGATTCAGACCGGCCCGCCGCCAGCCCCTCGCGGAGAGGCCCGTGACTACCCCGTCGGCCACGTCCATCCGCGGGCCCTTCGCGGCCACGTCCATCCGCGGGCCCTTCGCGGCCACGTCGGCCACGTCCATCCGCGGGCCCTTCGCGGCCACGTCTATCCGCGGGCCCTTCGCGGCCACGTCTATCCGCGGGCCCTTCGCGGCCACGTCGGCCACGTCCATCCGCGGGCCCTTCGCGGCCACGTCGGCCACGTCCATCCGCGGGCCCTTCGCGGCCACGTCCATCCGCGGGCCCTTCGCGGCCACGTCGGCCACGTCCATCCGCGGGCCCTTCGCGGCCACGTCCATCCGCGGGCCCTTCGCGGCCACGTCCAACGCGAACCTCGCGCCGCCGCGGTGGCGGCCGGACGGGCGTCGCAGCTGCAGCAGTGCCTCGTTGAACTTGCGGGGGACGTCGTCGTCGAGCTCGTTTGGCGACTGTCATTATCTAAACGACACGACAGCCACTTACGCCGCGCTGCCGGGCCGCCGGGCCGTGCTGCAGTGTCGCCGCCAGCCCTTCCGTGCATCCATATGCATCGCCGTCTTGACCCCTGCGTCGCTCCGTCTCTCTCGCACTCGAGGGGCGTCCCGTGGAGAGACGGAGCGAGGACGGAGCGACCAGGCAGTGGCGGAGCAACGCGGCGCACGCCAGCCCCTCCGGCCCCCAGGACGACGGCGCCGTGCTGGCCGTGCTGCCGTACCGTACGTGGTGGTATCTGGGCGAGGCATCGAACACCGCGGCCTGGGCCGGGCGCGACACAGTGGGCCAGAAGACCAGTGAGGTGGCCAAAACTCCAGACGCGTTTTGAGCTCCAATGGGACTCGAACCAAACGTGTGACCCCACCAATGGATTGCTCTCCGAACGGGGAATCCATTGGTGGGTCACACGAACGGTTCGAGTCCTGCTTAGCGACTCTGGAGCTCAAAACGCGTCTAGAGTTTTGGCCGCCTCCACCGGTCTTCTGGCCCACTGTGCGCGAGCACCGGCAGCTCCCAGCACCAGGCAGTGGCGTGCTGATAACGCATCAGGCCGCGCGCCACCGCCTCCCACACCACAGAACACAACGACGCGCATTCGGGAATGGAAAAGATGGAAACGAAATGTTGAGAAGGGCAAGCAGCGTCCGGGTGGGTAGGGGCAGGGCGGCGACGGCGTTGCCACCGCGTTGCCGGACGGTCCCCGGCGGTTACACCTTTTTCGCGCCCCGCCCAAAAACCCGTGCCGCGCCGGCCGCCGGCAAGCTGCTCTGCTGCTGCGGGAGTGTGAGTGAGTGTGTGATGCGCGCGCCAGACAAGGGCAGCTGTTGTGTGTCCTCCTCCCCCTCCCCCCTCCCGGGCCACGTGCGACGAGCCCCGCCCCGCCACATAAGGGTTCGAATTAATTAACCCGGCGTGACAACAACTGCGCCAGCGCCAACACAAATCTTTTACACGCATTCCGGCTGCAGGGCTGCAGAGGGAAAGAGGAGGGAGGGGGGCCTTGGCTGCAGCGGGGCACTCCAGGTGCACGCCACAGAACGTCACCAGCGCGTTCTATACGTTGCAAGGCAAAGCAGCCAGCGAAGCCAGCGAAGCCAGCGACCACGGACGGCTTCGTCGACGCCGTCGTCGTCGCCAGGCAGGAATACAAAGTGTGTGAGTGTGTGTGAGCGTTTCAGGAGGCACATTTATTGAGAGTGCGGCGGAAACAGCCGCCCTCGCGACAACGCCCGCCGCTCGCTGTGCACAGTGTGCACGCCGTGCGCCGCGCGGTGCCGCGCGCCAAACCGGACATACACTCAGTACTTCTCATTGAGGTGCAAAGGCGACAGCTTCCGGTGCGACTGCGACACCAAACAGCGGCGCGCCAATGCATGACTCAGAGCGGAAAAAAAATAAAAAGAGAGCGCGAGACGTTGGGCTGCTGTCGGTCCTTTGGAGTCGGGGAGAAAGGGAAAGTAAGCGAATTAAAGTGTTGCCCGAAAGGGACGCCGCCAAAATTATACCCCCGACGTCGCTACCGTGCGTCGCTACCGCCTCACGGAGTCCACTTTGTTGTGCTCGGCGATGACGGAGGGGTCGAGGAGGACGAGGGGAGGGATTGCCCCCTCCCCCTTTTCCTCCCCCGGGACTCTGACCGGCGCGGATGCAATGTCAACACGCAGTGCACACCAGAGCGGAGTCGAGCCTTACCCACACAGTGTAACGTTCAGCATTCTGCGGCGAATCTGGATTTGGCCACAGTCTGCCCGCCCCGCCCCGCCCCGCCCCACGCGCCGGACATGCCACCGCCCCGCCCCTCCTCGCCCCCGTCGGCCGGCCTGCGGACGGACGGACGGACGGGCAAGCAGCCGCCCCGCCTCTTCGAAAAAGCAATTGGGCAAAAGCGAGTGGTGCTCTCGAACGCCATGACGACCGTAAAGTAGAACGGACTCCACCCGTTGGCGCGTTGGGCTCGGACGAGGACTCGGAGGGGGAGAGGGCGAGGACGACGATGCGCATCAAGAACGGGCGGCAGCGGCATCCACGCCCAGCAGCGCCCAGCTCATCCTGCTCGCCCTGTAGACTGATTCCGCACAGTGTGCCCGTCGGTCTATCTCTCTCCCACCGGTATGGAGCGCCTTATGAGTGCGAGAGAGAGAGCTCTCACTCGGAATCAGTCTTCTGGACGCGGGGCTCGCGGAGGGTGCCCGCTGCCTCTCTCGCAGCCCTACGGACGCCCCGTGAGTGCGAGAGAGGCAGAGCGATCGGAATCCGCCTGCTGATGGGGGCCATTCCTCAGCCGACGAGGAGGAGCACTGTAGAAGTGCGGCGTCTCGGTGCTCGGTGCTTTGCAAGCGGCATCCACTTCATAGCACCAAGATGGTTTTGGTTCGGCCGGTTTTGGCGTTTTGGCTCGCGCCGCCCGCACCTGTTTGAATAGCACAGGGCCGGCTTGGCGGAAAGACAAAAGGCGCAGGTAGAGACGCCGACGAGAAGATGGCGGCCTGGCGGTGTAGCTGCAGGTGCGACAAGACGCCAAGACGGAGATCGCGTTTCCTTGTTCATTCCAGGGCCCACCAGAAAGCTCATTCCGAACAGTGCTTTCGTCGCACACACTCCAAATCGAAAGGCGGTAATATTTCCACCCTTTACTGGCGGTAATTGGCTATTGGCGGGCTCCAGGTTTTACCGCCAATACGAAGGCGGTACAGAAATTACCGCCCTTACAGAACCGTTTGTACCGCCTTTAAAGAGCTTTACCGCCGATTTCTTGGCGCACTGAGAGAACGTAAAAGGCGGTAATATTTTGTACCTCCTTTTTCGCACCATCTAAATGGCATGCAATGGGCGGTAATACTTTGTACCGCCTTTTTCGTTCAATTTGTAGGGTGCGTAATTGGCGGGCTCCAGATTTTACCGCCAATAGAAAGGCGGTACAGGTTTTACCGCCTTTTCCACACCATGTGTACCGCCAATAGATTTGTAGTGCAGTGGGCCAGAGGACCGGTAGAGGCGGCTAAAACTCTAAACGCGTTTTGAGCTCCAGAGTCGCTAAATGGGACTCGAACCGAACGTGTGCCCCCACCGATGGATTCCTCGTCTGGAGAGCAATCCTTGGGGGGTCCACGTTCGGTTCGAGCCCCCTTTGCGACTCTGGCTAAAAAAACGCGCCCCAGAGTTTTGGGCCCCACCGGTCTCCGGCCCACTTGCGTCCACTCGGCCCCTCGCGGGGCGTCCCTGGGGGTGCACCCCGACAGGCGCGACGCCGCACGGCCCTTCTGTCGCCTATCTCCCGCTCCCCCCGGCCGCTGCCGTTCCTCGCACCTGGTGCCACACACTGGGCCCCCGGCCGCACAATGGGGCAACGACGGGGGGCAGCGCCCCGGCCCGGTTCTTTCCCTTTTCTTTCCGCTCCCCCCTCCCGCTCCGGGGTTCCTCCCTCCTCCCTTCCCTCCTCCCCCCCCGGGGGTCCCTTCCCCCCCTCCCCTCCCTCCTCCCTTCTCTCTCTCTCTCTCTCCCCTCTCTCTCTCTCTCTCTCTTCTCTCTCTCTCTCTCCCCTCTCCCCTCTCCCCCTCTCCTCTCTCTCTCCCCTCCTCTCCCCCAAGCCCCTCACTCCTTTTCCCTTTCCCCTTCCCTCCCCCAGCCGTCCCCCTTGCACCTGTCGTGCCAGCCGCCAGTGCCCCCCCCCCCCTCCCACCTCAATGCCTGGAACTAATCGCCGGCCAATGTCCGTCGCTAGAATCCTTCCTTCCTTCCTTCCTTCCATCCGTCTCCTTCGCAGCGCGACGCTGCACTCGGGAAACGAGACACAAGTCGGTATTCGAACCCGCGACCGCCGGTGACGACATCGGTGATGCAACCCAGAGTGCACACAGATTGGAAATACAGCCGCGGGGCATCGCGTCGCGGCGCGTCGCGGTCGTGGGTGGCTCCAGGCACTCTCTGTCTCTTTTTTTCTCTTTTCCGCACTCATGAGGGCGGCGTCTCGCTCCAGCGCTAGTGTGAGAGAGACAGAGCGGATCCAGTTTTCCCACTAAGCCACAATTTGCGGCGCCAACTGACCCGCAGCGCGCTGCAGCGCCGGGGAGCCTCGTCGGCCTGCATGGCCTCCATGGCCTGCATGCAGCCAGGGGCGTAACTGCAGGCTGCGCTAGTACACTGCCACGAGCGGCGCCAATACTTGCAATAATGAAATACGTATTACATGCAGTAATTCCAGTTGAGAAATGCCTCGGAGAACAGACGGCGGCGGCGCGGCGTTGAGCGCCCCGATGACCGTTACGCTGGTACGCTGCCAAACTTCGAAACGAAAAGCCGGCCGCGCAGCAGCAGGTCGAGACGGGTACTCCACTCCATCCGATGACGACGACGACGGCGATACTCACTGTTGAAGAACACCTGCTTGCGCGTCGAGCCGAGCCGCTTGATGGGGGACTTGGTCCCCATCGGGTTGCTGTCCTCCTCATCCATGGCGGAGGGCTGCTTGTGCTCGACCAGGACGCGCGACGCCGCTGCACCGCGGCAGTTGCACTTTCACTGACACTTCACTCGGACAAGGATTCACTCGCGGCACATCAAGGTCGGAGGCTCGGAGGGGCGCGCGGCGCTGTCGTCCACTGTGGCCGCTCTGCAGGGCCGTGCTAGGCCGTGCCGGTCCTCGTGTCACCGACGGCACATTCGCGATTCACGCTGGGCTCTCTTTTTCCGGACCGCGTCGGCAGCATTCAAACGAAACGCGGCGCGCCGGCTGCCTGCCTTCCTACTTGCCGGCCGTGTGGCCCACTAGTGGCGCGCGCGCATTGCCGCCGTGATCCTGGAGGGACCCTGGAGGGACGCGCACGACATGAACCATGAACGGGACTCCGGAAAGCCCAGGACCGCGACGACGAAAGGACGCTGCGAGGCTGTTGTTGAGGCGCGGGTACAAACACTTTAGCCGGGCGGCGCGCAGTGCAGACGGGAGGCAACTGTTGTGCTTTGCTTGCGCTGCTTCGGTGCTTCGGTCGGGTTCGGGTCGCGCTCGGCTCGCCACTTCGGCTCGGCTCGGCTGCTTTGCTTTTGTTTGGCTTGTCAAGGGACCGCTCACTCCCTAGCAACGCCGCCGCCGAAACGGGTTTGCGCGGAGTGGGGAGCCGAGCGGCAAGGATGTTGCTTGCCGTGGCGCCATCTGTGGGTCGTCTCCGGAACTCGGTCGCCGGGTCTTTCCCCCACCCCCACCCTCCCCGCACCGGTTGCCATGGCAACGGGAGACCCAAACACAAACACTGCGTCGTCTGCTCCGCATCCGCATGCCTAGAGGCCTCTACGCATACCGTGCAGTTTGTGGGTGACAGTTGTGTTTGCGACTGTCAAGCTTTGCCTCATTTACAACGGGTAAAAGTGATTGACAACTGTCGAACTCAGAACTTTTGAGTCATGGAAAACGGAATTTCCGACCGTCCAATGACGAGAATGAGAAGGGATGATAATGCCACAGCACAGGTAGTGTTTGCATTGCTCTTCCTTTGACCACAACTGAAGCGGTCCATTCATTGCTTTTAAAACAAATGCAAACAACGTCAAATTTCAGGCAGCATCCTTGGGGTTGAGACCTTACACTCAGCAGTCTAGGCCTCCGACATCGGCAGGAAGGATGAACAGGCCTCCTTCAGCAAGGCCGCCTTCTGCCGGAGCCAGTGCCATTCCCCCAGGCACGGCCAGCAGACTGGCATCTGCAATGCAGTATCAGCCTCCGCCAACCAGAGCCGGATCCTCAATGGGACGGCCACCTTCTACTGTGAGTAAAAGTCTCATCAAAACATTTTAAACAACATGACAATCCATAAATAATTTCTTTTGGCAGGCTATGAGCATGATGGACAGACCAGTCACCCAGCAAGGACTGTCAGGACTTCGTTCTGCTGCTCCGCGAGGGCCCATGCCTCGTCAAGTACAAGACAAACGTTACTTTCAAGGCCTACTTCAATTGAAATCGAGAGAAATAGGAGCTGAAGTTCAGAGGCTAAATAATGAATTGGAGGCCTTAGGCAGAGAACAGTCAACATTTTTAACATATGACCGTCGTGCAAAGGAAATGGCACAAGAATTGACAGGTGACAAGATAAAATGTTTTGTTTTTGTTTTTCTTATTTTGAATCAATGATTTTGTTGACTATAAATACCTTGATAACTCTACAGAACTACAAGGGAAATTAGGAGATCTGAACCTTGTTGTCGATAAACTAAGTACAGACACATCAAAGGAGGATGTACAAGCCGAAACTAAAGAGTTACGAGGTATGAATGAGCGAAGGAAAGCTACAATAGAGCAAGCTTTTGAAGAAAGGAGACAGCGTGAAGCGCAAATTTCCCAGCTTGAGAAGGAAATACAGCAGGTAATGTATTTTGTTAAATGAATACCATTCCATCAAGCAAACAAGTATTATTTTAACATTTTGGACTTGGGTTCCTCACAGGAAAGGCAAATGGCTGATGGACTCATTGAGGCAATGGATCCTTCATTGCGTCACAGGTATTCTCAAATGAAGGAGCAGAACCAACAGCTCCAAGTCACCATGGATCAACTGCAAGCTAAACTAGATGGCTTGACATCCCGTAAAGCAGCTTTAGAAGACCAGCTATCCATGTCTCGAGTGAAGCAGGAGGCTGTGCACCTGCATGCTCGCCTTGCAGAGGCAGAGAGTAGACGCAATCAACTGCTTGCTGAGGAACAGACAAGGGCCTCTCCAGCACAAGAAAGAGAAACTTTATTGCAGCATGTGAAAGAGGACAATGCAGAAACAGCAAGTATGGAGAGACAACTAGCAGAACTAAGAGAAACCGCAAGGCGCCGGCAAGAAGAAATAGATTCCCTGGATCAGGTAAGACAAGTTTAGCTCCCAATAGATTTAAAAAAAAAAAAAAAAAATTGCAAGTAGCTGAATAAAAAGAAATATTTGCAGGATCTTGAAGAGAGCCAAAGCGAGAGGCACCAGAAATACAGAGAACTGCGGAAGCGAGAGGAAACAATTGAAAGCTTCCTGGCAACTTTTGAAGAAAATCGAGCACAGGAGACAGATAGAATAGAGCAGTTGGAGAAAGAAGTGGTACAAAAATTACAGAGCCTGTCAAAGGCTGTAACTCGAGTAGCCCATGGTCTGCCAGACAAAGACACTTTAAGTGCCATTCAAGAATCATTATCTATCAATGAAACAGAGCTTGATAGGTCTAAGCAAACAATTGAATCCCTAGCGACACAGCAAGCTCAACTTCAAGTGAATCTTGATAAGGTAAAATCGTAATGAGCTATTTGTATACAGTACAATATACTAGTCAATATCAATATTTAAATTAACTCTTTATCTTCAGGTGGAAGAATTAGAAACGAAAGCTCGTCAAGAAATGGAGACTCTGAGAGAGACAATGAAGACAATGCAAGCTGAACTTCCAAAGCTAAAAGACTTAGGATCACTGCGCACTGCATGTGATGCAAAGCGTGAGGAACTCCTAAAAAAGAAGGAAAAGCTCCAAAAAAATTATGAAGCTGCAAAAGGAGAACTGAAAAGAGCACAAGAACGGAACGCAGATCTCAAAGTATTGTTATTTTTTAATTACAAATTAAATACTATGTATTTTATAGAATCTGAAAAAGTTTTAATGAAAACTTAATCTTTTCAGAAACAACTGTTAGAAAATGAAACATATGCTCAACTAAGCAACTTAGAAAGGAAATTGTCACTTTTAGAACAAAATAACTTTGCAATGAGAGAGTTTGTTGCATCCAAAAAAAGTGAGACTGACTGCGGCCCTATCAAAGCAGATGCAAGTAAAACAATCCAAGCATACAACAATGTTTTGAAGGAAGCTCTACGGCCAAGACAGAATATGGTCTTTTAGGCCAATGCCCCCTATGAAATGCAGTATGAAACCTTGATCTAGACCAAAATTTTGTTGGAAGACAATTACTTCATGCGACTGTGTAACAACCAAGGAGCACAGCACTTTATCAGTACCACTCTGCACAAAATACCATAGAAGGGGGCACATACAAACGAAGAGCAATAGCATTCTTAATATTTATTGTAGGTCGTAAGTGGAAAAATAAATAACAATTAAAAAATTACCTTTGTTTTCTGTTTCTTAGTACTTATCCAGCAGATACATTTTATACAAGCGTTCATGCTTCTTATTAGTAAACTTAGGTTTGAAAGATATTTTTATTACTTCTTGGAAGCCTTCAGTTTCCTCTGGTTCCTTAAATTTTGATCTGAAAAAAAAAAGGGGCGGGAGGCTAGGATGACGTACTCATTGTAAAATAAAACATTAGAAACAGAGAACAAACTTAGGACTCACTTGTGAGAATTCATTATCATCTCTGATATTGGTTGATGAGGTTCCCCAATCAATTCACGAAACTACAAAAGAAAAAATAACAAATTGTCAGCATTGTGGCAGGGATAAAAAACACTTCACTGTCATGTAAAAATAAAATACAGTGATAGACAAAAATTTACCTTGTTGTTATGCCTAGCTCTAGTGATAGACTCTCCAATCATTGCACACCTGCAAGGAATTTTATACTTTGATGCTAACTCAATGTACCTGGCTCGCGATTCTGCATCTGGATTGGTATTATCAACAACTACACTGTGTCCACCTTTAAGGGCAGATTCAGCTGCAGCCACACATTTTTGCCATGACCCTAAGGTGTCTCTGTTGACATGCTTATAGCCTGCTGGAATAAGATACTCTTTGCAGAAAAAGCTTTTGCCTGACCCAGGAAATCCAACCATTAGGAGAATCTAAAACAACAAATAATAAAATGGATGTTCTAAGATAAATATAAATAACTGGTAAAGGGTGAGACATGATATAAAGAGGCACTCTCACTCACCTCTTGACTTGATGATATTAGTTTTGCACTTGGGGGATGGATGAGTGCAGCATCTGCTTCAGGCATTAGGGCAGGGTCAAAGTCAGGTAATTTGAATGGTGCGGCTCGTTGGCCAAGAAAATGCTCCTCAGGAGTGTAGAACCTTAGACCAAGGTTTCTAGCAAACAAACGATCCGAACAACTGAAGTCTTTTTTCCTTTTAGGAACCCAGTTCTCTGGGCGTCCAGCAGCATCTCCACAGTAAAACGATTCATCCATATTAATTGAAAGTTCACCATTTCTCTAGAAAAATATTTAAAAATAAAATGTTAGAAGCAAAACTGAGAAAATTTTATGTTGAACAACAGCTTTAATTTGAGTTACTAATAGCTGTCAAACCTCTTTGGTAAGGATATCCCACATGCCTGGGGCAGGTTTACGGAATATGGTGTCACCAGTAGCAACAAAAGCTTGCACTGGCACGCCTAAAGCGGAAATTACTTTTCCTATCTTCTGTTGAATCTCGGAAACTGTAGTTTTGCCTCTTGATATGCCAGCCTGATTAGTGAATATCACAATCTGAAATGGAACAACAATTGATGAAGTCTTCCAATCATGCAAATGAAGTCCAATCGAAAAATTATTTAAGTTCAATGATAGTTGGCAATTACTTTGAAACCATCCCGGTGTAACTTTTGCAGCTTTGATGGAATTTCTGGCCACAAAATCTTCCAATCATTGGGGTTCTCAGGAAAGACTTTGCCTGATTTAGTGGTAATTATTGTGCCATCCATATCGTAGGCTGCAATCTGAAATTTGAAAGCCAAAAAATGATTAGAAACAGGTAGTTTCATTAAAAAGTGGATTCTACTCACTCAAATTCTACAAGCCATTCTCACCTTGTCTGAACAATGGCAACCCTTACTCAAAAAAGTAAGGAGCTTTCCATTTTCAATACTTTGCCACGTGTCCTGTTCAAATTGAGACGAGGTTCCAGGATCCTCACGAGCTTTCTTTGACGTATTGGGTTCATCCTCGGATTCATCGCAGTCCAGTTTCCGCTTACACGGATCAAACTCCACCACATATTCAAACTGGCCAAGGAGGAAATTCACAGTGTCACCGTGTTGAGCAACTGTCTCGCCATTCCGGCCCAAGGGACGACCATTAACTGCGGAGAAGTTTGTTCCAAGGTGTCTGACCATCACCGACAACTTGCTGACATCAGCTCTGAAAGCCACTGTGACATAAATAAATTCTCGTGTTAGAAATTGAAGACAATATAATGGAACAAATCTGCACATGCGACGAAATAATGTGCATCCAAAAACGAACAAACGTAATGTCATGTTGACAGTCTCTAAAGGTTAAAACGTACTCACATTGTTTTTTGGAACACCTTTTATCCGTTATTTGCGTCTCAGGACACCTTCCGAGGATGACGTCCTCGAGATGAGGAAGTGAGATGGGTGCATGAGTCTCTGCAACGCATCGCAAGAAACATCTCACCGGCTTCGACATATTTTAACGATTCTAACGGGTATTTTGTTGCCAAGAAGTCAACAAGACATGTGACAATTCAAAGAGGTGGCGGGCTACCATCCACTGCCTTCTCATTTTTGGTCATAAGCGTATTTATCAGTTTCTCATAGACAGTACGCCTTGTCGTATGAGAAATTATTGATGGCAGAATCATGTTGGTGTGATCTCCATGTGTGTTTTGTGCAGTTGATACTTTTTCTTGAACAGAAAACACCTGTGAGTTCTAAAATGGGGAAGGCCGAAAAGAAATATAATTGGAAGGCTCGCCAAGTCAAAAATACAGTCATTGACAATGCAGAAACGTCAAAGGTACTTAAAACATTGCACATTTGTCATGTCTTAACCTTTCTCTTCACATTAGGAACTTTGTAAACAGTGGTACAAATAATATGAATTTTCAGATAATCACTTCGATACACTTCACACACTTTTCTCATTTATAACTGGTCGATTTTATTCGTCATCATCAGCTATTTTCTGCATTGTATTGGTTCATTGTTTCAATTCCAGATCAAGCTTGACATTGACACTCAAGGAAAAGAGACATACGATGCAGCAAACCCTTTAGTAATACCCTCCCAGAAGCGCAAGACACAGTTGGTAAAAAATGCGGGCACAATTACGAAAGTCCTCTCCAGGAAGCAGAGGAAACGCTTGGAAAAGATTGTTGACAAAAAGAAGAAGAAAGAAAACGTAAGTATTTTTTGAATATTTTTGTTTGTATATCATATCACATTTTATAATTCATATTTAATTTCACAGAGGTCACAGTTACTGCAAGCTTTATCGGAAGTTCAAGCAAATCCTGAGACAATGAAAGAACTTACCTCAATTGCAGCTGTTCAAACCAAAGGGCGTAGAAAGATATTTCTTGAACAAGAGGCCTCAACTGATCCTCGTGACAATTTAAAACGGTCAGCTGATGAAATTCAAGGAGATTCAAGGAGTTCTCTTAACAGTATATCAGGTAGCAAAAGAAGAAAAGCTCTTCTGAAAGCTGGTCTTTGGAGACCAGAAGAGGAAAAAAAGGCCTCCAATAATTTGAACGTCATTGGCTTTGAGGTATTTTTATTAAATACTATTACAAAGGAACTTGTTTTTACTGTTTTGTGCATGACTCAGCGAACCCTCTTTTAATTTGATAGGAATCCTCCAGTGATGAATCTAGTGAGGCTGAAGAAGAAGAGATGAAGGAAGACCCAGAAGATGATGATGAAAATGGGCAGGTTGAAGATGATGAGGGTGCAGAAGAAATTCCTGATGATATTATGACAGAAGCTAAAGATAGTGAAGATTCGGAAAAAAATCAAGAAGCACCTGATCTTAATGGAACCTCAAAAATTGAAGATTGCAAGATAAAGACAGAAACAGACAAAGAATGTCCAAATGAAGAAGATGAGTCCAACAAAAAGAGTGCGTCTACTGTTTTGTTAATGTTTGTGCTCCAACCAGATTTTTAAAATTCTGTTACTAAACTTGTGCTTTTCTATCCAATTTAGGCTTAGCCCCTAAAATGAAATCAATACCTTCAAAACCAGCAATATTTGTACCGGTAAACAGGAGCCCTGCAATTCAGGAGGCAAGAATGAAGTTACCCGTTCTGGCAGAGGAGCAGGCAATTATGGAGGCAATCTCTGAAAATCCCGTGGTCCTCATTGCAGGAGAAACAGGCAGTGGAAAAACTACTCAGGTCCCCCAATTCTTGTATGAAGCTGGATATGCCAGGTATTAATTGTTATTTTACATTTAGAAAAAGTATTTAGAAAACAGCTAATTGCTGTTTGAATTATTCTTATTTTATTTATTTTTATCATAATAATAATTTACAGGGATGGCAAGCTAATTGGTGTCACAGAACCTAGACGTGTGGCAGCCATATCAATGGCCAGGAGAGTAGGCGAAGAACTTGATTTAACTTCTAAGGAGGTTTCATACCTTATCAGGTTTGAAGGAAACGTTACCGATGATACCAAGATCAAATTTATGACTGATGGTGTTCTGTTAAAAGAAATTCAAAATGTTAGTAAACTTATCTTCCTGTGACAGGTCAGAATATGCTTTGGTGCTTCTCTAATTTATCTATTTTATTCTATTTTAGGATTTCCTTTTAACCAAGTACTCGGTTATCATACTTGACGAAGCTCATGAAAGGAGTGTTTACACTGATATTCTAATAGGTCTTCTCTCACGCATAGTTCCATTGCGTCTCAAAAGGGGTAACCCTCTCAAGCTTATAATAATGTCGGCCACTTTGCGCCTGGAAGACTTTATTGAGAACCCACGCCTCTTCAGAATAACTCCTCCTGTCATAAAGGTATAGTCTGTGTCTTGTATTGAATCGCATTAATTTGGTTTGCTTGAAAGGCATTTTCACTTAATTGTACCATATTCGCGTTTACAGGTTGAAACTCGCCAGTTTCCTGTAACTATTCATTTTAATAAACGTACCAATCCTGATTACTGCCTTGAAGCATTCAGGAAGGTATGCAAAATTCATGCACAGCTTCCTGATGGTGGCATCCTAGTGTTTCTTACTGGCCAACGGGAAGTAAATACATTGGTTCGGAAATTGAAAACCGCATTCCCCCTTAAAGGTAGAAATTTAAAAAAGGTTTTAAAAGAAAAATCTGAAAGGGCAGTACCCAAAGGAAATAATACTGAAGAAGACAATGAGGAGGAAGTAGAACTTGATATGGAAAGAGCTATTCAGAAAGCAAGGAAACACATGAAACAGAAACATCAAATGGCTCTTCCATCAGTCAACTTAGATGAGTGAGTGACGGGAATTTCATTTTTTATGGAGTTAATAGCATCTGTACTTAAATGTAATGCCTGCTTTCTTAATTTTTAAAGATATGATGTGATACCTGATGACACAGAGTCTGATCTATTTGGTGATGACTTTGATGAAAATTCTGATGATGAGGGGCTAGATGATGCAGAAGTGCTACAAAAAACCACTACTCAACCTATGTGGGTGCTCCCTCTTTACTCCATTTTGCCTACTCATGAACAAGCTAGGGTGAGTTAATGTATTTGTTTATTTGTTTGAGAAGAAGAATAGCTGGAGGTAGTGTTAAAAAAATCAACAACTTTGTTCTGATCATCATCATTCATTGTACTTAGGTTTTCCAACCACCACCAGAAGGTTGCCGGCTGTGTGTTGTTGCCACCAATGTAGCTGAAACCTCTCTGACTATACCCAATGTTAAGTATGTTGTTGATAGTGGCAAGTGGAAGTCACGAATGTATGACAAAGTCACAGGAATTTCATCATTTGATGTAGATTGGTGTAGCAAGGCATCAGCCAACCAGAGGGCAGGTCGTGCTGGTAGAACTGGACCAGGCCACTGTTACAGGTGTGCACTTGTTGCTGATGGTACTTTTGAAAAACATGGAATTTTTAATACATGGAACCCTTGTCTGATCTTGTTTGAATTTACAGATTGTATTCATCAGCTGTTTTTAATGATACATTTCCTTTATACACAACTCCTGAAATTCAAAGAAAACCAGTTGATGATTTAGTTCTGCAGATGAAAGCCATGAGCATCCATAAAGTTGTGAATTTCCCTTTCCCCACTCCTCCTGATCTTATACAGCTTAAAATTGCTGAGCGTAGACTAAGACTGTTAGGTGCATTGTCTGCTCTGAAACCAGGAACTGAAGGTAACCAATGATGAATGCATCAATTTTAAATCATATTGACCTGTATCAAAATAGAACCAAAATGAAATTGTGTTTCCAGATGACTTTTCCGGAAAGCTCACACCTTTGGGGCAGTCTATTTCACTTTTTCCGGTTTCCCCAAGGTTTGGTAAAATGTTAGCTCTTAGCCAACAACATGACCTATTGGCACTTACAGTATGCCTTGTGGCTGCCTTGTCGGTGCAAGAAGTGTTATTAGAGGTGTCACTTACATCCGGTGCCAATGAGAAAGAAGGCAGTACTCAGCAGAAATGGCGTCAAATGCGAAGGAAGTGGTCTGGATTTGGCAACTCAAAATTGTTAGGTAACGTTTCATCTCTAGTTATTTTAACTTTCTTCCTTATTATGTTTGTTGCTAGATAGTTTTGTAACTTGTCATTTTGATTTACAGGTGATCCAATGATTCTACTGCGTGCAGTTGGGGCTGCTGAGTATGCAGCAGAGCAAGGGGATTTGATGGGTTTCTGCACAAATAATGGTTTGCGGCACAAGGCTATTGTAGAAATCAGAAAATTGAGAGTTCAATTAACCAATGAAGTTAATCTTAATGTACCCAATCTGAACCTTGGGGTTGATCCTAATATGCCGCCCCCATCAGATATACAGTCAAAATTACTGCGGCAGGTAAGTACAGCAGTCGGCTGGAAAATTTCTTTCACACCTGTTTATTTCATTAAATAATTTTTTTGTAAACTTGTTTTTAACATTTGTGCAGATGATGTTGAGCGGGCTTGTGGACCAAGTAGCTAGAAGGGTTGATCTAGATGAATTAAAGGAGGGTGAAGATAAACGTAAGTGGAAACATGCATACCAAATCCCAGAGATGGAAAGTCCTGTTTTCCTGCATTCTGCATCAGTCCTTCGGAAAGATCTGCCACAATGGGTTGTTTACCAAGAGATCTATGAAACTAACAAGACATACATGAGAGGTATTTTATCTCAGCACCCGTTCTGTTTTGTTTCTCCACAGTTCTGAGTAAGGCACAACATGACATTTTTTCCCAACTTTTTTAGGTGTAACAGCCATTGAACCAGAGTGGCTACCTGTATTTGCTCCTGCCTTGTGTAATGTTTCGGAGCCAATGATGGAACCTCCTCCAAGATATGAATCAGAAACTGATAGACTTCTTTGCCATATGTCATCTACATTTGGAAGATCGGGGTGGCCACTTCCTATCATGGAATTAGAATTCCCACCATCTCTTAATAGGTACAAATGGTTTGCAAGATTCCTACTAGAAGGTTCAGTTTTCCCAAAACTGGCTACATTCTCCAAAATTCTTTTATCTACACCAGCTACTATGGTGAAAACTTGGGCAAAGTAAGGAAACATTTTTGTTGAGTTTATTCTAATGCTCATCCGAATATGTACCTGTTCCAACCATGAATCCATTTCTCTTTCAGTTTACAACCTCGTACTGAATTTCTCTTGAAAGCCCTTGTTTCTAAGGAGTGTGACTCTGCTGAAAAAGTTCGTGGTGTGTGGAAGAAGGAGCCTCATTGTAAGTGTCAATCTGGAAACCTTTTTTTTTCACATAGACCTTCCAAACTTGATTTACAATAATAAGTTTTATTCTGTTTTGCAGATCTTTTAGACGCGTACAAGCAGTGGCTCCCAGAATCTGCTCAACACAAAGCTGTGGAAGTTTGGCCACCATTGTAAATGCGGCTGACGTTGACTTATCCTTGACAATGAATTTGTAAAAGCAATGTGTCCATTATCTGTGATCATTAGCAATAGCCATTAAACTATGAAATCAACTGTCTATTTCTTGTTGCTTTTTTTTGTTTTTTGTTTTTTCATTTTCCTCTTCCCGATGTGCCGGGGGTGTCATGGGGAAAGGGCAATCAGCCCTCTCGACTTGAGGGGTGCCATGCCGGCGAGCGGAGCGCGGAGTGGCGCGGACGCCGGGAAAGGGAAGGGAAGGGAAGGGCGGAGGGGCGGGGGCGGGCGAGGGCGTCCGGGGGCCCCGCATGCTCGCCGCTCGCCGCTCCGCTCGGCGCTTCGCGTTCGCGCCAGTCGCGCAACGGCTGCGGCGGCGGCAACACGTCTGCTCCGCGACAGTGCCGCACCGCAGTGCCCCTCCGGCTGCCGCGTCCGCCCGTCGCTCGTGTCGTCGATGCTCACGCCTCACGCCCGCCGAGCGACGCCCCGCGCGCCACGCGAGTGTCCTCTGCCGCTCAACAACGCCGCGACGACGACCTCCTGTGTCCAGTGCCTGTGTCAGTGTAGTGCCTTCAAGACGACGGGGTGCTCGTAGCAGAGCGGCAGTGCGATGGGGAAGTGGGCCGCGAGTGGACGGCGAAGCGCGAAGCCGGTGTCGGCGTTGCTGAGGCGTTGACACCCGGCGCGGCGCTCTGACGGCGAGGTGCCTCCCCGAGGACGCGGACGAGGAGCACCATGTCCCGGAGGAAGCAGAGCCACCCCAAGCCGCTGCTGAAACGTGAGTACGCGCGCTGTCGTCATCTCGTCGTCGCCGTCTGCCTGCAGTTTGCCCAGGTTTTCCCGCCATGTCGGCCTGCATGGCCGGTATGGTCTGTGGGCTGATGCCGAGCGGCGGTCCGGTGCTTGTTCCCGGACCACACGCCAGTCAAAACGATGTCCATGTGCAGCGACAGCCAAACGGCGGCGCGGCCACCGCGTGTGCCTCTAGTGCCTTGCTGCCGCGCCATGAGATTCTTGTCGCGCCGAAGCCGAAACGCACGCGCGGAGTGCGCGATGCGATGCGATGCGCTCGTTGCGCTGTTCGGGTTGTTAAGGCCAAGGGCGCCGTGGCGAGGGCTTTGTCCACTTACCCGCAGAGCGATTTCGAACAGTGCCACCGTCGCTCTGTCTCAATCGCACCCATACGGGACCCCCCATGAGCGCGCGCCGGAGAGAGTGAGAAAGAGAGAGAGATGTGCCGTTTGCTCGCGGACTATCGTCGGACGGCGGCCTGCCTGCCCACTTATCAAAGGGGTTTCGGATTCGAGCACCCTGTCCTGTCGGCGGGCTGGCGGCTCCGACTCGGCTGGCTCGGCAGAGCGGCAGTGCGCGTCGAGATGCCTCTGGCCCGGCAGCCCCCGGCCCTGGCGCGCCCTGGCGCCCCGGCCCCGGCCCGGCCCGCCTCGCAGACACGAGGCTTTGTCACTCGACGGCGACGCGGCGACGCGGCCTTTGCGGGGTGTACTATCAATTTGGTGCGGCGAGATGGCAGGGAGAGAGGGGGGAGCGGCGTGCTGTCGAGGCGTATTCTCGATGGGGTGCAAAAGAGGCGAGCGGGGCGCGGCGGGGCGCGGCGGGGCGCGGCAGGGCGCCTCTGGGACTGCGCAGCAGCCTTTCTCTGTGGCGCCGGAATCGCTACACATTCGAGGGACGCTAGGAACAAAAGAGATGAGGCAGAGATACCCGGCGGGGCGGGGCGGGGCGCGCGGGGCGAGAGCGTCCTACGTGTCGCCCCGGCCAAAGGCAGCCAGGGCAGCTAAAGGCTCCAGAAGGGGAGGGACGCCATTGGCTGCCGATGACGAGGAGCTACTCATGACTTATGGGAATCAGTAGGGATGCGAAGGACGGTAATATTACCGGTAATTACCGGTAAATAACGGTAATTTACCGTAATTTACCGCGACGTTGAAAATCCGGTAATTAACGGTAAAATTCAATTTTTGGCCATATAGTTGTTTTTGTAAATTAAATGAACTCGGGACTCAAATAGAAGCAAAGTGTAACATATTATCATCGTAACGGATTCAAACTGACCGCCCTTCACCACCGTGCAACAGTCCACATAGGAGCTTTGGCTAGCTAGCAAGAAAGCTGTGCCTGCTGAAGGGGAATACACCGCTGCTTTGCTCGTCGATCTTTGTGTACGACGGCACTGAGAATCCAAACGCTTTAAGTGTAGCGTCAATTTGTGCAATGCTTTTGCATTGCTTTCCCATTCCCATGCATATGGCTATGGCATTGCACGTATGGTGCGATATCTCAGTGCATTGCACCTTACGTGATATACCCATAGCGTTTGGAATCTCAGTGGGTTTCTTATAAAATTGAAATTGGTCGATCAGTTAATAAATATTGACCCTATCCGCTGATTTGTAAATTTTGTCGATTTACTGTCATATCAATAAAAATAACCCCTTTTTACACTTTAAATACATTGGAAAACATGAATATTTGATAAATCAGCCAAAAACTCGAACTTTACCGAAAATTACCAATTTTACGGTAAATTACGGTAAATTACCGTTTTTTACGTAACGTTGAATTTTACCGGTAATTTAGCATCCCTAGGAATCAGGGCATCACGCTGGAGAGGCTCTTGGGGGAGCGCAGACAGTCGCGGTGATGCGTTCCGCCGGCTGGCGCGTTGGCCGTGCAGGCCATCCAGGCCTGGCTGGCGGTGCTGGCGGCAGTGCTCGGCGCCTACAAGGCAACAAGGTAGCTGTAGCCTGCGGGCTGCCGTGGCCTGCAGGGCCTGCAGGGCTGCCCAGCCAGGGCCCAGCCCGCCGTCTGGCCGCCGGGCGGTCCGCCCCGCTACACTGCTACAGCCGAGTGTGCGGCAGAGATACGTGGCGAGCACTATCGCGAACCCGCACGCCGCCACGCCACGCCACGCCCCGTCGCCCCGGCCCCACCCCCAAGGCCCTGCCCGGCCCTGCCCGGCCCTGCCTGGCCCTGCCTGCGCGTTGTGTGTGAGAGTGTGTGAACACAAGTCGCTCGGAGGGGTAGAAAGGATGGGCGGCGACGGCGCCTTTTTATTCTATCCATCACTGCCTTCAATAAGATGCGGGATTTATTGTAGCAGTCGGTGCGGTAGCGAAGCGGCGGAGACCCCCTTTCCCCCGTTTCTTTGCCCCTTCCCTCCCCCTCCCACCCCTTCCTTATCCGGCTCGCACACGGTCGCGCGCGCGACGCCAAAGATGACGTCTGGCTGGCTGGGCTGGCTGGCCTGGCCCTGCGCGGCGCCGTCGCCGTCCTGGCCTGGCAGGGGTGGTCGCCGCTGGTCCCCGCTGGTCCCCACTGGCCCCCACCGCACGCCGATCTGGCATCGGACCCCGCACCCCCTCTCACCCCCTTTTCTTTTCCCATCTTCCGGGTGCAGAGTCGTGCTCGTGCTGGGACGTGGCCGACCGGCCGACCGGGCGGACGAACTCACCACCTCGCGGTGGATTTCCCGAGTTTCCGACCGTTTCTGCCGGTGTACTCTACCGCGCGGCGCTGCGGCGTGTGCGGCGTGTGCCGACGGGGAGCTGTTGCCGCCTTGCCGAGCCCCGTTGGCGCTGTTGGCCCTGGGGGGCGTTGCCGGCGATGGCGCAGCGTGGCGCGGCCGGTGCCGCCGTGATACGCCACAAAGTAAGGTTAGGCTACATTTCCGCGACAGAAGGTGAACGGAGTGGATGGCGGGCATGGGGGCGCGGGCCAGCGAGGCAGCTGGCGAATGATGCAGGTGGGCAGCTGGCGCAGAGCCGGGATCGGGGTGGGCTCTAGTGGGCTTGGCTCAGCGAGCCCATGTGGGCTTCCCAAGCCCACTAAGAGCCCACGATCCGTAGTGGGCTTCTCCAGCCCACTAGGCGTCTCTAGGGTCAACCTCTGTCCGCTAGGTGGCAGCACCTGTCGGGACGAGTTGCGACAGGCACAGGCGAGGGGAGAGGCGGGGCGGGCGACGGCAGCAGCCGAACGGGCTACGGAACGTGGGCTCTACGTGGGCTTTGTCGTTCGGAGTGGGCTTTTCGTGGGTCGGGCTTCTAGTGGGTTTGGCGGAAAAGCACGAAGCCCACTAGAGCCCACCCCGATCCCGGCTCTGAGCTGGCGGTGCATCAGGTGGAGAGCGCCTGGAGGGTAGGCAGTGGCTGCGCACGCCTGCGGCTGCGTTGCCTACCCGCCGGGCGGCACGCCGCGCGCCGCACCGCACTAGACACTAGGCGAACGGCGACCGGGGAGTCGGTGGAGTGCGGCGAGGGGGTGCCCCTCGGGGTGCCTTTAACGCGGAGGGGGAGGGGGGGGGGGAGGGGGCTAGGCTCTGGCCCTTATCGGAGCGGGCCAGGCTGAGCGCGGCTGTCCTTGTCGCTCCCACTACGCCCTGCACCGCACGCGCGAGGCGGGGTGGGGCGGGGCGGGGCTGTCCCCCATCGCTCTGCGTCGCTTGGGTCTTGCTGATACGCATCAGGGCCACCGCTGCCACCGCCGCCTACTCCGTATCTCTGGAGAACAGTCACCCAACTCCCCGTCCGCCGCCCCGCCCCGCCCCGGCTCTGCTCATACAAACATTCATATACGACAAAGATGAGTGTCATTCACGAGTAATTCCGTCGCTATCTGCCGCCCCGGGCCCTTCCCCCTCCCATCCCCTCCCCCGCGAGGGTGGCGTCGAAGGGCTGCAGGCGGTCCGGCCGTCCCGGTGCACGCCGTGCGCGCCGTGCGCGCCGCCTGCAAGGTACTGCAGGTACTAACGACGGGGGCGTGGGCGAGGCGTGGGCGAGGCGTGGGAGGGATGCCGAGGTATCCGCGGGAGTTGCGCACGTAACTGCGCCTCGCACAACTGTGTGTCGCCGCCACTCCGCGCCACTGCGCTGGAGTCTGAGTCTGCTGGTGTGCCTGATAACCGCCGCGAAGATAGGCATCTCCCCCCTCCCCCTGCCCTGCGCGGCGGGTACCCCTGGCGGTACCCCTATCAGCCATCCGGTCCGCACTGCTCTGCCGCTCGCCCGCCTGATATGGCACCCGTACTCTGTACTCCGTACTCGGGGCTCGGCGCGGTGCGGTGCGGCGCGGTGCGCGGACTCGTACCCGCGTCCGTGCGCCGTGTGCAGCCGCGGCTGTGTCCCGGTGGCCGCGGGACGCCGTCGAAGGCGCACGGCGGGGTGCGCTGCGCTGCCGCGTGTGCCGCGTGCCCGCGTCCGGCTCAAGGCGATGCGTGGCGAGGCGAGCAACAGGTGACGGAGGGAGCGCGGAGTTGGCGGGGCGGGACCAGGACGCCGTCGTGTGGCGGACGACCAGGATCTCCCGCTCCCGCCGCTCAGCACCACCCAGCCGCCCAGTGGGCCGGGCCAGGAGACCGGTGGAGGCGGCCAAAACTCTAGACGCGTTTTGAGCTCCAGAGTCACTAAGCAGGCCTCGAACCGAACGTGTGACCCCACCAATGGATTCCTCGTTCGGAGAGCAATCTACCGGTGAGGTCACACGTTCGGTTCGAGTCCCATTCAGACTCTGGAGCTCAAAACGCGTCCCGAGTTTTGGCCGCCTCCACCGGTCTCCTGGCCCACTGTGAGCCGGCGGTTTAAAACCCGGTCAAACCGCGAGAGGGAGGACGACGTACACCTTTGGAGCGCCCTTCGTCCAAGCCGACACCAGACCGGCCACGAGGACGTCGTCGTCGCGAGCCACCACGCCACCACGGCCGCGGCACCGGAGCGGCCAGGGCGTGAGTGCCGGCGATGGCGCCGGCGATGGCACTCGGCCACCAGGGTGATGGCGGCCGCCGTCCTAATACCATAATAACCACCCGCGCGCCGCGCCACTGCGAGGCTCGTGCAGACGGACAATTTGATTTTTATTAATGAATCGGATATCCTGCAGCCACTACTGTACTACACACCGACGCTCTGCGCGTTTAGTTGTCACCCGCGTTTCCAGCGACGCTTATCGGCGCCGTGGTGGCGGTGCGGAGGTGGGGGCACTCTCCCACAGACACACACACACACACACTCACACACAGAGACAGACAGGGACACACACACACACGGCGAGTGGCGTGTGCACCCCGCATTAGCCCGGGCACGCCCCCGCGCCACGCCCCCCGCGGCACGGCGGCACGGCGATGGACACGTTGGCTCGGTTGGCGCCAATTAAGCAAATATTGAGGGATTGAGTGACGGCGCCCATTCCAGTGGCGTGGCGTGGCGTGGTCGGCGCGCATGTTGACACCGCGAGGCGAGGGGGTGGCTTTGTTTACGTCGCAAATGAAAGGTGCATTAGAAAAATGAAATCTGGCCGTCGGATCGCGGCGGCGGCGGCCCCGTCGGTATGGTGGCCCTGCCGGCGGCCGTGGATGGCTGGATTGGTTTTGGGGGTGGGAGGGAAGGGTTGGCGGCTTGTCGCAGCGCGGCAGCGCGGTGGCCGGACAGTGAGGAATGCCCGTCGGGGAAGTCGCTATTTCAGTGTCACAATGCTCGCGCGCGCGAAAAAAATTGTTTTACGAGGTCGGGCCGGTCGGATGGCATTTTTGAAACTGCTGCTGGTTGGGATTCGTGGCGTTTCTCTTGGCAGTGATTTGGAAAGGCGCCGGGCGGCGATGCACAGTGGGCCAGAAGACCGGCGGAGGCGGCCAAAACTCCAGACGCGTTTTGAGCTCCAGAGTCGCCAAATGGGACTCGAACCGAACGTGTGACCCCACCAATGGATTGCTCTCCGAACGAGGAATCCATTGATGGGGTCACAAGATCGGTTCGAGTCCTGTTCAGCGACTCTGGAGCTCAAAACGCGTCTAGAGTTTTGGCCACCTCCACAGGTCTTCTGGCCCACTGTGCGATGCCTCGATGCGACGGATAGACTGCTGGAGGTATGCCACTGCCTTGGCACCGCCACGGCACAGCCACGGCACCGCGCCACCACCTCGCGACTTGGAAGCGAGCGGCGTCCCCCACCTCTGCGCAAGTCCTGCATGTCCCCCGTCTCCGCCACGGTCTCCTCACAGGCAGCACCTTGCTATCTGTGTTTATGCTAAGTGCCCAGCGCGGCTGTGTGGCACTCCATAGCCGGTGCGGCCGGGCCGTGGCGAGCTGAGCCGGCCGCGTGACGGGTCGCGAAGACGGCGGGGTCCTGCGCTGCATCCGCGTCGCCGCGTCGCCGCCGCCGGCCGCAGCACCGCCTGCCTGCTGACAGTCATGGAGGCGGCCGCGTTCAGTCGGCCCGATCCGCCCGATCGAACGGGGCGAGCCCGAAAGGACCGGCGATAAAAATAAATCCGGCAAAAAGAACACACGCAGTGCTCTACTGACTCCACTGTGCGCGGCGTGGCCAGGCGTGGCGCGCTCCAGCCCCAGATAGGACCGCCGTGCCCGGCCGGCGGCCTGGACACGGGCAGGGGCAGGGGCAGGGGCAGGGGCAGGGGGGTCTGTCCTGCCACTATCGGTGTGATAAGGTTCCGCCGAGCAGCAGGCCAACGCGTTTCTTTTGTTCGCCCATATCGCGCTCCTCCATCTGCATCCGAACCGCCTGAACCGCCCGAACCGACAGCGCGGGCTGCGGGGCTGCGGGCTGTGCGAGGCGAGCGAGAGGCCAGGCCGAGGCATCGGAGCAGCCCAAGCCAGGCCAGCCCAGCCGGGCCCCGCGCCCCGCGCGTAGCAGGAGGGCGTTATTTTGTTTCTAGAGAATGCGGTGCGATATTGAATCTCAATCATTCCCCGCTGTTTTTGCTTTTTAATTCCTGGGCCGTCGTGCCTCTTTCTGCTCCGCCCGAGGCGGGCCCCGCGGCGCGGCGCTGGCGGTGCGGCGTGCCGGGCCCCGGAAAATCAATTGCAGGAGGAAGGGGGGAGGGGGCGTTTGCAATAGTTCGTTTTTCGATTTTCGTCTAGTTGCAGTAGTGGTCAGGGTACGCACGTCGGGCCAGGGCAACACCAATGTGCTGATGCACTGTGAGGTGCGCCACCGGCTGTCCGTCAACGCCCCGCTGGCCCTGCTGGCCCTGGTCGCATCGGACGGCCGACGACCACACTGTGCGACACAAAGACACGAAGACGCTGGCAGGCTTCCACTTCTTTTCCCACGCGGTTCCGGCTCGGCCGGCCCGGCCGGCAGCTCGCAGTGGATCCTGTCGATGCGATACTCTCGATCGAGATCTCGATGACCCGGCGGCGCTATCAGCCATCGCCGCTGTATCGGCCGCCATCGGTACGCCCCGCAGGGCCGCAGAGTGATTCCGAACGCTGCCGCGTCGCTCTGTCTCTTTCTCCCCCCCGCAACGCCCCGCGAGCGCGAGAGCGGCGAAGCTAACGAAAGCACGGCTCGGAATCAGCCCGCTGGTCGGCGCTGGCCGGGCCGCGTGGAGCCTGCCGGGGTGCATTGACGGGCCGAGCGACGAGGGCACGGGCCGAAAAGAAAAGGAGGTTTCTCTCTTGCACTCATGACGGCCGCGTCCGTGCCGAAGAGTAGCAGGACCGAAACAGCCTCTGCGGCAGCGCGGCGCGCCGCAGCCGCCGAGTTCTGAGTCGGACAGCGTTGCCGGCAGGCTTCGCTCTCGCTCGGCTTGGCTTTTTCTTGCCGACGCAGCCCCTGTCGGCGGAGCACCGCGCGCACAAAGGCTGGAAAGCCTGGTCGCGTGGCCGGCCGCTGAGCGTGCCGGGGTGCATTGACGGGCCGAGCGACGAGGGCACGGGCCGAAAAGAAAAGGAGGTTTCTCTCTTGCACTCATGGGGCGTCCCGTCCGGGTGCGACCGAAACAGCCTCTGGGCAGGCGCCTCGCCGCGCCGCGGCCTGGGAGTCGAGACAGCCACGCCGGCAGGGCTTCGCTCTCGGCTCGGCTTGGCTTTATTTTTCTTGCCGATCGTTGCTCGTTGTTCGGCGAGCACCGCGCCGTCGCCATTGTGTCCTGACAGTTCATTAGTACACTGGCTAATCGGCTGCTTGCGCTGCGTCGGACTCGCTGGCCCTGGCCGCCCTGGCCGGCAGGGAGTGCGACAGAGAGACACCGTGCAGTGTGCAGCCTGGCCGCTGCGCTGCTGCGAGTGCGACAGAGACGCCGCAGTGTAGCGCCTGGCGTCCCGCGCGTCGCCTCCTTGAAGCTAATTTGAAGCTAATTTGAATGGATTTGCGCCGCGATTATCTCCGAGCTGCAGCCTGGACGCTGTCTCTCTCGCACTCTTGGCGTTCCCTTGGGGTTCCCTTGGGGTTCCCTTGGGGTGTGAGAGAGACAGAGCGACGAGCCGTGCAGGTGGCCGCGGGGGGTCGCTCGTAAGTTGCGCACTTCTGGTGCGGCGGCAGCGCGGCGTCAACTACTCTAGAAACTGAAGAGAGTGCATGGCATGCTCCTCCTAGGAGTCAACCACAAAGCACACTCTTACCAAGAGCATGCTTGCAAGCACACTCTTCCCAGGAGCATGCTTGCAAGCACACTCTTCCCAGGAGCATGCTTGGCAAGCACGCTCTTCCTGGGAGCATGCTTGCAAGCAAGGAGAGTGCTTGAAAGCATGCTCCTGGGAACAGTGTGCTTGCAAGCATGCTCTTGGGAAGAGTGTGCTTGCAAGCATGCTCTTGGGAAGAGTGTGCTTGCAAGCATGCTCTTGGGAAGAGTGTGCTTTGTGGTTGACTCCTAGGAGGAGCATGCCATGCACTCTCTTCAGTTTCTAGAGTAGTGCAGTGGCACGGCGGCACGCACGACGCCGTCACGGCGAGAGCCCCTGCGGTGGGCCGGGTAGGCCACCCTCCTGCGCGCGCGCGTTCGGGCTGCCTACCCGCGCGGGGCGCGGGGCCACACCGGGTGGCGCGGCAGGCTCCGGCGCTCTGTCTCTCTCGCACCCCTGCGGGACGCCCCACGTGTGCGGGAGGGACAGAGCGACGAAGGACATTTCCCCCTACCGTCCGCAGGCTGGCGTCCGCGCGTCCTGCGCGAGGCCATCTACGCCGTCGTCGCCGGCGTCGTCGCCTGGTCAGAATATGCAAATCGGATAGGGGCGGGACCCCGAGGGACCCCGAGGGACCCCGCTGCCCTCTGTGGCAAATGTGAATCTTGGCGCGTCGTATTTCCGGTCAGCCCGGAAGCCGGAAGGCCCGAGGCGGCCCGAGGCCCGGAGAGGGTGCAGGTCTGCAGGGCCTGCAGGTCCAGCGCGGCATCACCGCAACGCCGCACCGCGCGGCAAGGCAACGCCATCACGGCCCGGCCCATTTCCGGGCCCAAACGTGCCCGGGCTAGTCTCCGGCGGGGCGCGCTCCGTATGCACGTACACCATTTTTGCGGCCACCTTGAGTCCCTTCCGCTCCAACGCCCACCCCGGTTTAAATCGCCGTCCTCTGCCCCTTCTGTCCACCCATTACCCAGTGCTCGGCCGCCCTCTGTGTTTTGAGTTGGACAGAGTCTTGCCGCCTCGCTCAAGATGGCCGACGAGGCTCGCGGGCGGTCTCCCGGGCACACTGCGCCGCACAGTGGGCCAGAAGACCAGTGGAGACGGCCAAAATTCTGGACGCGCTTTGAGCTCCAGAGTCACTAATCAGGACTCGAACCGAACGTGTGACCCCACCAATGGATTCCTCGTTCGGAGAGGAATCCATTGGTGGGGTCACACGTTCGGTTCAAGTCCAATTTAGCGACGCTGGAGCTCGAAACGCGTCTAGAGTTCCCACTGTGCGCCGTACTGCGCACTCCACGTCGCGTTGCCCCACTTCACGTCCTGCAGGGCCAGGGTCGCGGCGGGGCCGATCAAGTAGTGTATGAGCGGCCCCGCGCAAGCCGCGCAACGAGCGGTTTAATGCTGGTCCTTTGGATGGCGCGTCGGGGCCGGTCGGGGCCGGTCGGGGCCCGGCGTGTCGGCGTGTCCGCCTCGGTGCTGCTGCGGGGAAGTGAAGCACAGTGCCATCTGATGGGGTGCTCGGTGGCCCGGCCCCCGACGGCCCCCCGGCCCCGTATGTGTGGATCCCAAGGATTCTGCTGCATTCGGCCCAATCAGATTCAGCGGTGGCGGCGAAGCCGTGGCGCGGCGCAGCGCGGGCAGCGCCCCTATGTCTGGCTCGACTCGGCTCGCCGATACCATCTCGGCCGCCCCGCCCCGCCCCGCGTCCAAGTCCCCAAACAAATAGAGGGCAGGTACTTACCAAGTGCCCGGTGGCGGTAGCCTATCACCAGTCAGGCGGCACGGCGGCGGGGCCGGCTGGCGAGACCAGGCGAGACGGCGCTGCTGCAGCAGCATGCCGTACTTGTCCACCTCCTCCCGGGCCGTGCGCGGTGCGCGCTGCGGCAGTCCCAGAGAAATCCGCACGCGCGTCGATTCTTGTTGTTGTTGTTTTCATTTTGAGAGCGGGGCGGGTCACCGCGCGCCTCTGGCCGCGAACGACTGAAAACCGGAAACCTAATCTGAGCGCTGGCTCGGCTGGAGCGGGCCGTCTGGCCCCATAGCTCTTGATACGGATTGAGGCTGCTTTGAAACAAAACCCTATTCCAGAGATTGTTATCCGCGGCCCGTCCCGTTGCTCCGGTCACACACCACTACTTATCACTTGATGGATTTCCACCTGTGCCCCGGCCGGGCCCCGCCCCGCCCCACCCGCCCCGCCCCACCCCGCCCACCCCGCCCCGCCCCGCCCCACCCTGCCCCGCCCTCCGGGACGGATCGACTGGCTGGAGCGTATCTGGAGCCACCTGGAGGATGTCCCCATCGGCACGTCGGACTGTCCCTCGGACTGTCCGCTACGTGACGCCGGCCTTCGAGGTTCGAGGCCTCCGCGCCTCCAGCTCCAGACACGCGTTTCACTCGCTCCGGCGGTGTGCTGCAGCGTGCTTTGTTTATTGGCCTAGCAGGCCCAAAACGCGACTGCCTGTACCTCTCGAAAACTTTGGGCCACTTCCCACTGTCGCGTCCACCGCCGTCTCCTTGTCCACTCTCCAGCGCGGCTCGCTCCACTCGTGTTCGTTTTGGCGGGGCGTGCACGGGGCGTCCATTCACATCTCTGTCTTTGTCTTTGCCTGCATGTGTCCACCAATCGCGAATCAAATCTGGAAAAACGAGAAACACTCAAGGCGCAGAGGGCGAAGGAGAGGGAGAATGCCAGATTGATCTGAAAGACAGTGACGTACGTAAGTACATACGACCGCTGGAGTGGGAGAGAGCGGCAGGGGGAGGGGCGAGGAATCCATCTCTCTTGTACAATCTACAAAACAAAATAACTTGACTGGCCGGACCTTACCGGGAATCAAGCTATCGCCTCACTGCGCCCAGCCGCGCCCCGCGCCCCGCCTCCGCCAGCTGCTCTCGCTGATATGCAGATAACCTTAATGAAGGGGACATCCCGCGAGACACGCTCCAGACGATCGGGCAGCAGCCCACGGCCAGCCAACTGGGAGCCAATGGACAGCACACTGGCAGCCAAAAGGTCGCCAACTAGGAGCCAAGTGGGAGCCAGTGGACAGCGCACTGGCAGCCAAAAGGTAGCTCACTGACAGCCCATACGGGCAGCCAACTGGGAGCTAATGGACAGCGCACTGGCAGCCAAAAGGTAGCCAACGAGGAGCCAATAAACAGCACACTGGCAGCCAAAAGGTAGCTCACTGACAGCCCACGGGCAGCCAACTGGGAGCCAATGGACAGCGCACTGGCAGCCAAAAAGTAGCCAAAGAGGAGCCAACTGGGAGCCAATGGACAGCACTATAGATCTGCTTGGACGGTGATGAATTTCGGCGGTTCAGGCGGTCCAGGCTGAGAACGTCTTGGGCTCGGCGAGGCCGTCGGCGAGGCTCGGCAGCGGCCACTCCGTGCTCGCCGTCAAGGCGGGGATGGTGGCGGCGGCGACTGTCCTCGGCTCGGCGTGCAGCGCCTAGTTTGCGCCAGCTCGTTGGTACCGTGGAGGCGACAACGATCATCGTGTCGACTCGGCTTCATTCGGTCTGTCTGTCGGTCTGTCTGTCTGTCTGTCTGTCTGTCTGTCTGTCTGTCTGTCTGCTTGTGTCTGTTTCTGCCTGTCCGGCCGCCCGTTAGATTGGGACCTGTTGGGCTCCAGAAACCGAATTAGTTTATGGTGCTGCTTCGCGTTGAACCTCGCGTTGAACTCATGCGTTTTTCTTCGCCGCTAGAATTGGCGAGTGTGTCGAGGAGCCTTTTTCTTCTGCCTTCTCATTACAAATTCGACAGAGAATAAAGAACGGACTGAGCGAGGGAGGGAGAGAGACGGAGAGATAGAGCGAGAGAGGCAGCAGGACAACAAGACGCATGGCCGCTCGTCCTGTCTCGAGTGTGTAGCCCACTTATCGACACTCATCTCCCGTGTTGATCGAACACCGATCCACTGTGCACTCGCTTCGTAATAAGACGCCAAGGACTCGACACTGCCGAGAAAAAGGCTCGCGCGCTCACCGGTATCCGAACCGCGGACCTCACGGGCGTCGGCCCGTGACGCTGCGCGCTCGGCTAGCTGGCCAGGGGGATGAATGCGGCAGTTCAGGGCCCGTCGTCGCGTCGTCGCGCGCAGATGTGTGCCACTCTGCCACTCGTACGTTTTCTCATTTTCTGTCTGTTCGGCGTGGTGCCGATAGCGAGCGGGCCGCCAGGCTGTATGCGAACCGACGCGTTGCGACGCGCTTCGTCACTCTGTCTCTCTCGCACCACGACGGAAAGCCCTTCGAGCGCAAGAGAGAGAGAGAGGGAGAGGGAGAGAGAGAGAGAGGGAGAGGGAGAGAGAGGGAGAGAGAGGGAGAGAGAGGGAGAGAGAGGGAGAGAGAGAGAGAGAGAGAGAGAGAGAGAGAGAGAGAGAGAGAGAGAGAGGGAGAGAGAGAGAGGGAGAGAGAGAGGGAGAGAGGGAGGGAGAGAGAGAGAGAGAGAGAGAGACGGCGCGACGACAGCACTCGGAGTCGCGGCCTGCTTGCTCGCCCCAACCCCCGGCTCGCCCCGCCCCGCCCCGCGCAGTCTCCAGGGGAAGGGAACCTTTCACAGGCAGGAAAGTCTCTCGTAATAGTTTGAGAGTTATCGTGCGTGCGCGGACGGCGCGGACGGGCCGCGGGGGAGTGGCGGCAAGAGGACAAGAATCCCGCGCTCTTCCTGCCGCGGCCTCTCCGCTGCGTCGGTGCCTTTGTCTTTCTGAGGACAAAAGTCACGAAAATTAAAAATGACGATTTGTTGTGTATACGAGTCGGCGGGGATGAGCCCGAGTTGCTGAACAGTGCGTCTGTGTGCGTGTGCGTGTGTGTGCGTGTGTGTGTAGGTGTGTGTGTGTCGGGGGGGGGGGGGGGGGGGGCTTGCTGCGTCCCATTAGTCCCGAGCCTTCCTAAGATGCAGCAATCCTTTATCTCGGCGGCCAACTTTCGTATTCGCGCGCGCGGCGAGCGTGGTCTCGCGATTACACACACGCTCAAACGTGCCGCATGCTCGCGCGCCACTGTGAGACAAATCTGGCGTTAATTATTATCAGTGCCGCGCCATAACTACTCGAAGTGCTTCTGAGGGAGGAGGGCTCCGATAAAGTAACACTCTCCTCAAGTCTCATTCTCGCGAACGTCACTGCCACCGGCGCAGGCTGATTCATTCCGAACAGTGGCTCTCGCGTCGCCCCGTCTCTCTAACTCCCCTGTCCTGCGCCCATGGGTACGAGAGAGACAGACCGACGAAACCTTCCTCGCTCGGAATCAGCCTGCCGCTTCTTTTTCGAGAGGAGAGAATCTTTCCTGCTTCTGATGTATGAATTCGCCGGATTTTCAATTATCCCGGTCCGCCGGGTGGTGCGACTGCTTCTCGCTTCCAGGCCGGGGGAAGGGAAGTGGGGGGGGGACTTAACCCCCCACTCCCTGCCGTGCTCTCGGCTGGTTGTGTTCGCGCGTGGGCGTAATGTGAAAGTCATTTCCTCGGGATTTGATTTGAGTCGCTGCCGCCAAGATAATCTGGGGGCCCATCGGCCCGGCAGCCCCGGCAGCCCCGGCCCGGCCGGCAGCGAGCTGTTTTATCTGCGAGTCGCACATGTGTGTGTGTGTGCGTGTGTGTGCGCGTGCGTGCGTGTATGCGTGCGTGCTGCGCCTGGCCCAAGGTCTCGAGTGAATAATGTGCACTTTGCAGGCGGTCGGTCCAGCCAGGCAGAGCCTGGACAGCCAGCCTCTCCGCGGCTCCATTCACGGCGGTGACAGCGCGGGACCTACACCGTCACACCGGAAGGGTACACATCAGTGTACGTCTAATCAGTTATCGACATAATCCGATACAATCACAGTCGTACTTTTAGAAATTGGGTCACTTCTGGACCAACTTTGTGAGGCTACTGGTCCCAAAATCGTTGAGATCAGAGCCTTCCCGAGGCAGGGTATGAAAGAGTAGGGTCTTAAGAAGACTAGGGCGTTTAGGGAGGCCATCGACATCAACTGGATTGAACGCAGTGGCCACCACCCAATAAGGCACTCCGGGCACACTAGCTCAGGACGCCTGGCGGGCCTGGCGCCTCTCGAACAAGGGCGCGGCGTTCTCCATCATTCAGAAGCGTTGACGAGTTTCTTCGTATGCCTCGAGCGAAAGTCGCTGCCGTGCTGCCGCCACACACACTGCCGGGAACGCCCTGGTCTCGGTGGTCGCGAGGCGAGGGTGTTTGAGGGTGTTCGCCGCCGCGCCCGTCTACTACATTGTTTTCCATCCGCCGACTTGGTGACTTCGTTTCCGGTTTCCCGGTGGCCCGGAGCCTCCGCGCGAAGCCTCAGCCTCCAGCGGGCTGCTACCGAACTCGGCGTCTTGCCCCCCCCCTCTCTCTCTCTCTCTCTCTCTCTCTCTCTCTCTCTCTCTCTCTCTCTCTTTCTTTCTCTCTCTCTCTCTCTCTCTCTCTCTCTCTCTCTCTCTCTCTCTCTCTCTCTCTCGCACCCCTGCGGGACTCCCTTTGGGTGCGAGTGAGGCAGCGCGGAGGCTCCGGGCGCAGAGCGCAGAGGGCGGCAGAGAGGCTCCACTGCGGCCCACAATGGGCCGGAGGCGGCCAAAACTCGAGACGCGTTTTGAGCTCCAAAGTCGCTAAACAGGACTCGAACCGAGCGTGTGACCCCGACGAATGAATTCCTCGTTCGGAGAGCAATCCATTGGTGGGGTCACACGTTCGGTTCGAGTCCCACTTAGCGACTCTGGAGCTCAAAACGCGTGTAGGGTTTTGGCCGCCTCCACCGGTCTTCTGGCCCACTGTGCGGCCACTTGGTACTACAAATCGGGCCGATATCGATGGCAGGCCGATCGCACAGTTTATAAAACACGATGGTATCGCTGTGGCCCGCCGGTATGGCTATGGCCTGGACTGCCGGACCGGCCGGCCGCGCCCCGCACAGCGCAGCACAGCGCCCTGGCGGCAGCGACGCCGCCTCGGCCGAGATCTGGGCCTGCTCCGCCTTCTCCTCGTCCCCACGGCACGGCCGGCACGGCCCTTTATCGGGGTATGACATCTCTCGGTGCGCTGCAGGGTACGCCGGGCACCGTACACTCCGTACACGGCACACCCCGCACACCCCGCACACCGTTTGCGATACTCCCTAAACCGAGGGGGTAGTCATTTGTTCGTTCTCAGTGGGAATATGAACATAAAGACATAATAAATACCAAGAATATCAATGGTTACACATTCGTTTTGGAGCGGTACACTGAGAAAAATTTGAGTCTTCACTTGATGACAATTTCAAGTCTAATTTCCCTTACAACAATGTCATAAAAACAATTGATGACATTGTCGTCACGCCCTTGCAATAAGTATAGGAGCGTTGGTGAAAATGTCATCAGTTTGTGATGAGATTGTCATAATTTGAAAGAGATGAAAATATCATCCACGTTTTTGTCATAAAGTGACAACAAATTTTCACAGTGATACGGCCGAGGGGAAGGGACGAGTAGTGGGATAATTCGTTCTCCCTCCACTAGAGGGTGGCCGTCTGGCCTTCCCTTAGGGTCTCAAATTGTTTAAAACAAATTCCGGTTGACAGAAAAACGGCGAGAAGAAACAAGCGCACGCAAATTTTGCCCCCCCCTGACGCAGCAGTAGCAGTAAAAGCGTGGCAGCCGTAACATAGCGAGGGCAGCACCGGCGCGCTGTCGCCGTCTCCGTCGCACTCGCGGGGCGTCCCGTGCACAGTGGGCCAGAAGACCGGTGGAGGCGAACAAAACTCTAGACGCGTTTTGAGCTCCAGAGTCGCTAAACAGGACTCGAATCGAACGTGTGACCCCACCAATGGATTGCCCTCCGAACGAGGAATCCGTTAGTGAGGTGCCACGTTCGGTTCGAGTCCCGTTTAGCGACTCTGGAGCTCAAAACGCGTCTGGAGTTTTGTCCGCCTCCACCGGTCTTCTGGCCCACTGTGCCGTGGCGGGCTGGCGCGGGCTGGCGGGTGCGAGGGAGACGGAGCGACGAGCCACTCGCGCGCTCTGCTCGCGGACAAAATCTTATTAACGAGATTCCAATCTACCGGCCGTCACACCACCTCGTTATTTGTTGGGCGCGCCGCGCCGCTCAGCGCTGCTGCAGAAAGGCGCGGTGCGGACGACGGGGACGGCGGGGACGACGGGGACGCCGCGCCATCACCATACACATGAAGGAGGGCCTGTTTAGCTATTCCCAGAGCATCTCCAATACATTCATCACACCCCTTTCAACCGGCCGTCGCCACCGCCCCGCCCGGCCCCGCCGCCCTGGAGCTGGCAGTCACCCCGCACGCCCCGCACGCTGTCACACGGGCTCCGCGCGAAGTTGCAGCCGGAGGCCGAGGGCCAGGCCGAGGGCCAGCAGGAGCTGACCGGCCCGCCGAGGCACCGCCAGTAGAAGTGCTGCAGTCATGACTGCAGGCGGTGAAAACTCAAACAATTTCGGTGCGCATCCTGACAGTGTCAAGAACGCTTGTGTCTGAAGAAACGCTCCTAGAGAAAGGATCTTACTCTAAGGAAACGCTCCAGACACCAGCACCAGCACGGGCCCTCCCCTGAACCGTCCTGAACGGCCAAAAGTTGCCAAACGTGTGGCGGGCGGCGTCGGGTTCCTCGCGCGGATTGATGGTTGTCCTCGGCGCCACTCTGTCGACGGCGTCCCCGTCAACGAGTCCGAGGCCACGATGCCGCGTCGCCGGCCTCATCATCCATCTCCAGACTGGGCGGGGCGTCCTCCCCTTTGGCGTTCGGGGCGCGGCGGGGTGGGGCGGGGCGGGGCGGGGCGGGGCGGGGTGGCTCCGGCAGGTCCGCGCGGCGGCCGGCCTAGGAAATGGACTCGGTCAGCAAGGCCCTGGTCCCCGAGTCCCCGGGCCAGCACCCTGGTGCTGCTGGCCATCCACCGATCTGCCAGTGGCCAGGGCGGCACGTCGCAGAGCGCGTCGTCCATCACCACGGCCAGGTACTGCATGGCGTCGAGCGGCCCGCTGCCTGCCGCCACCGCCATGCCGGCTGGCTGCCTCTACATTTGTTGGCCCGCCAACGGCGTGACAGCTCGCTACACGCCGCGGCACCGCGGCGGCACCGACCCGCCCGGGGGATGGGGGCGCCCAGCCACTCGCCCGGCGACGTCGGGCCGGGGCAGGCAAGGGCGACGCGCAGTCTTGCGGTTATCTCTCTCGCTTCCACCCATTGCTCAGTGTGTTAAAGTGGAAAGATAAAAAAGGAAAAAGAGAAAGGCGCCTCGCTGCCTTGGCGGCGTCACCGCGGTAAAGTCGCACTGTCCATCATGCTTCGTCACCACGGCGGCCGCGGCGGCCTCGGCGGCGGCCGTGATGCGTGATGGCGGCCTTCATGTCCACCACTAAATCACGGGCCGCTCCGCCACGCTAATTTCCTCACTCGATCGCTGCTGCTGAGTCGCCCTGCGGGGGGAAGAAAACGCGATGAAGTTTTCAGTTGCTGGAATAAGCTTGCTCTTGGGCTGGAGAAATGCTCGTGGACCAAAGAAACGCTTTTGGGCTCGCTTTTGGGGGGGGGACATGTTTTGAGTCACCCCGTCTTAACGTGTTACGTGCTTCGTGCACGCGGCAGACGTAACGCAACAATCCCCCGCGCATTATCTTGGCCGCGGGGCGTCCCCCTCCCCCTCCGCCAAGTCCACCCCGCTGCTGGCGGTGGCTCCCCCCCCCCCCTTTCCCCACCCCTTCCTGCTCTTTATAGCCGGCCCGTAATGTCCCCGCGCAAACAGGTAAGGCATTGTTTTGCGGCATTGTATTCCTTTTGGCACCCGCTGCCGCCGGCCTCGGCCTGGCCGGGCCTGGCCGGGCCATTCGCAGCCCCTATCTGCTAATCGTAATTCTGAGACGCTTCCTGGCGGAGGAAATCAAACAGGAAGGGGGCGACAGCGCGGGGCCGCCGTGCCACGCCGTGCCGTGCCGGGCCGCGCCGTGCCGCGCCGTGCCGCGCCACCCTTGTCTTGGAGGGCTGCATCTTTAGGGCCCCTCGGCCGGCCGGCGCGGCCCACGCGCCCAGCACGCCAAGTCCGGCGTCCGGCTGGACGAGGGACGGCGGGACGGGGTTCCGGCTCGGCGGTGTTTCGTTTTGCGTTTCGGCCGCGCGCACTTCCTGGCCTTCCTCTCCTCCCCGAAGAAGGGCTTTATCACCCCAGCGCCTCGCCGCGATGCCCCGCCGCTTTAAATGGAATTGTTTTCATTTCCACGTGCGCGTCGTGAGGCATGAGGGAGGCTGTCACACCGCCAGGCCCGCGGCTCCAGGCCCGGCCGCCAGGCCCGTGGCTCCAGACGCCAGACGGTTTTCTCCGGGCGCAGTTCGCGGATTCGCCACGATTCGGCCCAGGTTGCTGACTCCCGCTTCCAGCTCCAGCGTGGCCTGGAGCGAGGCTAGGCGGGCCCCGGCCTGGCCGCGCGTCAAAATAAACCAATCGGCGATACCAGCCGTGCGCGCTATCTGGCGGCCGGAGAGATAATTTCCAAAACAACAGGCCGACAGGCCGGCCGGTGGAGATGCCGGAGCTTGGCAGATAGCGAGATAGCGACGGACCGCGGGGCGGAGTGGCGCAGCCCAGCGCAGCCGCTGCGGGGGTGAAGGACCGACAAGCAGTCGGTGCCAACTTGACAAAAATTCTGACTTCAACGTCAATCTCTTTAACGATGGCCGTAAGCAACGCCTTTCACTAGATTTGTTCAGTCGATTGCCGCAGTTTGTCCTAGAGGGGGACAAGGAATTCCCACATTAATGGACAAATTTAATGAAATGACAAAATTTGACCACATCACATTCAGATGGCAAGAACGCTGTAAGTAGGCAACATTTTGCGCAAAAAACGCCAGAAATCTTGCACATTCACACAATCATTGTACACACAATTTTACAGTGGGTCACCCCTCGAGTTTGTCAGTCCACGCGAGACACTTGCAACCCCAAACCGTTTACCAGATCATGTTTTTGAGTTTTCGTAAAGTTAGTTGGCATTCTTTGCGAGGGAGCGCCTTGCGAGCTCGGGGTAGGCCGCGCGGGCTCACCTGGCACAGTGGGCCAGAAGACCGGTGGAGGCGGCCAAAACTCTAGACGCGTTTTGAGCTCCAGAGTCGCTAAATGGGACTCGAACCGAACGTGTGACCCCACCAATGGATTGCTCTCCGAACATCGGTGGGGTCACACGTTCGGTTCGAGTCCTGCTTAGCGACTCTGGAGCTCAAAACGCATCTAAAGTTTTGGCCGCCTCCACCGGTCTTCTGGCCCACTGTGCCTGGCCAGCCTGCCATCACCATTACCATTACGGGCTAGACCACACATGATCGTATGCCGTTTCGGGCCCGACACAAGCTCGCCTGCACTGCAAAACGAGACGTAGGCCCCGCACCTTGACTTGACTTGACTTGACTTGAGCACGGGGGGCTCGGTGCCAGCAGTGCCATCATGGCGTGCGCCAAGCCTCGCGCGTCAGGCCCCCGGGAGGTCCTATCGTCGCTCTGTCTCTCGCGCCGCCACGGGGCGCCCCACGGGTGCGAGAGAGACGGAGCGGCCCGAGCGGGCCGAGCCCCCGGCGGGCAGGCAGCGCGCCAACCACGCCTCCATGCGGGCTGCCTGCTTCGCGGCCGCGCGGCGCCACGCCGCCTGCCGAGGGGAACGGAGCGAAGACTGGGTCAGCCCGGCCGTCGCGGTGCCACCGAACCACAGTGGGCCAGAAGACCGGTGGAGGCGGCCAAAACTCCAGACGCGTTTTGAGCTCCAGAGTCGCTAAACAGGACTCGAGCCGATCGTGTGACCCCACCGATGGATTCCTCGTTCGGAGAGCAATTCATTGGTGGGGTCACACGTTCAGTTCGAGCCCCATTTAGCGACTCTGGAGCTCTAAACGCGTCTAGAGTTTCGGCCGCCTCCACCTTTCTTCTGGCCCACTGTGCGAACGGCCGGACGGTCGAACGCACTCCGGAAGTGAAAAAGACAGGCAGGACAGCCGGAACTGATGTTAAACCGCCTGGAAAAACAAACCCGCGCTTACTGGAAAAACCATGAAAAAGAAAGAACTCTGCTAGCCGAATGCTCATAGGCATCTTCCTGCCGGAAGCTGACGGGCCGTGACGCGTCCGTGCAATGGCCTGCACCGCGCCGCGTTGGGCCGCGTTGCGCGCAATGGTGGCGGACAACAATATTTACATTGGCTGTGAAAACACATGACCTGCCCCGCCAGCCCCGCCCCGTCCGTCCGGCCGGGCCCAGTGACACCCGGCATTGCCATGCAGCGGCGGGGGAGGGGAGGGGAGGGGAGGGGGTGCAGAGCGCTGCCTTATCTCCGGCACACAGACGCCAGGCCCGGGGACGCCAGGGGGTGGCGGCGTCGGATGCCCGCTGACGAGCAGCGCAGGTATAAAACAGCGACCGCACTGGCGCACTGCCACCGCGAGGTCCGCGACGACCGCGAGGTCCGCGACGACCGCGAGGTCCGCGACGACCGCGAGGTCCGCGACGACCGCGAGGTCCGCGACGACCGCGAGGTCCGCGACGACCGCGAGGTCCGCGACGACCGCGAGGTCCGCGACGACCGCGAGGTCCGCGACGACCGCGAGGTCCGCGACGACCGCGAGGTCCGCGACGACCGCGAGGTCCGCGACGACCGCGAGGTCCGCGACGACCGCGAGGTCCGCGACGACCGCGAGGTCCGCGACGACCGCGAGGTCCCCAAGTGCGCGACGACCGCGAGGTCCGCGACGAACGCGAGGACGACGACGCGGTGCTCGAGGGCGGACCGTGGACCGGCACTTAGTTGCCTACTTCCCCCTCGGTCGGCCCAAAGCTTGACCTGCTAGTGGTAGGCCGCGCGTCGCCGTCACCAAGCCCGCGGAATGCGAATGCACATCCCTTCCTCTTTGACGGCCACCCCCCGTCGGCCCTGGCGGTCGGCTGGCGGTCCGTCTATCTTTTCGTCCTCCGAGATCATCGTCCGAAAAAAGGCGAAAAGGGGTGAGCTCGGCCCGGGTCCGGAGCCCTGGCTCCGAGCCTGGCTCGGCCCTATGGCCGCGAAGGGCGGGCCGGCGGGCTGGTCCCTTCAACATATCACATTTGGCTCCGATATGAAATCATCCCGGACGGGACGCGGGACGTCGCCGTGCCAACTTTATCGACCGACAGTCGCTCCGTCGCGTCCCGTCTCACTCGCACTCGCGACGCGTCGCGACGCCCCCAGCCCGCTGTCCTTTTCGCAGCCACGCGATATCTCTCTCTCTCTCTCTCTCTCTCTCTCTCTCTCTCTCTCTCTCTCTCTCTCTCTCTCTCTCTCTCTCTCTCCTCTCTCCCTCTTCGGACACGGGCGGGGCGTGCGCGAGCGTGGATCGCGTGGTCACGCCGTCAATCAAGGGTGCAGCAAGGAGGGTATAGGGGGGGGGGGCGTATCTGCGCGGGACCCAACCCCTTTATGAAAACATACATGAAATATATTGAATGTGCTCCGCATGATAAGGCCGGCCTGCTCGCCTCCTTCTTGGCGCCGGGCCGTGCGGGGGCGGGGGAGGGGGTGGGGGAGGGGGCGGGGGTGGTCAGCGGCGGGGCATATTTTCGATGGATGTCCACACGCGATAGCCTCCTGGAGGCACCCTTTCGTTGGGGGTGTCTTTCTGCTATTCTTCCACCCACACACCGAGGCGCCCGGTGTCTGCGTCTGTGTGTGTGTCGGCGAGTGAGAGTGTGTACGCACGTCCGTGTGTTTGTGAGTGCGCGTGTGTGCGTGTGCGCATGCAAGTGTGAGAGGGAGATAAGTACACGTCGCCGTGTGATGAGGCGGCCGCCGGGAAGGCCCGGGAAGGCCGAGCCGCGGATTATCGGATCCTTTTCGTCCCTTGGCTGCCGTCAGGACCTTCAGGACCTTCAGAGCCTTCAGGACCTCCAGGCTGCCGCGGCGCGTCTTCAAACCGCCAGCGGCGCCAGCCAGCCAGGGCGAGGACGGCGACGACGGGGTGCGGGGCGGACACGTCCACGACGTCACGGCTCTGGGGCTCTGGACCGCGGGCCAGGACCTCGCCGTGGATGCCGTGTTGACGCCGGCTGCTTGGGGGAGTGCAGGAAGGGGCGCAACCAGGGTGGAAAGAAAGAGGGGGGGGGGGGCTTCCGCCTGAACACTCGGCGCGTAGCGCGAGGCGTGGCGCGCCGCATCGTGTCCTGGGAAGCGCGCTGCTCGCGCTGCTCCGCCATCCGCCAATCTCTCCTGGAATATCTCGCTCATGCAGACAGAGATTACACTTTCCGTCGCAAATTCATTTCTGCTACATAAAGGACGCTATCGGAAACTTCACAGGCCGTGCGCACACATGTGTGATGTGAGATATCCCCCGCCCCGCGCCGCCCCGCGCTCGCCGTGCAGCGCGCACATTTTGTATTCCCCTGTCACGCGGAGGCAGCGGGAGGCAGCGGCGAGCCGAGTCGCGACGAGCGTCGCACAGTGGGCCAGAAGACCGGTGGAGCGGCCAAAATTCGAGACGCGTTTTGAGCTCCAGAGACGTGAATGGGCCTCGAACCGAGCGTGTGACCCCACCAATGGATTGCTCTCCGAACGAGAAATCCATTGGTGGGGTCGCACGCTCGGTTCGAGTCCCATTTAGCGACTCTGGAGCTCAAAACGCGTCTAGAATTTTGGCCGCTCCACCGGTCTTCTGGCCCACTGTGCGTCGCCCTGCTAGTTGAGGAACTAACTTTCTTGCAAGCGGTTCAGCCCCAAGCGGCATCAGCAGAGCGCTCACGATGAAGATCGCGTGCGCGTTTGTGTGCCTGTGTGAGTGGGTTCAAATCCTGCAATAAACAATTTTCGTCTGGCTGTACCTACCTGTCGGTCTGTCTGTCAGCCCGTGTGTTGCCGGCTCGCTGCTCGGCGTCGAAGGCGACCCCTCGGGGCGACCCCCAGCAAGGGCCTTTCGGGACGGCCCCCGATACGAGGAAGCGCCCAGGCTTGGCGTCAGAAATAACACTTCGTCACCGATACATGCTGCTATCATGCCATAGTGGGCCCAGGCCCGGCCCGCCCAGGCCCGGCCAGGCCCGGCAGGGCATGCAGTAATTGAATATTGGAGATGATTGGAGATCTGGCCATCGGGCCATTAGAAGTAAAGAGCCCCGTATTGATGACTGTCACATTCTGTGGCCCCGGTAGGGCGGGGTGGGGTGGGGCGGGGCGTGGCGGGGCGGGGCGGGGCGGACCAAGCGGCACACCGAGAAGGCGCGGCGCCCCCGAGGACCTCCGCGGGGGTCCCCGAGTCTTTCTCGGTAAAGCAACAACGAGAACAAGATGAGGAAAGCGCGTGGCGGTGCGGGTATTCGAACCCACGCCCGCGCGCCGGGCGCTGGGTTCGCGAGGGGGCGGACGCGGGACTTCGCCGCGTGACGAGTGACACTCGCCAGACCAGCAGTGCTCTCGTCGCACAGTGGGCCAGAAGACTGGTGGAGCGGCCAAAATTCGAGACGCGTTATGAGCTCCAGAGTCGCTAAGAAGGACTCGAACCGGCCGTGTGACATGGATTCCTCGTTCGGAGAGCAATCAATTGGTGGGGTCACACGTTCGGTTCGAGTCCCATTTAGCGACTCTGGAGCTCAAAACGCGTCTCGAATTTTGGCCGCTCCACCAGTCTTCTGGCCCACTGTGCTTCGCTCTGCCTCTCTCGCACCGCTGTTCAGAATCGGCCTGCTTGGCGCTGCCGGCGCTATCGCAAACTGCGGGTGAATTTCGCGAAACACGATGTAGCGGCGCTGCAGCCAACGGAACAGACGGACGGACGGACGGACGGACAGACAGACAGACAGACAGACAGACAGACAGACAGACGGGCACGCTCCGCTCGATATGCAGAGACGCCGAGACTCCATAAATCAGTGAGGCAGCCAGCGGCTCGGTGTCACGCCGCTGGAAAAAGCTGCGGTCTCCGCGAAGCGCGAGGCGCGAGGCGCGGAGCAGCGATGGGTGACAAAGTCGGTTAGGTGAGGCTGGGTGGACTCGGTTGTTGGGTCGCACAACGTTGATAAGGTTGGGCGAAAAATTGATCGGGTTCTGCCCGTCGTTGCAGTGGCGTGGGCAGGCTTCGGCTGCTTAAGGTTAGGTGCAGCAGGGTTGGGGTGCGGTCGGCAACGTTCGTTAGGTAAGGTTTGGCGGTCGGCTGCCTCGTGTTTTGGCGATGCGGTTCTTTGCGGCCGTCGGGCCCGTCGGGTCGAATGGCGCACAGTGGGCCAGAACGCCGGTGGAGGCGGCCAAAACTCTAGATGCGTTTTGAGCTCCAGAGTCGCTAAACAGGACTCGAACCGAACGTGTGACCCCACCAATGGATTCCTCGTTCGGAGGGCAATCCATTGATGGGGTCACATGTTCGGTTCTAGTCCCATTTAGCGACTCTGGAGCTCAAAACGCGTCTAGAGTTTTGGCCGCCTCCACCGGTCTTCTGGCCCACTGTGCGGCGGCGCAGCGCAGCGGCAGCATCCCCGAAGTGCCGCCAACAGCCAACGGCAGCATCGCTCGTAATCAGATGGTGACATAACCACCCTAACGACCGGCACCGCTATCGATAAAACAAAATGACAAAATGACCACCGCCGCTCAGTACTTTGTACTCGATTCTGATTTGCGCGGTTTGCTTATCGTCTTGCCGTCGCCACTTATCAATAACGTGACTCGGGGCGAAGCGGCGGAGCGAAGAGCTGTTTCGCCACCAAAATCTCGAATCCTCCGCGGTTTGGTCGGATCGCTCGAGAATTTTGGTCGCGAGGCCGCAGGGTTTGCGGGCCAGCCGAGTTGAACAGAGGCAGTGGCAATGCCGAACGATGTTAAAGGTTATTGCTCTGCTGGAATCGGCTTCGCCTAACCTTGATGATCTTCGCGTCGTGGATGCCAGTGTATGCCCTGCGTGCGGCCGAGTTGCCGAGACTTGCGTATTTTGGCGCGGAGAAGTTGGCAACGCGGCGTTCAGAATGAGGTCCCGGTGCAACGCCAGCAACGCCAGTCGCCAGCACTAGTGCACCTGTTGCTGGGCGTGGGGGTGGCTTCGGCGCGGAGGGGAGGGTGCGGCCCGCGGCCTGGTGGAGCCTCAACCGCACACGGCACCAACATCACACACTCTCTCTCTCTCTCTCTCTCTCTCTCTCTCTCTCTCTCTCTCTCTCTCTCTCTCTCTCCTCTACTCTCTCTCCTCTCTCTCCCTTTCCCCTCTCTTCTCTCTCTCCCCTCTCTCTCTCTCACACACACACACACACACACACACACACCTCTATGACTCCAGCAGTGTGATTCATCAGAAACGATTGTTGCAACTAAAACAATTTGGCGAGCAACAAAGACAGTCCGTTCGGGTGGCTTTGACCCCGGTCGTCGTGGACCCCGCCCCGTCCCGGTTGGATCTCCAGCCGGACTCCAGCCGGACTCCAGGCGGGCCGCGCTCGCCCGAGCTGGAGCGGGCTGGAGCGCAGCGCCGTCGCACACCGATCCGAATTCCGATTGTCGTCCAGAAACTCTCCGATCAATCAAATCGGGCCTCTCTCCCCTCTCCTCTCTCTCTCCTCTCTCTCCCTCCCCGTCCTCCTTGTTGTCCTCCGCCCTTCGCTATCGCCATCTCCGTCATCTGCCGTCATCGCTATCGGGCCATCTCGGCCTGGCTCGGCGTGGCGGCGTGGTGGCACGGTGCGGCCATTCGTATGTATCGCCTATCGCGCCGATCTGCCGTCAGCCCGCTATCGCTGCATCTCTGCCCCCCCCCCCCCCCGTCTCACTCTTTCCCGCTCTTCTCCGCGGCCGTCCTCTCCCACTCGTCCTGCTATCTCGCCGCTCCATCCCTATTTCCCTTATCGGCCCCTGGCGTCTATTTTCGTCTACGTCTACCGCGCACACAGTGCGCACACAGTGCCGTGTCCTGGCGGTGCCGCGTGCCGCCAGCGAGTGCGGGCGCCAGCGGACGCGGCCTCGGCAGTTCGTCGTCGGCGTCCTGGGCCGCGGCGGCCGGGCCGGCCACACATGCAGGAGGGCGGCCAGGGCGGCCAGGCCTGCTATCACCGAGTTTCTTCACTCCGAGACGCCGAGTCTTCTTATTCTGTCCAAAGTGCTCTTCTTGTCTCGCCTATCGGTGGCATCTTATCGAGGTCTGCTTGCCGGGCTGCCGCGGCTCGCGGCGGCGGGGCGCTGCGGGGCGTGCGGCGGGCGCGGGGCATTGTATTGGGCTTGTCTTTCAACGACCTTGGTGACTACTTGACCGTGGTGGGGTTACCTTTATTTGTCCGGCGGCTCGGCCTCCTCGGCCTCCTCGGCCACCACGCCGACGGCGGGCCGGGCGTGGCGTTGCGAAATGGCAACGCCGGGCAACGCGGTTCGAACCTGCGACCGGCCGCCTTTCCTGGCTCCGTGTTGGCCGGTCCCTGGCCGGGCCCTGGCCCCCACTGACGGGGCTGCACCACCGTGCTGCAGTGCACACCTCTCCATCTCCCTCTCTCTCACTCACACATACACGGACCCCCTGAAAGGGCGTGTGGACACAGCGCGGTGGGTACCGGGGCCGGCCTTGACGCCGAGCTTGACGCCGAGCTTGTCGCCCGGCCTGGCCCAACAGGAGGAGGTACTATGTGGCCTGCGCTGCCTGCGCTGCCACGCCCGCCGTGTACGAAGCTGCGACGCCTCGGTGCCTCGGTGCTTCGGTCGATAACGCCCGAGTTATTTGGCCCTGTTTGGACTGTATGCTGATAGTATCTGAAGCCGGCCGAGCTAGTTACGCGATATCATCAGGCATAGAGCTCGGCCAGCTTGGGCAGCTCGGGCGCGCTCGCCGGGCCGGCCCGGGCGGGGCGGGGTGCGCTGGGTGGGCGTGCGCTAGGAGGCGAGGGCACTGCGCGGCATTGGTGGGTGTGCAGCGCTCTGCAGCGCTCTGCAGCCGGCCCGGGCGACGCAACACATAGCCGCCCTTGGAAGACGCGAGGCACTGCTGCTGCAGGTTGATTCCGACGTAGTGCTCTCGTCGCTCTCTCTCTCTCTCTCTCTCTCTCTCTCTCTCTCTCTCTCTCTCTCTCTCTCTCTCTCTCTCTCTCTCTCTCTCTCTCTCTCTCTCTCTCTCTCTCTCTCTCTCTCTCTCGCACTCTTGGGGCGTGCCGTGGGGAGCGAGAGAGATGAAACGAAGATGCGCTGCGGGGCCCAGGATACGTTCCGTTCGGGCGCACTCCGTCGTCCTCGTCGTCCTCGCCCTCGTGCTCAGCACCTCAAACCCGATTTTTCTGCCGCTTCTGCCGCCACTGTGGTCTGCCAATCAATCCTCAGGCTTATCTCGCACTTCCATTCGGCGGCCCAGCCAGCAGCCAGGCCAGCCAGGCCGACCCCACACCGCCACACTGCCACACCGCCACACCGCGCGGCGCCCGCTGCCATAGCCGACGCGTCTTCTCTCTCTTTCTCTCTCTTTTTCTCTCTCTCTCTCTCTCTCTCTCTCTCTCTCTCTCTCTCTCTCTCTCTCTCTCTCCCTCTCTCTCTCTCTCTCTCTCCCTCTCTCTTACACACACACACAGCGCGCTTTTGGCAGGTGCATGAACGGGGCGCGCGGCGTGCATCTGCAAGTGCAGGGCGGCCCCGCGGTTGCCCCGTCCCTCACCGCCCCTCCCCCGCCCCCACCCCCTTGCACCGCCGCGCCACCGCCACCCGCGGGCCCTCGGCTAGCAGGGCCCGATCTCGGAGAGAGATAGCGGGCCGGGGCGGGCGGTGGTGTGAGTGAGAGAGTGCGCGAGCGAGCGCGAGATTGTTGCCTTAGCAACCGACTTATCGTAAACATCAATCAGCTTATCGCGCTCAGTTATTTCAGACTTTCTGTTATAGGGTACACACGAAAGTCTCGCTGCGCTCCGTGTGTGTGTGAGTGCGAGTGCGAGAGTGTGTGTGAGCGGACTGACAAGTATGGCATGGGTTCTCGTCCCACACAAGTCATGCCGCAGTGCGCAAAGGCTGCACAGCAAAGGCTGCACCGCAAAGGCTGCACCGCAAAGGCTGCACCGCAAAGGCTCGCGGTGCCGTGTTTTGCGCGTTTTGCGGGTCGCGTTTTGCCGCGGCTGTCCGCTCGCTCACGGTGTACACACCGCCGGCCGGCCGCCGCCGCACCGTCGCACCGCCGCCGCCTCGCGGTTCGGGAAAGAATAAAAAATAAATAAGTGGCGCTGGCTGACTCAGCTGCTGTCGAGGTTTACTTGTATTCCGTTTCCGTTTCGTACAGTATCGCGATCCGATGGCCCCGCCGCGCTGATGCCTCGCGATAGGAGGGGGAGGGGAGGGGGGATGAGGAATGTAGACAAAACAAGCTGAGATACGCCCGGCCGCGCCCCCTCCGGTCGGCCCGGTCGGCCCGCCGAGCCGCGGAGCCGCGGACGGACTTATTATGCAGATAAGTTGGCACGACTGAAGGCTGAAGGCGGCTGAAATGTCTCGTTGTCGTTGAGCGATTCGTCGCCAGGAGGGGGAGGGGGCGGGGGAGGTTTGCAACACCGGCGGACCAGCGCCGTATCGGACATCGGCCGGCCTCGGCGGTTCTGCGGGCTATATCCGAACAGTGCTCTCGCCCGCTGTCTCACTCTCTCTCGGGGGCGTACCGTGGGGGTGCGAGGGAGACAGAGCGATGCGAGACTCCTGTTGGCTAATTCCGGCTGCGAGTGGCACACGGCGGCGGGGCACGGCAAGGGTTGCCTAGGGTTGCCGCCCGGCCAGGGCCGCCAGGGCCAGGGCGCCAGGGGTGCGGTGTACACTCCCCTATCAGCCTCCCTGGCGCAATGATATTTAACTTGCCGGGGCGGGGCGGGGCGGGCGGGCCTCTGGGGCGGGCCGTCGCAGGGGGTGGGCGGGGCGAGCCTGGCTAGGCACGCATAGTGCGATAAGGGTGTGTGAGGGAAGCGATACCGCCCGGCGCGGCGCGGTGCGGCTGCGGCGGTGGCGGTGGCCGCGGTGCAGAGGACGGGACAGGGTGGGGGCTGCCCAGCTGAGAGCCGCCATGCCGGGCGAGCCGAGCCGAGCCGCGCCGCGCAGCCATGGCGTGGTGGCGGCGGCGTGGCCGTGGCATGGCAGTACCGCTCCACCCCTCCACCCGAGCACATCGCGCTGTCTGAGCGGAGCGAGCGCGGCACCGGGCCGTACGCAGCAAGCGGGGCAAGCCGCCGACTGGCCGTCGTTGTTGTCCTCCGCGACGTCGTCGTCGCCGTCCTCCGCGAGTGACAGTGCCCCGCCAGTGTTCGTCGGCCACGCGACGGCAGCACGCGCCGCGCACGCGCCGCGCACGCCCCCTGGAGGGCCCCGGCGACTTGTTTACCTGCGTTATCGGCCGCGACGCCCCGGCGCCCCAGCCCCGCCAGTGTGCTGAGCAGGGCGACGCAGGCACGGGCAGCCCGGCCTGCCACTCAGGACTCGCGACTTTGGATTACACCGGCGCGCAGTCGTCGTCGGCGTCCCCGTGCCGCCGGACTGTGGCATGGTGCGCCGGCCGCGTGGACCAGCGGGTGTGGCTGCATGCTGCGCTGTTTCTCCTTGTTGACGAGGTGCTTGGCAGCGCACAGCGCGCGCCGCCAGCGTGACCAGCAAGCTGGGTGAGTGGAGCGGCGTGTCGAGCAGTCGTTTGAAGGTTGCGCCCCCCCTCTTTTTTCGCGCCAGCAACAGCTTACGGTGGCGGGGAAGTCCTGCCGGGGGCGTTGCCATGGCGTTGCCAAGGCGTCGCTGGTGCACGTGCTCCAGGGGGTGGCGGGCGAGGCGACGAGGATCCCTGCAAACTGATTCCGAGAGTCGTCTCCCCGCACCTATGCAGGGCGCTCCTTGAGTGCGAGAGAGACAGAGCGAGTGTCAGTCTGCAGGGATCGACGCGATGGACTCCGGCATCCGGTGCAGGACATTATCGCGGACCGTTGGCGTCGTCAGGCCGTCGGGCCGTCAGGGTGACCTGGTATCGGGCAGAGCGGCCTCGGTGCTGGCGACCGGCGGCCGTGTTGCGTCGAAGGCGTTGCGAGCTGATAGTCCACAGAGCACCGGCTCGGCGCGGCCCGGCCAGGCCAGGCCCACTGGACGACAAGGGAAGGGACATCGTGATACGAGCCGCCAGACTTATGCACACTTGGCCCGCGCGCGCCCCAGGCACAGTGGGCCAGAAGACCGGTGGAGCGGCCAAAATTCTAGACGCGTTTTGAGCTCCAAAGTCACAAAATGGGACTCGAATCGAACGTGTGACCCCACCAATGGATTGCTCTCCGAACGAGGAATCCATTGGTGGGGTCACACGTTCGCTTCGAGTCCTCTTTCGCGGCTCTGGAGCTCAAAACGCGTCTAGAGTTTGGGCCGCTGCGCCGGTCTTCTGGCCCACTGTGCCGCGCCCCGCGGACTGCCGTCGCCTGCCTCCAGCCACACGGGGTGCACGGGGTGCTCGGAGTGGAGCCGAGGGGGCCGCCGGCGACACGCCCATCTGGCCGATGCCTCGGCGATGGCGATACCCAGCGGGCCGGCCGGCCAGGTCCCCCGGCTGCGGGGCTGCGGCTCTAATAGGTGTCTTAATTGGATCGCCGACGCTCGACGCTCTCCCGGACGGACGGGCGGACCGGCAGGCCGGCGGACAGGTGGACGGACGGATCCGGGGCCCACGCCAGGACGATGTCACGCTACGCCCCGCCACGCAGATAAAGATCGAGGCCAGTTGCTGATCGAACGCCACCGGGGTGACGCGTTTTGGTGTTGAGATCGCAGACAACGATAGCGCCAGCGCGCCGGGCCCGTCCCGTCCCGTCCCGTCCGGATAGCACAGCACGCAGTGGCGGTCGACCCGGGCGGCACGGCCGCGCCGCCACGCCGCCACGCCGGTCAGGTTCATTGTTCGGCGTGTCGGCCCGGGCCAGGCCACTGCAGACTGATTCGGAGCGGTGCCCCGCCGCCGTCTCTCTCGCATCCCCGCGGACTCCACATGAGTGCGACAGAGGCAGAGCAAACTGTTCGGTCCAGGGCCGTAGCTGCCGGGGGGGGCAGGGGGGGCAATGCCCCCCCCAACTTTTGGCCAGGGGGGGGCAAGGGGGGGCAAGGAATCTGGCCAGGTGCAAGCAATGTAGACACAGAAATGTACGAGAATACCTTTTAAAAAAGTGTAAATAACCCAAAGAACTGCAAATTTTCTCAGCTCGCTTCGCTCGCAAATAATTTACATTTACCAGCCTATATATCCCTAAGAACCGCAAATTTTCTCAGCTCTCGGACAAACACTGACCACCCTAGTAAGTCGTAAGAACCGCAGATTTTCTCTCTTCCCGCGCGAGCTCTGTTTGCTCGCAAACAAATTACGCCGTTTACCACTCTAAAAAGTCCTAAGAACCGCAAATTTTCTCAGCTCGCTTCGCTCGCACACGTTTGCCACCAAGTAACCCTTAGAACCGCAAATTTTCTGAGCTCGCTTTAATTGCAAACAAATTACGTTTTCCACCCTAAAGCCCTAAGAACCGCAAATTTTCTCAGCTCGCTTCGCTCGCACACGTTAGAACCGCAAATTTTCTGAGCTCGCTTCGCTCGCTAACAATTTACATTTACCACCCTTTTAATACATTCAATCGTGTGTTAAAAATTGAAAAAGCACCTGCGGGACCCCCTGATAGGTAGGCAACCTTCAATGCAGACAAAAATTTGCCCCCCCCTGGCGCGAGGAGGCGGCTACGGCCCTGGTTCGGTCACCGCCACGCAGACGCGCACGCCAAGCTCCAGTTTGGTCGGTGCACGGCTGCGATGGGATGCTGGGTACAATGCGATGGTTAGAGGTGCTTAAGGGCGTAGGAGCGGGTGACTTCTGAGAATGGTAGCATCCGAGAGCGTTTTCGGGTGCATCCGCAGTCGTCTGAGGCCGGGGTCCCGATGCCCCGTAGACCTGGTTCGCAGACAATGCACCCTCGGCCGGCTGTTTATGGCCGGCCTGCCGGAGTGCGGGTGAATGACACCCCGGCACGGGGCTCGGCCTGGGCCGCACGGAGCAGATCGCCAGCTTTTCGTGAGCTCGTGGCCGGTCTTCAACTCCTAAGTCCAAGTTTCAGGTCAAAATTAAAAGTTTCGACCAAATTTTGACAAAATATTTTTTGCGAAGTACTGATTATTTCTATATAGCTAAAAAAATTGTTTTCATTGCTCTGTTAAAAGTGGCCGCAGAAACTTAATTTTTAGATGGAAAGTTCGAGAATTTCATCCCGAGTACGATGGTGAACATCCCATCAGCGTCAAACGACGCGTTAGAAAAATTTTAGCTTTCAGGTAGCGAAGGGACCGCCTCCCTTTTGTGTGGAGAGGCCTGCTTCACAATGGGCTGCGCCGAGGCGACGATGATGACAGGCTGATTTATTACCCCAAGACACAAAATAGGAATTTTCAAACGAGTCTTTTTCCGATTTTGGAACATGCGGCAATAGATTCGTTGTAAAAAGCTGGGCCGAATGGTGTTTGAATTCCTGTTCTACGATAATTTCTACCGAAATCGCAACGAAAATCGGCCAAAACTGGTCGGGGCTCGGTGCCGCCTTCATTGCAGACGGCTCCTTGACGGCTCGCCTATTGTCCGCCCGGCGCGTCCCCCCGGACCCCGACTACCTGCCTCGAGCTCCGGTGTGCGACGGAAACAACACATCGGCCGAAGCAGCCTGTCTCTCTCTACTGGTGCAGGGCCTTCAAATCTGGGTAGTTTTCTAACGCACGGATCTCGAAAACCACAAGTCGTGGCGTCACCGGAAAAACTTTGCCTTGAAGAGGAAGATTGGGCCTAGTGCACTTGGGGTTTCATTTTCTCGGCGTATTATTAGTTCCCCCTCAGTGGCTTTCCAAACATCACTAACTTTCAAGGTGTTCCAGGAGCGCTCCTGGAACTTGGACCCCAAATCAAACCACCACTTGCCCTTCATATCGTCACTGCCAACATGTGTGCAAAATTTCAAGTCGCTGTGACCCTTGATTCTCCCAATCGGTGCTTCCGAAAATGCTAAAATTTCGAACTTTGAGGCGTCGCGACGCCTAAACTAAGCGTCGCGGGGCAAAACGGTTCGACATGATGGTTCAACACATCAGTCACTATCGATTAGCGAAAAAAAAATTTTGCGCTCCTACGGCCTTAAAAACGTCAATGGAGCTGCCTAACCGAGGTGCCCGACGAAGGTCGCCTGCCCGATTTCGAACAGTGTGATCGGCGCTCTGGCCTCTCTCGCACTCACGCCGCCTCTTGTTGAATTGCGAGAGGGGCAGATCGACGAAAGTTGAGTTCGGAATCAGCTTGCTGGCCGCGCTTTGCTGGCGGTGCACGACGCGGAGGGCCTCCAGGGGGGTGCAGCGGGGTGACCCTGCGTCCTTGACGGCCACTCTTGACGGCCACCCTCGGCGGCCACCCCTGCCCCAAGGTACGGGCTGCCGCCGCTGCCGGCCGGGCTGCGATAAGCCCTCTCCGTGATAAGGGCGCGCTGATAAGCTTTCATTACCAGGACTGCTGCCATCTGATAACGCCCCGGCGAGGCCGTGCAGGCCGTGCTGCTGGTATACGGGCCGTGCGGCGCGCCGACCCGCAGCACTACGGGGGCGGGAGCAGGAGGAGGTGGAGGGGAGGTGGGGGAGGAGGAAGGGGGGGAGGAGGAAAGGGGGGGGGAGGAGGAGGGTCAGCGCCACCCTCACATCAGTACCTCGCGTCCTTGAAGTGAAGCGATAAAAACGCCGCGGTGTCGGTGAGGGCAGCCGGCACAGTATTTCATGCAAAGCTCGCGCTTTTCTGCTTCTCCCTCTTATTCTCCTCTTTCTGCTTCTTCTCCTTCCCCGCGTCCTTCTCCTCCTCCTCCTTCTTTCCGACGCCCCGACGCCGCCCGGCGATATCTCCGTTTTGCGATAGCGACGGGACGGGACGCCGGGTCCGGCGCGGGGCGGCGTCGCTGTGGTGGGAGGCGTGGCGCGGCGCGGCGCTGCGTCGCGGCTCTTATCAGCTTCGGCCACCCTTATCGGACGACGCCAGGCGCCCACCGCAAGCCGCAGCCACGCCGCGCCACCCCCCGCCCCGCCCCGCCACCCCCCGCCCCGCCCCGCCCCGCCCCCCGCCGTGGAAGAGCTCGCGTGGTTTTCCCGGGAGCGCCCGAAGCCGAGCAGTGCCAGGTGGTGGTGGAAGCCACGACGCCGAACGCGAGTAGCAGCGTATGGCCCTCGCCCTTGCCGTCGTCGGGGTCGTCGGCGAATGGCGGCCGCCCAACAGCGAGTCCAACCCGTGACTCACGACAAATACAGTTACTTTTTCATCTACCCGGACACATTATGGGAGGCCGGGCGAAATCCGGCGCCTTGTCACTTTGGAAAACGCAATCATTTCCCATTTTCCAGTGGGCTTTGTATCTCCTTTCCGGCGCGCGTTGCGGGGCGTTGTGGCGTTACCGTTATCGTGCAGTGACTTGATGCCGTTCCGTTTTCTGTTTCAGGTAAGTGGTTTTCGGTGGGAATCTTCCCGGTCGCGACAAGGCCCGACAAGGCGGGCCCGGCCCGGCATCGCCCGGCATCCGGCCCGAGGTGCCCGACGCGGCCCGTCGTCCCGAGGTAGTATATGTAGGCGGTGGTGATTGCCGCCTTTTATCACCAAGCGCGCCGTGGTGACGTGACCACGGCGACGGCCACGGCCTGCATGGCCTCGGCCGGGCCTGATGTGGGTGGCGCGCCGTGCTCGCCGTGGCGGTGGCGGCCGATGCAGCGGGTCGCCCGCCCGCGGCCACCCGCCGCCAGATAGCGCTGCTGATGCATTTCAAAATCTACACTCACACGGACACTGGCCAGGCTCGCCAGGTGCCAGGGGGGACGTGAGAGCCGCCACGGCCGATGACCCGGGCCGTGCGATGGCGATGACGTCACGCCCAGAGGTCTGCAATGGACAGTTCTGGCTCGAACTGAGAGCTGCCGCGACCAAAGCCACTTGGAACCGATCCGAACCGTTGGCTTCATAGCCATTGGATCTACAAGAACTGTTGACCACCTTCGAGTCCCGGCACCGCCATCATTTTTTTGAGGGATTTGTTTGCTGTGGCAGCCGCTAGATGTTCGGCCGTCTGTATGGAACAAGTGCTTGTTTTTGCGCGGTTACAAACAGTCATTTACACCGAAAAAAATGATTGCTTCTGCCGGGATTCGAAGCCGCACTGCCAAGTCGACTCGTGAAGCTCAGCGACGGAACCGAGTCATGCCATCTCTCTCGCACCATGGGGAGCGCTGGAACTGGGTGGACTGTCCATTGCAGACCTCTGGTCACGCCGCTAAGCAAATCGCTGGAGATGGTCGTGGAGGTCGCGGAGACATCAGTCATAGACATCGGGCGTGGCAGGCGCGCGCCGAGCGATTCAGCGCGGTCTCTTTCGCACCCCCCACCCCCGCGGGGCGGCCGAGGAGTGCGAGAGAGGCAGAGCGATGAGAGCGCAGTTCGGAATCAGCCTGCTGCACTTATGTAAGTGAGACTAACCGCCGCGCCGTCTTCGTCTCGCTCCGTCCTGTCCGCGCTCCGCTCCGCCGTGCCGGGCAAGGCTATCGCCGCCTTCCTTGTAGGGGACACGCGTGCTGGCCCCGCCGGCTTGTCGCACCAATGGACACGCGCAAGGCAGGCGGGCAGGCAGGCTGTGGACGCGCACGGACAGCAGGGCGAAGCGAGGCTAGGGATAGGTCAGCGCCAGTCGGTCGCTCAGTCGCACAGTGGGCCAGAAGACCGGTGGGGCGGCCAAAACTCTAGACGTGTTTTGAGCTCCAGAGTCGCTAAGGACTCGAGCCAATCGTGTGACCCCACCAATGGATTCCTCGTTCGGAGAGCAATTCATTGGTGGGGTCTTACGTTCAAGTTCGAGCCCCATTTAGCGACTCTGGAGCTCAAAAGGCGTCTAGAGTTTTGGCCGCCTCTAACGGTCTTCTGGCCCACTGTGAGTCGCTCGCGCTAGGTGCACTCGTCCTCGAGCCGGGCCAAAGTCCGGGCAGGGCGGCTGCATTTCAAGTTCCTCATGAAAGGACTAGAATCGAACACACGAGAGTACCAATAGATTCTTCGTTCGAAGAGTAATTGGCACCCACATGCGTTTGATTCGTCCCCAGTTTGACCACTTTGGGAGCTCAAAATGTGCACAGCACTCCGCCTAAAGTACGTCCGCCATCCGCACCACACCGCACCACGAGGTTGTTTGTCGCCGATGTCCGGGCTCCGTCTGTCCCTCTCTCTCGCACCCATGCGGGACGCACCACGAGTGCGAGGAAGAGACCTCCGGTTCGGAATCAGTCCCTGTATTTTCGGAAAAGTGCATAAGTAATGGTTGGGTATCGCGGCATCGCATCGCCGGGCCGCTAGGCCTAATGCAGGCCCGATATCGGCCGCCACCTCCTGCAGACCGCGCTCTGTCTCTCTCGCACCCATACGGGGTGCACCGTGAGTGCGAGAGAGACAGAGCGACGACAGCGATGTGCGGAATCAGTCTGCGGGCCGCGCAGCGACCGCCTCGCCTCGCCGTCGTGCTCCCCAGTGCAGGACAATGTTAACCGGGGAGATCCTTGTCGCGCTGGCACTGCGTTGCACTGCGTCTTGTGTTTATTTTGACGATAAGCCTGCCGGGAGGGCGGCGGCAGCGGCGGCAGCGAGCGCAGGGCAGGATTTAGGGCAGGTGAGAATGGGGGCAGGCCGGGCAGGCGTGTCGCAAGGACGAAGGACGGCCGAGGACGAGGCGTGGAGGCGTTGAGAGGGCTAGGCCCGCTAGGCAGCGGATGGCAGCAGTGGATAGGCAATCCCATTAAACAGCCCTGTTCGGCAGGACTGCCTGCCCGCGAGGGGCGAGGGCGCCTGTGGGCGGGCATGTGTCGGGCCCGAAATGGCATACGATCATGTGTGGTCTAGCCTTTACTGGCAATGTTAATGGTTGGATAGGCAATCCCGTTAAACAGCCCTGTTCGGCGGGACTGCCTACCCGTGAGGGGCGATGGCGCCTGTTGGATAGGCAGTCCCGTTAAACAGCCCTGTTCGGCGGGACTGCCTACCCGCGAGGGGCGATGGCGCCTGTTGGATAGGCAGTCCCGTTAAACAGCCCTGTTCGGCGGGACTGCCTACCCGCGAGGGGCGATGGCGCCTGTTGGATAGGCAGTCCCGTTAAACAGCCCTATTCGGCGGGACTGCCTACCCGCGAGGGGCGATGGCGCCTGTTGGATAGGCAGTCCCGTTAAACAGCCCTGTTCGGCGGGACTGCCTACCCGCGAGGGGCGATGGCGCCTGTTGGATAGGCAGTCCCGTTAAACAGCCCTGTTCGGCGGGACTGCCTACCCGCGAGGGGCGATGGCGCCTGTTGGATAGGCAGTCCCGTTAAACAGCCCTGTTCGGCGGGACTGCCTACCCGCGAGGGGCGATGGCGCCTGTTGGATAGGCAGTCCCGTTAAACAGCCCTGTTCGGCGGGACTGCCTACCCGCGAGGGGCGATGGCGCCTGTTGGATAGGCAGTCCCGTTAAACAGCCCTGTTCGGCGGGACTGCCTACCCGCGAGGGGCGATGGCGCCTGTTGGATAGGCAGTCCCGTTAAACAGCCCTGTTCGGCGGGACTGCCTACCCGCGAGGGGCGATGGCGCCTGTTGGATAGGCAGTCCCGTTAAACAGCCCTGTTCGGCGGGACTGCCTACCCGCGAGGGGCGATGGCGCCTGTTGGATAGGCAGTCCCGTTAAACAGCCCTGTTCGGCGGGATGGCATACCCAACAGGCGCTACGTCGTGGTGGGAAAAGCGTAGACGAGGTTTCGGTGCGATCGAGGGGAAAGCCAACGTAACATGTGCACGGCCTGGTTTGGGGCGTGCGAGCGGCGTGCACGCAAATCCCCGCCGCGCCACGCGGGGCTGTGCAGGGCCGGCAGGGCAGCGAGGACAGCGTGGGGAGGGCCGGCCGGGGCGGCGGCAGGCTGCGGAGCTGCGGCGGGCCGATGAGATCGGACAACTGTAAGCATTGCCACAGCCTCGGCCACAGCGGGAACAATGGTACGATGTGTGCGCCGCTGCCGCCGCCGCCGTCTCAACAGGCTCAGCGACGGCGGGGCGGGCGGGGGGGGGGGCGTCGCAGCAGCAGCCAGCAGGCGATTTGTTTTGTCGTACCAATAGCGTCAATTTGTGTCGCACTCCGGTGGGGCGGGCGCGGGCTGGCGCTCTGGGCGGCTGGAAGGGGGGGGGGGGGGGAGGCCGGCGGTATCGGCCGCCTGGAGCCTGCAGGTGGAGGTGGCTTTGGCGGGCCCTCTGCCGACTCCAGGACTCCAGGACTCCGGTGCGACCGGACTCCAGAGGCGGCTCGGATAAGCCAGCGAGATATTGGCTCGGCGGAAAGTGAACTGATTAGGTAGGAAGTCCTGGTCGTCGGCTAATGCAGTGTAGGGCCTTCGGCCTTCGGGGTTCCCAAGGGTGTCCGGGGCCTCCTGCAGCTCCAGGACGGCGGCGGCGCACAGTGTAATGAAAGATCGAAAAGTGGGAAAAAAATATTTTATTGTTCTAACTGACTTAACTTAATGCAGAAAGACGCATTCTGGTAGGAAAAGTGCCACAGGACCATCCAAGCGTCACAGAGACGCCATTTTTGAGAAAAATGGGGTAAAAACGCCGTATTTTCAGTTCTTGACACCCATGGCTTCTGCTGTTTTGCGAATCCGCAACTTTTCTCGACGCCAACTTGTTAAGGGGTACTAGGACAAGACTTGAGAACGTTTGTAGCATTGAACTAGGTGGGGAACTCGAGATATTTCGCCTCAAAGTTTACAAATATCAGAAAAATCTACCAAAAATGCCGTTTTGAACATTTTTGAAGCCCTGGCTTGGGCTCAATGGTGAATCCGCAACTTTTCTCGACGCCAGCTAGTTAAGGGGTACTAGAACAACACTTAAGATCATTTGGAGCATTGATCTAGGTGGGGAACTCGAGATTTTTCGCCTCAAAGTTAACAAATTTCCTAAAAATCTACCAAAATGCCATTTTCTGACCTGTTTGAAGGCTTGTATTCGGCTGTGGCGAATCCGCAACTTTTCTCTACGCCAAATAGTAAAGGAGTACTAGGACAACACTTGATAACATTCAGAGCATTGAGCTAGATGGGGAACCCGAGATATTACGCCTCAAAGTTAAATTTTTTTCTAAAAACCTGCTATTTTCTGACCTTTTTGTAGCCCTGGCTTCGGCTCTAAGGTGAATCCGCAACTTTTCTCGACGCTCACTAGTTAAGGGCTACTACGACAAGACTCTAGATCATTTGGAGCATTGAGCAAGGTGGGGAACTCGAGATATTTCGCCTAGAGCAGTAGCCAAGCCTACAAAAAGGTCAGACACTAGGCATTTTTGGTAGATTTTTTTAGACACTGGTTAACTTTGAGGCGAAATCTCTCGAGTTCCCCACCTAGCACAATGCTCCAAATGATCTCAAGTGTTGTTCTAGTACCCTTAAACTAGTTGGCGTCGAAAAAAGTTGCGGATTCGCCATAGGACCGAAGCCAGGGCTTCCAAAAGGTCAGAAAATAGCATTTTTGGTAGGTTTTTAAAACATTTTTAAACTTTAAGGCGAAATATCCTGAGTTCCCCACCTAAATCAATGCTCTAACTGATCTCAAGTGTTCTTCTAGTACCCCTCAACTACTTGGCGTCGAGAAAAGTTGCGGATTCACCATTGAGCCGAAGTCAGGGCTTCAAAAAGGTCAGAAAAGAGCATTTTTGGTAAGTTTTTTGAAACTTTTTAAACTTCGAGGCAAAATATCTCAAGTTCCCCACCTAGTTCAATGCTCAAAATGATCTCAAGTGTTGTTCTAGTACCCCTCAACAAGTAAGCGTCAAGAAAAGTTGCGGATTCGCCATAGAGCCGAAGCCAGGGCTTCAAAAAGGTCAGAAAATGGCATTTTTGGTAGATTTTTGGGACATTTGTAAACTTTGAGGCGAACTATCTCGAGTTCCCCACCTAGCTCAATGCTCCAAACGATCTCAACTGTTGTTCTTGTACCCCTCAACTACTTGGCGTCGCGAAAAAGTGCGGATTCACCATTGAGCCCAAGCCAGGGCTTCAAAAATGTTCAAAAACGGCATTTTTGGTAGATTTTTGGGACATTTGTAAACTTTGAGGCGAAATACCTCGAGTTCCCCACCTAGCTCAATGCTCCAAACGTTATCAAGTGTTGTCCTAGTACCCCTTTACAGGTTGGCGTCGAGAAAAGTTGCGGATTCGCCATAGAGCCGAAGCCAAGCTTTCAAAACGGTCAGAAAATGGCAATTTTGGTAGATTTTTGGGACATTTGTAAACTTTGAGGCGAAATATCTTGAGTTCCCCACCTAGCTCAATGCTCCAAATGTTAAGTCTTGTCCTAGTACCCCTTAACTAGTTGGCATCGAGAAAGGTTGCAGATTCACCATAGAGCCGAAGCCAGGGCTTCAAAAAAGTCAAAAAATGGCAGTTTTGGAAGATGTTTAGGAAATTTGTAAACTTTGAGGCGAAATAACTCGAGTTCCCCACCTAGCTCAATGCTCTTAATGCTATTATGTGTTGTCCTAGTACCCCGTAACTAGTAAGCGTCGAGAAAAGTTGCGGATTCGCCATAGAGCCGAAGCCAGGGTTTCAAAAAGGTCAGAAAATGGCATTTTTGGTAGATTTTTGGGACATTTGTAAACTTTGAGGCGAAATATCTCGAGTTCCCCACCTAGCTCAATGCTCCAAACGATCTCAAATGTTGTTCTAGTACCCCTCAACTACTTAGCGTCGCGAAAAGTTGCGGATTCACCATTGAGCCCAAGCCAGGGCTTCAAAAATGTTCGAAAACGGCATTTTTGGTAGATTTTTGGGACATTTGTAAACTTTGAGGCGAAATACCTCGAGTTCCCCACCTAGCTCAATGCTCCAAACGTTATCAAGTGTTGACCTAGTACCCCTTTACAGGTTGGCGTCGGGAAAAGTTGCGGATTCGCCATAAAGCCGAAGCCAAGCTTTCAAAACGGTCAGAAAATGGCATTTTTGGTAGATTTTTGGGACATTTGTAAACTTTGAGGCGAAATATCTCGAGTTCCCCACCTAGCTCGATGCTCCAAATGTTCCCAAGTCTTGTCCTAGTACCCCTTAACTAGTTGGCGTCGAGAAAGGTTGCGGATTCACCATAGAGCCAAAGCCAGGGCTTCAAAAAAGTCAAAAAATGGCAGTTTTGGAAGATTTTTAGGAAATTTGGAAAACTTTGAGGCGAAATATCTCGAGTTCCCCACCTAGCTCAATGCTCTTAATGCTATTAAGTGTTGTCCTAGTACCCCGTAACTAGTAAGCGTCGAGAAAAGTTGCGGATTCGCCATAGAGCCGAAGCCAGGGCTTCAAAAAGGTCAGAAAATGGCATTTTTGGTAGGTTTTAGAAAATTTTGAAACTTTGAGGCGAAATATCTCGAGTTCCCCACCTAGCTCAATGCTCCAAATGATCTCAACTGTTGTTCTAGTACCTCTAAACTACTTGGCGTCGAGAAAAGTTGCGGATTCACCATTGAGCCCAAGCCAGGGCTTCAAAAATGTTCGAAAACGGCATTTTTGGTAGATTTTTGGGACATTTGTAAACTTTGAGACGAAATACCTCGAGTTCCCCACCTAGCTCAATGCTCCAAACGTTATCAAGTGTTGTCCTAGTACCCCTTTACTGGTTGGCGTCGAGAAAAGTTGCGGATTCGCCATAGAGCCGAAGCCAAGCTTTCAAAACGGTCAGAAAATGGCATTTTTGGTAGATTTTTGGGACATTTGTAAACTTTGAGGCGAAATATCTCGACTTCCCCACCTAGCTCAATGCTCCAAATGTTCCCACGTCCTGTCCTAGTACCCCTTAACTAGTTGGCGTCGAGAAAGGTTGCGGATTCACCATAGAGCTGAAGCCAGGGTTTCAAAAAAGTCAAAAAATGGCAGTTTTGGAAGATTTTTATGAAATTTGTAAACTTTGAGGCGAAATATCTCGAGTTCGCCACCTAGCTCAATGCTCTTAATGCTATAAAGTGTTGTCCTAGTACTCCTTTTCTAGTTGGCGTGGAGAAAAGTTGCGGATTCACCATAGAGCCGAAGCCAAGCCTTTAAAAGTGTCAGTAAATGGCATTTTTGGTAGATTTTTCAAATATTTGTTAACTTTGACGCGAAATATCTCGAGTTCCCCACCTAGTTCAACGCTCCAAATGTTATCAAGTTTTGTCCTAGTACCCCTTAACTAGTTGGCGTCGAGAAAAGTTGCGGATACGCTAAACAGCAGAAGCCATGGGTGTCAAGAACTAAAAATACGGCATTTTTACCACTTTTTTTTCTCAAAAATGGCGTCTCTGTGACGCTTGGATGGTCCTGTGGCACTTTTCCTACCAGAATGCGTCTTTCTGCATTAAGTTAAGTCAGTTAGAACAATAAAATATTTTTTTCCCACTTTTCGATCTTTCATTACACTGTGCCCTGCGCGCGCGGGACGCTCCGTGAGCGCGAGAGAGACAGACCGACGAATCTGCCGACGCCGGCCCGCTTTTGCAGGAGACTTGACCGACTCCAGCGAGAGACTCCAGTTCGGCGGTACCTGCATGACGGGCCGAGGCGCCGAGGCCTTGGTGACGTCACCGGCCAAGTCGCACAGGCCGTGCTGGGGCTGGAGCTGGGGCCGCGTCGTGGCGTGGATGTCCAGAGGACCATGGCCGATATCTCTGGAATGCGCGACGTGGGGGCTTTTCGTCATTAATGTGGAAGTCTTGTTCCCTTATCATGCCTCCCGCTCTCTCTCTCTCTTTCTCTCTGTCTCGCTCGCTCCTCTTCCTCTCATCTCCCTCGTCCTGTCGTGGTCCTTCCCCCTTCCCCTATCTCGCTCTCTGTCTCTTCTGCTCTCGCCGTTATCTCTTCATCTGTCCACACGCGCTACCGTAGCAAGGACGCGGGCTGCATGCTGCATCGGGGTCGCGGTGTGCACGTTTTACGTAACCTGGGTTGGCGCCGTCCGAAATGGGGCGTGTGTGCGTGCGTGCGCGTGTGTGCGTGTGTGTGTGTGTGTGTGTGTGTGTGAGTGAGTGAGTGAGTGAGTGAGTGAGTGAGTGAGTGAGTGAGTGAGTGAGTGAGTGAGTGAGTGAGGGAGAGAGAGATAGAGAGAGATAGAGAGAGAGAGAGAGAGAGAGAGAGAGAGAGAGAGAGAGAGAGAGAGAGATCGCGTTAGTGTGTGTTGCATTGCGGCGGGAGCACGGGGATCGATCATCGTCATTGAGGTGTGTGAGTGCGCTTGGTGGTGGTGGAGGCCTTCCTCTCAATACGCAACACCACTTTGGGAGCGTTTTGCCGCATTTCCCGCGTAGTGGCGGCCGACGCCACACAGTGCACCCGCGCTGCAGCAGGCTCGGCAGCAGGTCCAAGCCGCAACGCCCCGGACAGGATGGCGCTCTGCTCGTCCTCGCCCTCGCCCTCGTCATCCCCAGCCAACGCCCGGACCCGCGGACGGTTTGTCACCGTGACGTCTCCAAATGACGCGCCCCCCGCCGCTGACCGGGTGAGCGTTGGGCGTGGCCGGCGGCGAGGCCCCCGCCCAGGTCGAGCCCCGTCGCAGCCCCGCGTGGGGTCCGGCCCGCCCCGCCCCGCCGTATCTCGGCCGCATATTTCAACCGTATCAGAGGTATATCCCCCTCGTTAACCGCAGTTTCTTTAGCTTAAATGCGAAATTAAGTATCAGATGTAAAGATTAAGGCGCGATTCGCGGCGCGACTCTGGAAGAAAGCGACGAAAAAAAAAACAGTCAAAAAACAGAAGAAGAGCGGAGAAGTGTTTGTAAAAGTCCGAGCGCGGCGCGTATCGGCAAGGTGGATCTTGTTAAAACAGCCGAGTGGAGATTCCGCCCCGTTTTGGCGCGCTGCGCTGTAAGCAGCGCCGCCACTGGATGGAGAGCACTCGGGGGGAAGCTCCGATTAATTCGAGTTTTCGGGCGTTTTTTTGCGCGTTTTTTTACGTTTTTTTTTGTCGTCTTATCTCGCGAGGCTACGCGGCGCGGACGACGCGGCCACATCTGCAAACTTGGTGGGGCCTCATTTGTGTGACGTCCGGGGTCCGGATGGCTCCAGCGGGGCTGCGCTGCTGTGAGCCGAGCGAGCCGAGCGAGCCGAGCCAGGTGTCCGGCCGGGCCGCAAAGCGCAATCCGCCATCCGCCATCCGCACCGGGGAAGTTTGAGCATTCGCTGGCGACGCTCCAGCGCGCCTTTTAACGTTAGAAAAATAAAATAAAAGTGCTTTTCCCCGCGAGGCCACCTAGACGGCGATGGCGTGGCGTCAAGACGCGCGCCGATCCGCCATCATTTCTACAATTCATATTCGCTCCGTCTCACAGTGGGCCAGCAGACCAGTGGAGGCGGCCAAAACGCTGGACGCATTTTGAGCTCCAGAGTCGCTAAATGGGACTCGAACCGAACGTGTGACCCCACCAATGAATTCCTTTTTCGGAGAGCAATCCATTGGTGGGGTCACACGTTCGGTTCGAGGCCCATTTAGCGACGCTGGAGATCAAAACGCGTCTAGAGTTTTGGCCGCCTCCACCGGTCTTCTGGCCCACTGTGCGTCTCTCTCGCGCCCCCGCGGGACGGCCGGGACGCCTCGCGAGTGCGAGCGAGACGGAGCGACGAAGGCGGCGTTCGCGGAATCGGCCCGGGGCTGCGCCGAGCTGCGCGCGGCGCGCATCATCGCGATAAGAAAAACGCGGTGGTACTTTTTGATGGGCTGGAAGCTGGCTGGAAGCTGGCTGGAAGTTTTGGCGCGTCACTCACCGTAATGACGGAAGAAGTGACGGAAATAAGATTGGCAGGCAAGGCGGGCAGGCAGGGCAGGCGGCCGCGGCCACCGGCGGGCACTGGCGGAGCTGGCAGCCACGCACTCCGCACTCGCCCCGCGCCGCCGTGTTGTGATTTTTATTTCGCCGCCGTCTCCGTCAAACTTTCGGCGCCAATCTGGCCGGACGAATCTCGGCGGCTAACTAGAAGCGACACCGACACCACCCGCAGTCAGCCCAACCCGACGACGCGGTGCGCGTTCGAGGGCCGGTGGCGGCACCTAGCTTCGCTGTTTCAAAAGAATGTTTGAAGTCTGGCGGCTGCTTGCGGCGGCCAGTTGCCAAGGCGACGGACCCGGGGGGTGAGTGTCGCTCTCTCTCTCTCTCTCTCTCTCTCTCCCTCTCTCTCTCTCTCTCTCTCCTCTCTCCCCTCTCTCTCTTCCCCTCTCTCTCTCTCTCTCCCCTCTGTCCCTCTCTGCCCCCTCGCCCCTCTCTCTCTCTCTCTCTCTCTCTCTCTCTCCTCTCTCTCTCTCTCTCTCTCTCTCTCTCGCACCCCAACCTGCGCGCCCCACGCGTGCGAGAGAGACAGGGCGCCGAGAGCGCGGCGCGGAACCAGCCTGCAGACAAATGGGCTGGAATGCGACCGGAACAACGATAGGATGGCCTGGCCTCTCCCACTTTGACTCCCCCCCCTTTCCCCTCGCGGGTCCCGGACAACGCCAAGTAGACCAGATTGTCAATCGACTGTCCTCTTGAAACTCATTCCACTTGCTCCCCTGCCACGCCACTGCTATCGCGGGCAGTGCAGCTGTACGAGGCACCACGAGGATGAGGATGAGGGCGGGCACGAGGTGCGCGGTGTGCCTTGTCAACGCCAGCGCCAGGCATCTCCACTCTCCGGCCGGATTCGCCCTTTTCACGTTTTCCGCGATTGTCGACCATTTCGGAGCGGCGAGTAGAGAGGACGAAACCAAGGTGCTTGGCAGTGCCAGTGCCGGCCGGCGGCGCGGCCCGGGGCGCGGTGTCCGAGGCGTTGTCCGGGGCGGTGTCCCTGCTGGGTGGGTGTCGGCCTCTCGGCGTTGCGGTGCAGGCGTCCCGCAGGACTGCCTCGTCACGGGTTTGTCATTACGGGGTCGTTGTTGTGCTGCCCGACGCCCACCGCGCCCACCGCACGCTGTGTGGTCGGGCTGGCGGGGCTGGCGGGGCTGGCGGGGCTGGCGGGTCACGTGTGGGGCGAGGCACCTCTATGACTAATCCCTGTCGCCAATAAGGGGCCTCCTGCAGGCTCGCGCTGTCCCTCTCGCACCCGCACGCCGCGCTCCGTGAGTGCGAGAGGGACAGCTCGACGCTGCGGCCGCTGCGGCTGCGGGTCCGCACGTGCACATCGAGTGCATGACGTCGGCCACGTCGGCCGCCCGCATGCGCCACCACCTCGGCGGAGGGTGTCATTTTGAAGAGTGCCGTCTTGACAATAATTCAAACCTCAATCTCTCTCGCACCCAGGCCGTCACGACGCCAGGTTACACATGGCTTTATATCATCTTGAAATGTGGTTTTCTATGGCGTTTGTACCCGTGCAAAACACCTGCCGTTCACAAAATCGGTTCTCGTCAAATTGCAATTTTTAATTTTTGTCAAGTTGGCCGCACTCCCCGCGGCTTCCTGCGAGATGGCTGCGCTGGGCTGCGCGCCGCGGCGATAGCGAAGTTGGCCGAATGATGCCCGATGATTGACAGGGCTCCAGGAATAAAGGATATCTCGACCGCGCCACCCCCGAGCGCTCCCTCCCTCCCTCTCACTTTTTTCTTCCTCGTTTTCAATACTTTTTTGCTCTGGCCCCCCCGCCGCCTGGCGCGCCGATTCAGCAGGGGGATGAGGTTGTTGAAATTAACCCCGCGTGCTTCGGTATTCACCGGATCGCGCGCGGCCTGCACCGCGGCCTGCACCGCGGCCTGCACCGAGGCCCGCACGGCACAGCTAACGGCCGAGTGCTCGTGATACAAGCATTGCCCGAGCTGGCCCCAGCCACACTGTTTCAAAACGTGTGAGAATACACGGAATGATGCCATCTCCGTTCCTCCCACACCCCTTTTGCCGGTTATCCGCTCGTGCATCTCGCTCTCGCATCTCCGGCTTCCCTCTCCCACATTGCCCCGCCGAGTGAGTATCCGTCACCCGATCTTCAAAGCGAATCTCTTGTCTCGGTCGAATGAGCTTTACTAGAATCAGACAGACTCGGTGTCTGGCGTGGCCGGCCCGCCGGGCCGTGGCCGTGTAGGTGCAAAGCTCCGCGCCGTTGCTCGCCGGGCCGCCCCCTCCCTTCCCCCCACCCCCGCAACAGGTTACACTTTCCCTCCAATCACGAGCAGGGTCTTATTCCGGCGCCAAGCCGCGAAGCGCGTGTGGAACCAAAAGGTGTTTGATTTTTCGCAGTGCAGGCACCTCCTCGGCCCCGCCCGCCCAAACCAACCACGTTCCATAGACGACGTCCTTCTCAGCCGGAGACGTCCTCTAGCCCCAGTCCTGAGGTGCCAGTGTCCCACTGCTGCCTGGATTCACGGAAAAAATTCGAAAATTTCGTCGGAAGAGCAGAAAAGTTTGTTGCAACAACGAATCTATCGTTGCAGCAGCAAATTGATTCGTTGCAGAAGCCGACTCTTAATTCGGTCGTGCCGACCAATGAATTCACTGCTGCAACGAACTTTCCGCTGTTCTAACAAATTTTTCGTTCTTCGAACGCAATTTTCGTTACTGGAACAAAAAATCTTAGTTGGGCCAAAACCAACCGAAACATTGGTTGGACCAACTAATTATTTTTTTCCGTGTTCAGTGGGACTGGGTGGGACTGAGTGGCACTGAGTGGCACTGAGTGGCACTGAGTGGCACTGAGTGGCACTGAGTGGCACTGAGTGGCACTGAGTGGCACTGAGTGAGACGGGACTGAGTGGCACTGAGTGGGACGGGACTGAGTGGCACTGAGTGGGACGGGACTGAGTGGTACTGAGTGGGACTGGGACTGAGTTGGACTCAGTGGGACTCAGTGGGACTGAGTTGGACTGAGTGGGACTGAGTGGCACTGAGCCGCGGCGCAGCCCGCCGTGACTCGGGGGCGATTTCTCTCTCTCTCTGAATGGACCGACTGGGCTGTGCTGGGCTGCGCTGGGCTGACCTGGCCGGCCGGGCCGGCCGTGCAGCCTTCAGCCCGATCACATCGCCGATATTAAATTAGAGGGAAGTAAATAAATACGGAGCGGGCCGGCGGGCCCCACCCCACTACTAATATCAACACGTTGCAACGCCGGTTTGTTTGTTTTGTTGCCGTGCCTGGCCGTGCCTGGCCGCGGGCCGGAATGACCGCCCAGATCGATCTGCATCGTTTTCTCCCGGCCAATGAGGACGCTGCATTCGGGCGGGAGATTCGAAACGGGGTCCTGTGATTGGCCGGCCGATTTTGAATCCCCCTCGAATTTTGAATAAGCCTGCGGTGATGGTCGTTTTGGCGGGAAGTTCGGGTCGGCGGTCGCGTCGCGACTATCGCGGCGGCGAGTGAGTGCGTCGCGACGACGACGGGGGGCTTGATGCGGGCAGAGAGACCGCCGCGCCGCGTCACCTGGACGAGGACGTCGAGGACGGCGCGGACGTCGAGGACGGCGTGGACGTCGAGGACGTCGAGGACGTCGAGGACGACGCGGACGTCGAGGACGTCGAGGACGACGAGGACGTCGAGGACGTCGAGGACGTCGAGGACGACGCGGACGACTCTGAGCCGGCGCGGCTCGGCGTGGCCTCCCCGATGCCTATCTCTCCGCCTATTCGTTATACCTCGGTCCGATAATGTATCGCCGGCCGCAGTGTTTTATTGAGTCGAGGCCTCTTTAGTATTGGCGCAATTCGAGATCCCCGATAAGCCAAATGGATTGAATTCTGAAAGGTAAGATGGCCGCGCGCTGTGTCGGTGTGTCCGGCCCGAGCCGAGCCAAGTCCACTCAGACGAGCAGGCTAAATCGGACCAGGAAGCAGTCGGCGATGGCTCGGCTCGGCCATCGTGACAAACGACGCGCTTTAGCCAAACCAAAACTAACACCACTTGGCTATCAGCCCCGCGGCCGCTGCAGCGATTGTCGCGCCGAAGACGAACGAGTAATCGAACGCGGGTAATCGAAGCTCAAACGGGCAAACGAGGATATGAGAGCACCTTGCACGGCCTATCGGCGGGGCCGCGGTCTGGAACGCGTCCATGTTCCCCCTCCCCCCTACTCTCTCCCCGCGGCCCAGGGCTCTGCCACGGCTCTGCCGAGGGAGGGTGCGCCCCACGCACTTCCGCTATTCACATTTTTATGCCTCCTTGAGCGTTTTTCTTATTTTTCGTTTGCCCGTTCCCTTTTATCTCGTGGCGAATTTTTGGTTGGCGGAACTGATTACGCAGACGACGTAAGTTAAGGTGGGAGGGGCGCGGCGTAGCGGCGCCGGTGCCCTCGCGGGTGGGGCTGCGAGAGACAGGGAGGGGGTGCAAGAGAGAGAGAGGGGAGGGGGTGCAAGAGAGAGAGGGGAGGGGGTTGGAGAGAGAGAGAGAGCGACGCTATCGCCGAGTCCTATCAGTCATTAGGGGTGGCTCCCAGTGATAAAGGGTCTCCACCCGTTGCTCCATTTTTATCTGTTCTGCTTTATTTCCCCCGGCCCGTCCCTTACCGACTGTCCTTATGGATGACTCTTTCAGTTTGTTGCCAGCGAATTTTTAACCCACTTCTCTGCTTACACATTTTCTTGTTTCTTTTCCTTTGTCAGTTTGAGTGAAAAGTTAACTCTTCCGTCGGTCTCTAGTACGTGTCGCTGGACTGTAAGTCGCGTTGTTTCGAGTTCATTCTCGACCTCGCTGTTTTTTTCTGTGGTTTTGTTGTTGCTTTTGTTTTTCTCCGAGTGGTTCTACTCGGACCCACATGGCCTTTTCTTCCGGCGTGCTGATAAGGCGACGGCCCGCACTGCCACCCGCACGACGCGACACACTGCTGCAGCACCGCGTCGAGCACCGCGTCATCGGCGTCCTGGCGGCCAACAAGCCACCAGTCGTTGGCGTCCTGGTCAACCATAAGCTCTCCGTCGCGGTAAAGTCCTGATGGCCATCATGCTCCCCATCGTCGGCGTCCTGGTGGCAACGAACTCCCCTTCGTTGAAGTCCTGGTGGCAACGAACTCCCCTTCGTTGAAGTCCTGGTTGCAACGAGCTCCCCTTCGTTGAAGTCCTGGTTGCAACGAACTCCCCTTCGTTGAAGTCCTGGTGGCAACGAACTCCCCTTCGTTGAAGTCCTGGTGGCAACGAACTCCCCTTCGTTGAAGTCCTGGTGGCAACGAACCCCCCTTCGTTGAAGTCCTGGTGGCAACGAACTCCCCTTCTTTGAAGCCCTGGTGGCAACGAACTCCCTTCGTTGAACCCCTGGGGCAACGAACCCCCCTTCGTTGAAGTCCTGGTGGCAACGAACTCCCCTTCGTTGAAGTCCTGGTGGCAACGAACTCCCCTTCGTTGAAGTCCTGGTGGCAACGAACTCCCTTTCGTTGAAGTCCTGGTAGCCGTCATCGGCGTCCTGGTCGACCACAAGCTCCCCGTCGTCCGCTCAATGGAGGCGCGGCGGGGACGCTCACGCGTTCAAGTCGCCGCCGCCGCCGTCGTCCACCAGGGAGTGTCCAGCCAGGGCCGCGCGGGAGAGGGGGAAAGGGGGTGTGGCAGTATAATGTTTTTATGTGCACTCACCGCGCACTAAATGGAAGGACTCACATGGAGATCTCGTTATCGGTGTGGATCGGACAACCTGTGGAGTAGGAGTGAAAAAGGTGCGTGCGAGTGTGCGTGTGTGTGCGTGAAGGAGGGGACAGTGTGGTGGCTGCAGGTGGTGGGGCAGGCAGAGGCCGTCGTACGCACCAAGTTGTCGCGCTGAGGGGTCGGCGTCGGCGTCGTCGTCGTCTCTCTCTCTCACTCTCTCTCTCTCCCTCTCTCTCTCTCTCTCTCTCTCTCTCCTCTCTCTCTCTCTCTCTCTCTCTCTCTCTCTCTCTCTCTCTCTCTCTCTCTCTCTCTCTCTGCCCGTCGGCGTCGTGGTGTGTAGTGCACAGCCGACGGAATAGTAAGCGCGTCACCGGATTGACGGCCGACTGAACCGTCGTCGGAGAGGCGCGGCACGGCGCCACGCGCGACGACGAGAAGATCGCCATCAACGACCCCGAGGCCCGGAGATGGATTCTGTGCGTGGACTGGCAATGCGCCCGCTGGCCCCGCTGCAGGCCCAGGCCGTCTCCCTCGCACCCTCGTGGACGGCCGGACGGCCCCGCGAGAGCGAGGGAGACGGAGCGCCGCCCGGAATCGGCCTGCCTGCTGGATGCCTGCTGGATGCTGGGGGTTGCGGCGTCGTATCGTGCCGCGCCGCTCCCTGTTAGTTTGCCACCTTGGAGCGCTGCTATCTCTAGGCCGCGCTGGCCGCAGTGACGCTAGAGACGATGTAATGGAGATGCAACTCTCTAACGTAACGCGAGACGCGGGACGCGAGACGCATGGCAGCATAGTCTCCACTCCATCAATCGTGGCCGCCACCGCGCCCCGCCCCGCCTGCTGCCGCTATGACAGGCCTCACGTCAGGCCGAGATAAACCTATCGCGGCACCTTCTCTTTCTCTCTCTCTCTCTCTCTCTCTCTCTCTCTCTCTCTCTCTCTCTCTCTCTCTCTCTCTCTCTCTCTCTCTCTCTCGCTCTCCTCTCTCGCTCTCTCTCTCTCTCTCTCTCTCTCTCTCTCTCTCTCTCTTTCTCTCGCACTCGGCCGAGCCACGCCCAGTAGCCGGCGATGATGCTGGTTAGGTAAACATCCACACTACTATCCTCCTCGATCGAAAAGGGGCAAGAAAAAAAAAAAGCGGCCGTCATCGCGGCGGCGGCCGGTGGTATTCGAACCCGCTCCAGGCTGTCCGGGCGAAGGTCCGTCGCCAGGTCGCTTTTCCGGTGTACCGTCTATATCGCACCGGGCCACGCACCGCCAATGAAACGCGCGGCGAATGTGTTTGTCTACCGGGCGGTGTGCGCGCGGCGCGCGGCTCGGGGCGAAGGCGAAGGAGGTCACGATCCTCTACACCGGCATAAACCCCGCCAGGGGGAGAGGGGGAAGGGCCATGCAGATGCGTCACGTAAGGGCGCGAGGCGCGTGAGGGGCGAGGCGCCACCTCCGCCTCCGCCCTGCGACGCCCTGCAGGCCCTGCAGGCCCGGCCCTGGAAGACGCACGTGACCAGGGGTACATTACAGGCGGTCCGGCCGTTCGGTAAGCAGGCTGAGGTGGGCATGACCGGCGCCTGCTGGAATAGATTTAGAGACGCCGCTGCGTCGCCGGGGAGGGGGGATAGTCGGGACTGGGGCGAGGTGTCAGGCATGCTGGTCGGTTCACTCTTCTCGAGTGTGTGACGGGGACGGTCTTCACCTGCGGCTAAATTCGCTCTCAGGGCGTTTGATGGACTTTCGAATGCGCCATACCATGGTCCCTCAAAGGCAGCCAGGAGCGGCCACTCCCTGCCGTCCTCGCCCAGGGTCGCCTGTAAAGTCCTTTTTAATGGCCTCCAGGACCTCCTTCGGCGAGCGCACACACGGCCGGTGCTGCGCCCTGGTGGCGGGGGCGGGCTGGCTGCTCGGGCTGGCGCGGTGTTGCGGCAGCCAATGGCAGCCAATGGCGAGGCGCGAACGGAGAGCAGCGGAGAGGCGACGCTCAATGATTCATCACCCTGGCGATTTGTATCCGATATCGGCTCCATCTGCGCGCCTCCTCCCCCCTCTCTCCCTCCTCCTTCTCGCCTCTTTCCCTCTCTCTGCCTCTCTCTCGCCGCCTCCTCCAGCGGCGCGCGCGGCGCCACTGCCTATATATTCCGCGACGCTCTTCGACTCCTCCTCGGTAATCGCGGGTCATCACCGAATTTTAGGGGGAAAAAATTGTCCGCTAACGGAAGAAGACATGAATCAAAGTGTTATGCAAATAGAGCGTCAGACAGCGCGGGGAGGGGGAGGGGGGCGCGGGCAGGCAGGGGGGCTTGCCAGGGGAGTAATCGGTGCAAATCTAAAATTGATCTCTCCGAACCATTGAGATGCGATATTCCGATATTAATGGAAGATGCTCTGGGGGTCCTTGGCCCTCTCCCGGTGGTGGCGGCGGCCCGGCGGCGCGCGATCCCAGGCAGTATATCTCCCGGTATAGTCCCACCTGCGAGGCCTGCAGGCTGATTCCGTCCGAACCGCGCTTTCCTCGTCGCTGTCTCTCTCGCACCCCGGGTGGAATAGCCATGAGTGCGAGGGAGACGGAAGGTGCTGTTCGGAGGCGCTTCTCGCGATAGAAATGACGAGAAAGGAAACTCTGCACGCGCGGCGTGTGGCGGCGTGGCGGCGGCCGGCTGGCGTCTTGCACGTCCACACCTTGACGTTGACGGCATCGTGAAGTGCCCCGCCCTGCCCCGCCCCCGCCCCTCCCCGCCGCGCCTCGTCGTGCCCTATCGCACACCGGCGTCCCCACGCCGCCCGGACGGCCCGGACGGCGGCCCGCTGCTGCCGGTGCCGGCCTGCCGCCCGCGATGTTGTACTTCCTGCATATCGGCGGCCACCACGGCCACCAGGCCCACCAGGCACCAGGTGTCGGGGTAAAAATGGAACACCGGCGGCAAGGCGATAACGGACGGGTAAGGCGCGCGTCTTGGCCTGCGAGCCGAGTGTCACCGCGCGGACATCGAACGGCGGGACGACGGGGAGCTCCTGGAGGGGGTGGGCCGGGTGGGCCTTCCCTTCCCTTCCCCCGCCCCGTTGCTGCCACACAAAGAATCTGCCCGTGAATAATGATGCCGTGAAGTAGGGGCGTATCTCCGCCTCCCCGTCCCCGCCACGTTCTGGCCGCTGTTATCGCGGGGCCCACTATCAGCAGCCGTGGCTGGCACGGTGCGCGGCGCGGCGCGGCACGCCCATGGCTGCCCATGGCACAGCGCACAGCGCCGCCGAGGCCTGGCGGCGCACAGTGGGCCAGAAGACCGGTGAAGGCGGCCAAAACTCTAGACGCGTTTGGGAGCTCCAGAGTCGCTAAATGGGATTAGGATCGAAAGTGTGACCCCATCAATGGATTGCTCTCCGAACGAGGAATCCATTGGTGGGGTCACACTCTCGGTTCCAGTCCCATTAAGCGACTCTGGAGCTCAAAACGCGTCCAGGGTTTTGGCCGCCTCCACCGGTCTTCTGGCCCACTGTGCGGCGTGGGGCTGGCCGGGCCTACCGCCCCGCGACCATGGCCACCAGCACCACACTCATTCCGAACAGCGCTCTCGTCCGCTCGGTCTCTCTCGCACCTCTGGCTGACTGGCTGACTGGCTGGCTGGCTGACTGGCTGGCTGGCTGACTGGCTGACTGGCTGGCTGACTGGCTGACTGGCTGGCTGGCTGACTGGCTGACTGGCTGACTGGCTGACTGGCTGGCTGACTGGCTGGCTGACTGGCTGGCTGACTGGCTGACTGGCTGGCTGGCTGACTGGCTGGCTGGCTGACTGGCTGACTGGCTGACTGGCTGGCTGGCTGGCTGACTGGCTGGCTGACTGGCTGGCTGACTGGCTGACTGGCTGGCTGGCTGACTGGCTGGCTGGCTGACTGGCTGACTGGCTGACTGGCTGGCTGGCTGGCTGACTGGCTGGCTGGCTGGCTGGGCCTTCCCTCCTGGCCCTGGCGGCTCCACGGCCCTCCCCACGTCCTCGGCGGTGGCTCCGGGCGGGAAAAAAAATGCGCGTGTTGGTTTTAGACGGGTTATTGGTGGCGTGTTGGATGAAGTCATTATAATGTTGACGCTGGCGGCTCGGCTGGCGGCGCTGCCTCCCTGGCAGCGCTGGCGGCGCGCCGCGTATCTCGGCTTCGATCTGGACTCGGGCGGCACTGCTTGGCGCTTCGCGCTTCGCACGTGCAGCGCTAATACGCGACACACCGACACCGCTCCGTCTCTCTCGCACCCCTGCGGGAGGCCCCATGAGTGCGAGAGGGACAGAGCGACGAAGCCGGTGCTCGGAACGGCTCTGAAGACTGCAGCCGTGCGGGCCGAGGCACTGCTGAAAATAAAGCGCGGTATCAGCAGTGGCGTGGTCGAGGAGGAGTCCGTCCTGCAGCATGCTGGCGAGGGCGGCGGTCCGCGGCGGCGGTGGGCCAGAAGACCGAAGGTTGGACGCGCCGTTCCGAGTCAGCCTGCTGGCTGACACGGCGCGAGATACTCCATCGCCGGGCGGGACGCGCCCAGATGGCGGGAAGTAGATAAAGACAGATAGACGCGCGGCGTCTTCCGATAGAGCGAGGAGCAAACTCTACCCCTCGTATAGCCTCTTCCTGGTTGACGTCTGCCGAACGCGAGCTCGCGAGACGGTCCGGCGCTGTCTCTGTCCCGCTTGCAGTGTGTGAGGCGTTCGCGGCTCCCTCCTCCTTTTTCCTCGCCTTGTCGCCCTTTTATCATATTTCTTCATCCGGCCGGACCGGTGGTGACGGTGAGGTTTCTCCCCGGGCAGGGCAGGGCAGTGATAGCAGTGGCCGGGCCGCACCTCGTCTCGCTGCATGTGGGGTTGTACGTGGACGTCCGCGTGTGTGTGTGCGTGTGAGTGTGTCTGTGTGCGTGCGAGGCTGGTATCTCGTTGGCGCCAAGCAGCCGACATCTTAAAAGCATCTTATCGTCCAGCTGGCCTGTCTGCCGGACCAGATAGGCGCGGCACGGCCAGGCCAGGGCCAGGCACGCCGGACGAGCGCACTTTCAAACGGACACGGCGTGGCGCGGGCGGGCGGGCCGGGGGCCTTGGTGGCCTCGCCGGCCACGGCGGCATCATGGTCGGGGGAAACAGACTCGGCCCTGGCGCGGCCGAGGCACCGCCACCACCACGACGGCCCTCCGCCGATTCGGTTCCGCAGTTACAGGATAAGTGACAGACGTGGAGGCGCGCCAAGTGCCGCATCGGCCGGGGTCAAGAGGCCGGCGTCGTGGCGCTGCGCTGGGTGCTTCGCGCCTCGCGGCCAGTCCGCCGAATGGCCGAATCCATGACCGGCCACCTGGCAGGCCGTGGCCGCCGTGGCCGCCGTGCCAGACACGCCAGCGCGCCGATAACGCGACGGAAATGGATGCGCGATGCGCGTCGCGGCATGAGATGGACGCCGTGGCCGCGTCGTCGCCGCGATGCCGCGATCCGCAGGCCGTCTCTGAACGGCGCTCCCTCTCTCTCGCACTGCCGAGGGAGTGGACAGGCAGCGGGAGCGAGAGAGACGGCGCCCTTCGGAACCGGCCAGCCGCCGCCTCGACGCGGGGCCGGCGAGATGGATCTACCCCGTCAGCGCGCTATCCCGGGCCGTGCCTCGGACAGGCACGCCGCGCGTCGTCGCGGTGCTCGTCGCGGTGCTCGTCAAGGCCCTGGGCCAGGTGTCACGACCACCGCCAGCTCGTGCGAATCACCGCCCTGGCGGTCCTGCCGGTCCTCGCGTCGACACTTGCAGATTTACAATTTCCGGTCCACCTTTCCCCGAATTATTTCCTTCGTGTGTGTGTGTGTGTGTGTGATTGTGTGTGTAGGTGATTGTGAGTGTGCAGGTGATTGTGTGTGTGTGTCACGGGCGTCACTGCTAATGAGCGCTCCTCCGCCCAAGGTCGTACCTTAGCACAGATTCTCGACGCGATACCGACGGGCCGACGGCGGGCCGACGGGACGGGGAGCGCGTCTTCTGCAAACCGTTTCGGGATAAGCATCTCGACGAACAAGAGCAGGAGGTCTTCGACGGACGGAAGGACCGCGTCTCATTCTTTTTTCCGCTTGTACGGTCGCCACGTCGCCACGTGTTTGGTGGCGTCCGAACCACTACACTCGCACCACTACACCGGGGTACGCCGGGACGCCCGGGACGCCCCCACGAGTGCGAGAGAGACGGCGGAACCGGCGGGTCGGTCCGCGAGAGTGACTTACGCCCCGCCGCGCCGCGTTGTGTAATCGCGAGCCCTCATCTTTTCCGCGTTATCGCTCGAGAAAATTCTCATACTTAGTTTTGACCGCGCGGCACCGCTACACCGTAAGCCTGATTCCGTATCGAGACAACGCGGGGCGGCGGGGCTGTCAGTCAGGCAAGGCGGGCGAGGCAGCGCTGGGGCAGCGCGCGGGAAAACAGCCGCCCAATCGCGTTTCCCGATCTCGATAACCTTAAAGTTTGCCTTCTATTCTTTTCGTTATATAATGTTTGTTCCGAGATGAGAAATGAGTCGGTCGGAGCGTATACTCCGCGCCCATCGGGCCACAGTGGACGCGTTGGACCACTCTCCGATCCCCTCCCAGCTAGATCGTGTCAATGCCTCCACCTTCCCTGCTCCTTCGACTTCTCCAGCTGCGGGCCATCCAGTAGGCCATCCAGTAGCAGCGCGCCGTGCCAGCGCCGCCATCGCCAGGTGTCTCAATGTCCCAATTATGTGGCCGGGCCGCCGGGCATCATCCCACGTTGGTGCGTGCCCCGCCTCGCCCCGCCCCGCCCGGAGCCTGCCGCCTGCCCCACCGTCGGCCGGCCGAGGCGGCATGTACTTCCCTGGGGAGGCGTTCCCGAACAGCCGCTCCCTTGGCAGCGCCTCTGCAGCAGTCCCCTGGCTTCGGCCCCTTCGGTCACACACGTGGTTTGGGCGCGGGCCCCGAGGTCCCCGTCGAGGCCTCCGAGGCCGCCGTGCTGAACCGCGGCACCGCGGCGGCGCACTGGCCGCCCTATCTGATGGCGGCACACACCGGTGTCCCCGGGTTGTCATCGGCCCGGCTTGTCCTGCTTGTCCTGCTTGTCCTGTCCGCCGAGTGGACTCCTGCTAGCCGACCGCGCAAGCCTGCGCACCGATACCGCCCCGCCCGGCTGCCCCGCGGCGCCCTGCATCTCGCTCGATCTTATTGGTCGGCGTGTCAGGCGAGAGGCACTACAGAACGGCGGCGAGGAGGTGCCGTACCGGTGGCCGCGGAGGGCGCCGCCTCTGCAGGCGTGCGACGTGCTGGTCATTGTCCGTGCTGACGGTGTTGATGTTGTGTTGCAGGTGAAGACGAGGGGTGGGGACGCGATGGCGACCCGGGCGCCGCAGCGGCGACGGCGCAAGCGGACAAGGACGACGCCGTCGTCAAGCAGAGTCCCGCGGGAAGCCCTGCCGGCAGTCCCGGCGGCAGTCCGCTGCAGGACGGCGGTGGCAGCCGCGCCGCGAGTCCCGGGGGAAGTGCCAGAAGCGGCAGCCCCGGCCCTGGAGGCCCCGGAGGCAGCCCCGGCCCTGGCGGCAGCCCTGCTGACCGCGCGGACCCCGCCGCCAGTCGCAGCCCCAGTCCAGCGGACCGCAGCCCCGCGCCGACGACCACCAGTCCGGCGGCGACCCCCAGGACCCGTCACGACGCGCCGGACGGCGTGGTGGACCTCGCCGACGACAAGGAGACCGCGCAGGGCGCAGACAGGTAGGCGTCGGCGTGCTCACAATGTAGCAGTTTAGTATCGGCGCATCTCCGCGTGCGCGGCCACGCCGCGACCCGCCCGGGTGCGGTGGTCGTTAAGCCCTATCGCACGCTGGCAGTGTGCATGGGCTGCATGGGCCCATGCGATGGGCCAGCCCGGCCCAGTCGGCTCGTTTTATAGTTTGTTCAAGATGCGCTTCCCTCCCCCTGCCCCTCCCTTTCGCCAAGATGCCGGCAGGTTGTAGCGCAGACTCAAGTACCCACTAGCCCGCGCGCCCCGCGCTCCCCGCGCTAGCACGTGTATTAGCATGCACTTAGCCCGCGCTATCTGCTCGAGTATTGGGTCTGGCTGCCTTGCGCTGCGCTTACGCCCCGCGCGGCCATGGCGCGGCGCGTGGGTGGGCCTTGGGCCTGTCGCTGCACCGCCCGCAGACCGATTCCGAGAGTCTTTCCGTCGCCCCGTCTCTCTCGCACTCATGAGGCCCCTGCAGGTGCGGCGAGAGAGACAGACCGACGAAAACGGCTCTCGGAATCAGTCTGCAGCCTGGCCGCTCTGCGTCGCTCCGCCTACACGGTCGCACTGTCGCTATCGCCTCACTGTACGCAGAATGTTAACGAGACTCAGACAGCGTGGCCGATAAGCCACCCGGACTATCATTCAGGAAAGTCTTCCGCTCAAAAGCAGCTTGCCGTTGAAGACGAGCCGCGTAGGGCCTTGCCAAGCGATTCCGCAGTGCCATGGCAGAGCCGATGCGTCGCCATGTCCCTCTCGAACCCATAGGGGGTGCGGCAAGGACGTGGCGACCACGCGTCTCTTCGGGATACGTTTTTCTGTGCCACATGTGAATTCGGGTGAACAGCTCAACTAACTGCCTCCTCCTGTCCACAGGCCCAGCAAGCCAGCCGGCGCGGCCGCGGCCTCGGCCCCCGGCGACGCCCGGCCAGCGGACCGCGAGCGGGCCCCGCGGCTGCGGCTCAACCCCAGCCTCGCGACGGACCCGGCGGCCGGCGCCGCGGTGCTGCCATCTAGCGGCGTGCGCCGGGACCTGCTGGCGATGCCCTTCTCCGCAGGTTGGTATAGTGTAGCTGGCAGCAAGCTAGCAGCGTAGTGGCGGCCACAGGCGGCCGGTAGTCTCCCCGAGGCGCGCGCTCCGCACGGACGTCGTCACCGTCCTCGTCGTCGTGACCTGCTGCAGCCGCCGGCGTGCCTCGGCGGCCCGCTGCCCCGCGAGTGTTGTTGTCACACTGTCAGCCACACTGTTGTCGCGCATGTGCGTCAAGACGTCCTCGCCGACCCCCGCCTCGGACCAGGGGGGCGCGTCCGAGGGTGCTGCTGCAGCCCGCGGTGAGGACAACAACGTCGTGGAGGCCGTGGGGGCCGTGGAGGCCCTCCGGACAACGCGCTGTGTTGCAGTGGCTTTTGATTCTCGAATACAGTAGTGGCTACTTGCTCTGTCCAATTTTGATCGTGTGATTGACACACGGTGTGGTTGGTGCGCGTTGTTTCTGCGGGCGGTGTGGTCCACGCTCTCGGCGTGGTTGGGCTTTCCGGGACTTCCCCGCGTGCCGTGCCGTGCTGGCGGTGGCGTCGCCAGAGTCGCGAGAAGGAGACGCGAGTCCTCGGTGTTTGCCTTGCGCTGCGCAACGCGCAACGCCAAGACCATTATCTACCCTTGGACTTGGCCACGCGGGTACGGTGTAGACCCGACCTGGTTGTTAGTTATCTAAATGGTTCTTAAATACCAGTAATACCACTGCACACAGCCAGGCACACACGCAGGAGTACACACACACTCGCGTCGCTATCCGAGCAGAAGGACAAGCAGGGGGCGAGTTTGTATTTGTAGGCCAGAGCGAGTCGCGGCCCAGGTTCGTCACACCCCGGCCCCGCGTCGCGACAGCGGACAGCGCCCCGACGGCGCGGAGGCGGAGCGAAAAGTGAGCCCCCGTCTTCGTCTTCGTCTTGGCGGTCTTGCATGGCGGCCGGCTGCGTGACGGCCGCCTTGACGGCCGCCTGGCGCGCGACTTGAGCCCCTGGCCGGATCGGCGATCGGCCGACGGCGGAACGGCCGCCGTGCTACTGTACGCCCCCCTCCCCGGCTGCCCCACAGTGGGCCAGAAGATCGGTGGAGGCGGCCAAAACTCTAGACGCGTTTTGAGCTCCAGAGTCGCTAAACAGGCCTCGAACCGAACGTGTGACGCCACCAATGGATTCCTCATTAGGAGAGCAATTCATTGGTGGGGTCACACGTCCGGTTTGAGGCCTGTTTAGCTACTCTGGAGCTCAAAACGCGTCTAGAGTTTCGGCCGCCTCCACCGGTCTTCTGGCCCACTGTGTGCCCCCGGCCCTGTCGCAATCCGTCACAACCCAAACAAGCGCACTCGGGGCCCGACGGCACGGCCCGGCCTGGCTACGCCACTGGACCGGATTCTGCGTGAATCGCGCGTGGGGGCGGACGGGCGGACAGGTACGCAAGCAGGCGGACAGACCGACTCGGGGCCGGGGGGGCGGGGTACGGATGGAGAGATAGGCGGGGAACACGCTAATGCAAAAGTTTGATCTAGATAGCGGTGATGGGAACGCTTATCTATCTCTGACAGTAGACTGGTGGCGAGATAGGGATCGGCGGATACCTGCTGTGGCTGCGGCAGCGCGTAGCAGCGCGTAGCAGCGCCGGGCTGCGGCTGGTACGACGGGCGGAGGCGGACTCTTGGCGGGGCCGGTGGCGGTGCTCCTCTTTATTCCAAGAATCTCTGCAGGATGATTCAGTCCACCCGTCCCTCTCGCACACCTACGGGACGCTCTGTGAGTGGGAGAGAGAAACCTCCCCGGGATCAGTCACCGGTGTCACTGCTGGTGACCGCGGAATAAACGTAGACGGGGAGGACCCCCTTGGCCTCCGGGCCCTCGAGGGCCTCGAGGGCCTCCGGGCCGCGCGATGGGCGATGGCACGGCGATGGCAGTGATACGCACGCGGCAGGAAGTATGCCGCGCCGCGCTATCGTTCTCTCGCATCGGCCGTCCGGCCAGATCCCATTTCAGATAAAGTTTGTGGCATCCACTGCATCCAGCCGAGGAGCTTGAAGCGCGCGGCGCGGGTGCTATCGTTATCGGGCTCGGCCCGGCCTGCCCTATCCTGCGCGTCAGCCTGCCCGCCGTGTCTGTCTGTCTGTCTGTCTGTCTGTCTGTCTGCGTGCCTGTCTGTCTGTGCGCGGCGTGGTCCGCGGCCAACGGCCAGCTTGGGGCTTCCGCCTGCAGAGGGCGCGGGCCGCGGTCTCACGGCCTGTCATGGGGATCCGTCAAGAGGCCCGTCGAGTCAGGATTCGACGGGCACTTCCGTCCGCCGGCGTCCAGGGGGCACTACACCGGCAGGCTGCTTCCGAACGGGCGGCCCCACCGGCACGCCGGACAGAGACAGCGACGGCGACCGGACTGCAGGCACCTCGTCTGCGTCCTGCATCGCGGCGGCGCGACCGCGACGGCGGCCTTGGCGTCACTCCTCGTCGCGGCGCTCACCGCCATCACCGCCATCACCCTCGAGGCTGCCGAGGCCCTCTGCCGATCCGTCTTGCCGGCCTCCGCTCCCCTTTCTTTTATTCCCGGCCTTCCCTGCGAGCGGGCAGCCAGGCACTCGGGCAGCGCGGCAGCGGCCCAGCTCTGCGCAGTATCGCGGCCCGAATCTCAGATGGCCAGATATTTGGATTCCCTCGGCTTGCCTCGGCAGGCGGGAGGGCGAGGCAGGGCCGTGGCCGTGGGCCTTCCCTGGGCTTCCCCCGCACGCCAGCCCCGCGGCCCCGCGGCCGGTCGCCTCGCCAGGTGCGGCGCCCCCCGCCGAGCAGTAATCCGTAGAGAGTGACTGTGTACTTACTTGTCGAGCACTGCGAGCTGCAAGAGGTACTCGTCGCAGGTCGCGGCCCAGGCCCAGGCAGGGTGCCCCGGTCGGGTCTGGCTCCCCCTCGGCCCCCTTTGGGTGCCTCGCCTCGCCGCCGCCTCGCCGCCGCCGTGGCGGCACGTACGGACCGGCCGGGGTGGGGAGGGTCGGGCTGGGGCGGCCGGAGGGAGATAACGTTTGAATTACCATTTAAATAAAGATAATGGAGCGTCGCGGCGCAGTGCGTCTCTCTGCCTGGCGTGGCCTGGCGTGGCCCGGCCCCGTGCGATTCCTTATCAAGATAATTGTGCCAAGATAAGCGGCACCTCGCTCGCGCGAGGATGGCGAGAGGAGAGGGGAGGGGGTTGTTGTGTGTTCTTGCCTCCCCCCCCCTCCCCATGCCTCTGGATGCCCCCCAGGCCCCCCAGCCAGGACTGGCGGCCTGGCCTGGTCACAGAGATAACATGTCATAGTCAACATCGCAGGCGGCGCCGTGTCGTCCTTGGAGTCCTTGGCCGCTGCCCTTTCCCTATATCCTGTCGGTCCTTCGGGTCCTTGGGGCCCTTCGAAGGCAAACAATGGCTGAAGCGCGCACGCACCGCCTGGTGCAGGGGCTGCAGGGCGCGGCGCGGCCCCGGCCCCGTCAAGAAGGGCCCGTGGCCGAGGCCGGCGCCAGCCGCAGCCAAGGGCCGCAGCCAAGGGCCGCAGCCCTGCGCGGACGCGATAACGCTCTAATCCCAATCCCCCCGCCTCTCGCCGCCCCTCGCCGCCGAGGAGGGCGCTACCTTTCCCGCGCCGGGAGTTCAAACCTCAAACCGAGAAGGTTCGCGATATGAACGACGCGACGTGTCCAGGTAGCCGTCGACGGGGTTGGGACGGAGGGGCGCGGCGTCGCGCAGCGCACCCTGTGTGTCGCCGTGCCGTCGCCACCCCGTCAGCCTGCCCTGCCCAGCCAGCCTGCCCAGCCAGCCTGCCCACTTTGCAATTAGTCCGCGACACTGCATTGTGGCGTGGGGCCCGTGGGGCAGTGCGGCAGGTTAGTGCGGCATTCGCTGTCTCTCTCCCTCCCGCGGGGGACCCTGGCCCGCCCTGGCCCCACTCGCGCGCTCTCGCTCCTCGCCGCCGGGCCGCCGCCGCCGTTCACACGGGGAGCAGCGCTGCGCAGCGCCGCGCGGATTGCCGAGCTAATTACCGCCGCTATCTCTCTCCATCTGGATCATGTGGGCCTGGCGGGCCTGGCTGTCTCTCTCGCACTCGCGGGCCGCGCCGCCGTGCCGCGGGTGCGCGAGAGAGACGGCGCACGCGGCGTGCGATAGCAGGCGATAGCAGGCGATAGCGATAAGGCCTAAGGCGGCAGATCGCCGCGGCTTCCGGCGTGCGCCGCGACGCGACGCCTTTCCGTCCAGCTGCCGAGTCTGGAAGTCTGCAAGTCTGGAAAGCTGGAAGTGTGAACCTCAACCAGTGTCTTGTGTCCCGCAGCCGCCCTGGCCGTCAGCCGCAGCATCTTCCTGCCCCGCGCCGCCGACGCCGTGGCCGCGCTGCTGCCCAACTCCACCGCCTCTGGCGCCACGCAGGCGTCGCCGAGCAATGCCGCAGCCCAGGCCCAGCCCGGCCAGCCCCCTGCGGAGCCCACGGAAGCACGTCAAGGTCAGTCCGGTATCCGTTGATGTTTTTCGCGAACAGAAAGGAAATTGTAGTTTGAAGTCGAAGTTCTCGTCAAAAAGCGATTTTTTCAATGAACACCAGAAAAAATAGACCCACACTAGATAAAAAACATGGTGTTAGGCGAAAAACGCGCTGCTGCCGTGTTTACTTGCGTTACAAGGTGCTCAAGACCATATGCCAGCCGCAGCCGCCGCAGCCTATCGGGACATTTTTTATTTGTTTTTGCATGGCTGCGCGATAGACAATGTTCGCTCTCACCTGCAGGCCTAATCAGCCTGCCCCGCACCTCTCTATCGGTGGCGGCTATCTCTCTTAACGATAACGTATCTCGGCCGTGTGTCTGCACCTCGTCATCGTCACGAGTGGGGGGGGGAGAGACAAGTGCAAGTGAGATAGACGGAGAGGTACCGCGGTGTCCGGGCGCGGGGCGCGCACCATGCCAGTGTCGGCGTCGCACCCACAACACGCACTGCTACACGCTCTGCAGCCTCTGCTCGCTGCTCCTAAGTGGCTGTGGGGCCTGCGGGGCGCGCGCACCATGCCGACGTCGGCTCACGGCGCTCACGGCCAGTGCGGCGTGCGCTTCGATGACTTCGGTGCTGCCTGTGCACTGCCTCATTCGTGGGCCTTTGGGGCCTGTGTTCCAGCAGTCGCCTTCCGCTGTGAGCCTTGCGGCATCCGCTTCTCGTCGCTCAGCACGCTGGAGGCCCACCAGACCTACTACTGCTCGCACCGGCCCAACGCCCAGGGCCCCAAGGGTGAGTGACCAAGCCGTCCAGCCGTCCAGCCCACAGTGGGCCAAAAGACCGGCGGAGGCGGCCAAAACTGCAGACGCGTTTTGAACTCCAGAGTCGCTTTATGGGACTCGAACCGAACGTGTGACCCCACCAATGGATTCCTCGTTCGGAGAGCAATCCATTGGTGGGGTCACACGTTCGGTCCGAGTCCCATTTAGCGACTTAGGAGCTCAAAACGCGTCTAGAGTTTTGGCCGCCTCCGCCGGTCTTCTGGCCCACTGTGGGGTGCCCGGCTTGGAGAGGGAGTTTTGGACTGTGTGGTCCGCGAGTCGCCAGCCTGACGTAGTCTGACGTGCCCGTTGCCTTTGCAGACACATGCGGATGCACACGGCCTCCCCGCCCGCCGCCACGGGGGCGGTGGCGCCGCCGCTTCCCCTGCCGCTGCAGCTCCAGATGCAGCCGGCCGAGCCCGCAGATGCGGGAGCATCGCTGGTGGACCGCTACTGCCAAGACTGCGACATCCGCTTCTCCTCTCTCAAGACCTTCCGCGCGCACAAGCTGCACTACTGCAGCACCCGGCACGTGCTCAAGGTGAGTGTGTTCGTCGAGATGAGTGTTTGCACCCGCCGTGCCGCTGTGCGCCGACTAACGTGGCACGCGACCTGCTTGTTGTTGTCCAGGGCTCCGTCGCCGCGGGCTCCTCCGAGTCCGCGTCGCCCTCGCCGGTGGACGGCACCTCAGGCCCCGCGCTGCCAACACGCACCGCGGCGGGCTCGCCCGGCCACGCCAACATGGCCGTGAACGAGGCCCTGCTCGCCCTGCCCACCAACCCGCCCCTTCTGGTGCCGTACTCGCTGCTGCAGGCCGCCAGCGTGGTGCAGACCGCGGCGCTGAGCGCTGCCCTGGGGGTGGGCGCGGGGGCGGCCCTGGGGGCGGCGTGCCTTCTGTGGTTGCCCGACGGCTCGCTGCAGCCCGTGGCCACGGCCAACCTGCCCTCGGCCAACCTGCCCTCGGCCGGCCGCTCTCGGGCCGCGGGGTCCACAGCGCCGCCGCACCCGTCCCCACAGCAGCAGCAGGCCACCCCCGCCCCGGCGGCGTCCTCCAGGCGCCAGCGGGAGGCTAAGCAAGTGGCCCCCAACCCCGCCCCCAGCAGTGCCCCCGGCAGTGCCCCCACCTCCAGCCCTGGCTCCGCGCCATCAGGCCATGGACCGCTGGACCTGAGTGTGCGGCGCGCGTCGGACTGCTCCGACGCCGATCTGGACGCCGACGACAACGTTCCTGTTCAGGACCACGAGCACGAGGACATCGTGTGCGCGCCCAGCATTCCCCTCATGCTGTCCGCGTCGTCAACGTGTTCCTCGCCTTCCCCGGCACCAGGCCTGGGGCCGTCGCCGTCGCCGCCACCCGTGGCCCCGCAGCCGCCCATGCCGCCGATGCCGTCCCGGAAGCGGCCGCACTCGCCGGCCATGGCGCTATCGCCGACGGAGAGGGAGAGGGACCGGGGGAAGAAGTCGCCCAGGCGGACGCCCAACGGAGTGGCGGTGGCGACCGCGGCGCCAGTGGTCCCCAAGAAGGAAGCGGAGATCGTCACCTTGGCCCCCAGCCCTGTGCTGCCCCCCGGCATGCCTCAGGGGGTTCCCGCCGTGCCCGACCCGCAGCTGCTGCTGCAGTCTGTGCTTGCGGGGGCGCGCCTGCCGCAGGGACTGCAGGGCCTTCCGCAAGGCCTGGCGCAGGGACTTCCCCTGCTGCTCGGCAACCCGCTGGCCGGACCGCTGGAACTGGCGTTGCGCATGGCTGCCGTCTCCGCGGCCGAGCTGCAGCAACAGGTGGCGTCGCACCCGCCGCCGCCACCGCCGCCCCAGATGCACGTCAAGCAGGGCGTGTCCAAGTGCCAGGAGTGCAACATCGTCTTCTGCCGCCACGAGAACTTCCTCGCGCACAAGCGCCACTACTGCCAGGCCAGACTGCAGGACGACGAGGCCGCCGCGGAGGGCAGCAACGCGTCCAGTCCCGCGGCCGTCACCTCCAGGTCGCCGTCGGCCAGCTCGCCGCCCGAGGCGCAGGTCGCCGCCACGCCGGCCAACGCCTCTGCCTCCACGCCGTCCGGCCCCCTCGCCGCCCCCACCACGCACGTGCAGTACATCTGCGCGCGCTGTCACATCAAGTTCACGTCGGTGGACAACCTGACCCACCACCAGGCCTACTACTGCCCCAAGCGACCGGTGGACGCCGGGGCCGCTCCCCTGCCGGGGCCTGGCGCCGGCAAAGGGGTGGAGGACAAGGGCAGACGGCGGTGCCCGAAATGCAAGGTACGAACAGGATTTCTTTCGCCGCGGTCACTGGAGCTTATGCCCTAATAGGTTTCGTTTTCTTAATAAATTTATTTTTTTCTCAGGTGTCTGTCGCTGCAGATCAATTGTCCAGCCATCAGTGTGACGTGGTTGTGGTGGGGACGGGGACGGGCTGGAGGTGTCCGTGCTGTCCAGTCATGAGCCCCACCATCTCGGCCGCCCAGAAGCACATGGAGACCCACAACGGCATCAAGGCGTTCCGCTGCACTGTCTGTGGCTACAAGGGCAACACCTTGAGAGGCATGCGGACGCACATCCGCATGCATTTCGAAAAGGGCCTTCCGGACTTGCAGGTGGGCCTTCCCTCAAAGCCAATCCCTCACGGCCAATTTGTCACATTATATGCTCCGTTTCGTTAGGGTAATATTTGTTTTTCCCCTTTCCAGGAGGAGAATTACATCAAATGTGTGATGGAGGATGACGCCGCTCTCCCTGCCCCCATTCCCATCCCAGCCCCGCTCGCCACGCCCCCCACTGCAGCGACCGACGCGTCCAGTCTCCCCGGAGCAGGAGCAGTAGCCGCAGAGGTGGACCCTGATCGTCAGTTTACCTGCAACTTTTGCAGTTTTACGTCGTTATATAAAAGTAGCATACTTCACCATATTAAGCATGCTCACGGTGCATCCATTGAAGAGGCTGCATCGAATTCTTTATCCAATCCAGATGATCAAAGACCTTCGAATGCATTAAATGGAACAGACAGAGTAACTATTAAAGTAGAAAATCAAGATAGGGACTTTGATGCAGTAGAGAATTTTAAATGCAAAGAAGAACCAGTGTTTATTAGTGATGCAGAAGAACGTGCCTCAAGGTCCATTCGTACATCACCCTTAATTTTAGAAGACTCAAAACCGTCTGTCAAAAGTGCAGAGGAGTTGAACCGAGGCGATGAAGCTGTGAGTGCAAACAATAACAAATCTGGCCCCAAGTACTGTGAATCTTGCGACATCTCATTTTCACTCTATGATAGTTTCAAAACTCACAAAAAGTTCTATTGCAGATCTGAGCCTGACAGCAATGTAGTCCATGCCTCTGCACTCTAACACTTTTCAATCAATTCAAATCATTTCCCTTGTATTCTAGCATTTATGATCTGTAAAGGAAACCGAATCAGTTTCATATCTCAAGTATATTTGACTGCATATGGAGCAAATTAGTCAGAGATTGTGTGCTCTCATGTGTTTGTAAGGTAATACTTTTTACTGTTATTTTACTTTAGTTTGTCATAGTTATTTATTGGCAGAGGCTTTTATCTTTAGTACATTTATGTTGAGGTTTTCCTCTCACCCAAAAAATTTTGATTGGCCAATCACTTTACCTAAAGAATTTATTTATTGAAGCCACTAAAATTTCATTAATTTTAAAGTAGACATGTAGTGTTCAGATGTGATACATTAAGTTTTCAATTTTCAGAAGTTTGATATCTTACTCAATCAAAAATTAGATTGTCTTCCCTGTGAAATCATATAGTATTCATGAACTGACAAGGATATTTCGCATTTGCCTGTTAAGGAAATTTCTACTTTGTGATAACAAGACTAATGTTAAATGAGTTTCTTTTATTTATGTGTTTTTGTTGTTGTTGTTTTTTATGAGGGGAGAAAGCTTTTTTTTTTTTCACAGCCATTGGTGAAAACTTGTGAAGTCTTGTGCTGAAACCTGTATAAGATTGTAACTAGTCCTGCAAGTTAGCTAGACCCCATTATTTAGCTACACTGTTTTTGATATAATCCTCTTGTTTTCTGTTTACGTTGCCATTTTAAATGCTAGCAGAGACATTTTATTTTATACTCTGCATTGTCAAATGGTTTTCAAATGTTGTGAGCCTGCCCTGGACAACAGAGGCATTTCCCTAGTTCATTTGATGACAACTCTTATTGTTTTGATGCGAATGTAAAAGTGCCTGGTATAAAAGTTTGCCCCCTCCCCCTGTATAGTTCAAGGGAAAATATTTTTTTGGCCTTATGGCTTTGCCAGTTGCATTTATTGCGTGGTTCTCAACTTTCAATGCAAAAGTACACATGTTTTACAAGCACAAATACTCATTTAAATTTTTCTTTTTTAAAGTAACTTTTATGGATTAGAAACAAACCAATGATTGCATCATGATCAATGTTGCCTGGTGGCAAAGACTCAAAAATATGGGGGGTTAGCTTTTCTAGGTTGAAGGCTAATTTACCAAGGTCAAGAACCCTAAAATGTGCAACTCGTTACGATACCAGTAATGCTCTCACAGGAGGGAAGAAACTTTGAACTAATTTTTTGTTCGTGAGTGTGTGTGTGTGTGCGTGTGTGTGTGTGCGCGTGCTTGTGTGAAGACAGAGAAAAGTGGAGGCGACAGTGAAAGTGGACTTAAGTATTCATGTGTGTATAGTACATGCAATATTCTGTGCCATTTAATGTAAATTTTTACGACAATCCTGTGATAGCTCAGAGCCTTAAAGGTTTCTTTACCAGTGTCATATATTCTTAAATAATTGGCTAAAATTTGAAGTTAAATAAAATAGCACTCTGCATGTACATGCAGAATAATTTAGATCCCACTCCTGCTTTCCTCATAGAGTGTGAAAGTGAGAGACAGAAAAGTTTGATTTGCTTCAGATTAAAATTTTCAGGATCTGTTAAATCTGAATCTTTTAGTACTATCATATCCAGTTTTTAACTTAATACTTGTACCACGAAGAAGTGATGTATTATGTGTGTTGTTGCGCCATTCAGGCCTTCAAGGCCAGTGTAGATAAATGTGTAGAGATTGTAATTTAAGCTTTTACTTCTTTAAATCTGTGGTACCTTCTCTACACAACAATATTCCAGTAAAATCAAGGTAACCTTAAATAAAGTTTCACGGCGATATATATTTGTTGCAATATGAAATGTGATTCCCTTCAGATTAGTCATTTTTGTTATGTTTGCATTTTGTTCTGAAGTTAGTATTTTAAAAAGCAGGTTGTTAGACCTAATCAGATCAAGTAAAGTTACCAAAAACGCAAAAAAAAACTGTAGATTGCTTGCTTCATTTATTTAATGAATGTGACAAGGATCAACCCAGAGCAGCTCGTGGTATAATGTTTGGAGTTTTAATAAAATAAGTATTGATACAGGTGCAACCTTACTCATGTGCTTCATTTCAAACCTCAAACTGAGCAATTCAATATCAAACTTTTTTCAAGTGGCAGTGGTTACTCTGCTGTAATTCTAGACCAGATACTAGATAGAGATCCATTTGACCCATCAAATTTCTTTTGGGTCAAAAATAACTATGTTTGTGTACTGTTTTGATCTTATGGCTCGGCTCGCCCTATGAATTTCCAACTGATGAGACCGGACGCACATGTCGCCGGTGTTCAACGCAAGTCAGTAAGAGATATATGAAGTTTTCGTCCCATCCCCCAAAAATAATCCTATCTTAAAGTCAATATTGCTGATGGGGGGGTCTTTTGTGGGTCGTTACATGGCAACTGGTTGGATTCAGACTGTTTCAATAATGCACTCCCTCTGATTGGTTCTAGTATATTTATTTTTGATACAAGCGCAGAGGCGCAGTCAACACGTACTCATTCATACATTTACAGAAATGTTCATTTACACATTAACCGGTTATGGATTATGAAAAGGCATGCAAATCAATGAGAATGATCATAACAATAATGATGATACATTTCAGAACGAAAACAACTTAATTCTACATCACAAGCATCTCCTCCCAAGCTGCCAAAGCAGCAGTGAAACAGAAAATGTATGATAAATGGAGGCTAGCAACCACCAAGTCATGTGGCTGCCATGGTGATTATGACAGTTTGGCTCAAAACATATAAGTACAATTTCTTTGATAACCAAAGATCATCACTTGAAGTATACAAATCCGTTGTATTTCAGACAGCCTCAATCCATAGACATAGACATGAATTTTTTCTTCAAGATTCTGTAACTGTGGCACAGTATTAACAATGCCGAACAAGAACCACTCAAGACTATCACATTGTCATTATTATTTCCAGTTCAGAAATTTGCATTATTTTTATTATTCTTCATGTGAGGCACAAAAGGTCTTCGATTCTTGCACTTTAGATCCAGAATAAACCTGCAGTTCTATGAAATGGGCAGGCATTAGCAGTAAAAGTGGTGGATCTCCTAAGTTGAATTTTTAAAAAAATTGATATAGAAAGCACTCCTGTTGTACAATGTTCTCGTATGAAATTTACCCATTCGTGTCAAGGGCAAAACAATCATGAATAAACTCATATAGTAACTGTATTGACACAAATGGATAGAAGATGAAAGAATTCAGTTCTGACTTTTTTTTTTAAGATTAGAAATCTGAATTATGTACCATTGCTGAGTCCAAGAATCAACAAATGCAACTTGCAGTTTCTCTGTAAAACTCACAAACTTGTTCATTTCTGAGACTTGACTAGAGATACCAGCACAATGTAAGGAGCAAGACAAGAGAATACATCACAGAAAGGATTTGTATAGCATTACATTATCACAATGAGTTACAATCTGTATGCGTTCCACTATCTCACATCCTTAAAAAAACAAACAAAAAGAACTTCTGCAGTCTGACATCTGTACAAAACATTAAAAATAGAAATGTGTCATGTTAAAAAATATAACTTTGCATTTAACTAAGTACTAACTTAAAATCTTTGTTAGGCATATTGCTCATTGCAGACTTAATAACATGTCCTTAAAGCATGAATTTAGATCTTGAATGAACATAATGTGAACACAAAGAGAGACAAAAAGAGAGAGATAGAGAAAGAAGGGGGAGGGAGGTGATAGGAAGAGTAAGAACAGTGCTATCTGTACAAGGGTATTCACAATAAATTATTACTAACCTATGCATAGTTATCTTTTGTTCAGACAACTGATCTTGCCAAAATGTTTCTAATACATCTCACGACACTAGACCTGCATCCTTGGCCATGGAATAGAAAACTGTGCTCTTGTCATTCAGCAGACGTTCCGGTGAGTCCAGTTCAAGAAGCTTGCCTTGATCTAGCACCAGAACCCTAAAATCAAGAGTTAAAGTAAACAGGAGGGATGAGTTGTTTCGAGGATTAATACATAGATCCCCACTTAAAAAATAAAGTAGAAGCGCCCAAAACACTTACATGTCTGAATCAACAATGGTGTTCAGCCGATGAGCGATTGTAAGTACTGTAGAATCCTTGAACTTCGTGCGGATTGTGCTCTGGAAAGGCAAATATCATTAAAATATGGTCACCACTACATTTAGATTAAATGAGAGAAAAAAACTACCTGAATGAGATCATCAGTGTCAAGATCAACACCAGCTGTTGCTTCATCCATAACAAGAACACGAGTTCTCCGCAAAAGGGCTCTGGCAAGGCAAACCAGTTGCCTCTGCCCAACACTAAAAAACGCAAATAATAATAAAACCATAAATATTTGTTTTTAAAAATTTATACACGACTAGGCAGATAAAACACAAAATTTACCTGAGATTCTCTCCACCTTCTGTGACTTCCAGTTCCAACCCTTCACCCTCTCCCTCAACATAGCTTTTCAAATGCGCATCAGTCAAAGCAGTCCACAGCTCAGCATCTGAATGTTTTGCAAATGGATCCAAATTCATGCGCAGTGAACCGGAAAACAGAACTGGGTCCTAAGAGGCACAGAAGAGTTTGAGTAAAACAAGAAGGCTAAAATATAGACATATGATTTTCCAATCAAACTCACCTGAGGGATTATAGTAATTCTAGATCTCAGTTCATGAAGGCCAAGGGTTGAAATGTCGACATCATCTATGATAATTTTACCATCAGCAGCCTCAACAATGCGGAACAGAGCGAGAGTGAGAGACGATTTACCAGCACCAGTACGTCCCACAATTCCCACCTGAAATAAAGACGTGGTTGTAATAATGATGCAATATTTGGTAAAAATGTGAGAGATTAATTACCTTTTGTAAGGCATCTAAATTACCTTTTGACCACCAGAAACACCAAAGGATAGTCCCTTAAGGACAAGATCCAAGCCCTCCCTGTAGCGCACCTTGTAGTCTATGAAATTAACAGCTCCTTTTTCAGGCCAAGATGGGGCCACTGTTTTGTCAGGCAGAGTCCAAGCTGCTTCCTAATTTAACAAAAATATAGATTTATAAAATACATACAATTTCAGAGTTGTTTTAATCAGTCAAAGGATCTTAAAGATCAATTTTGAAATTACCTCAGGAGTGTTTCCGTATTCTTTTAACCTTTCCACAGCAACAATATTTGATTCTACTTCTGAGGAGAGGCGCACCATAAGATTCAGAACAGATGTTACCTAGATGAGGGAAAACAAGAAAGGCAAATTATAGTAAATACTATGTTAATAAAATAAACAAAGTTTTTATCAGCGGTATGAACAAACCTGAAGTGCATAACTGATAGACAAGCCAACCAGACCAGCTCCAACAGTATCTTTGCTCATAACAGCAAACAAGGCAGCAAAGAAAATAATGAGGTTTCCCACTGTTTCAAGGCGTACTGATAACCATCTAAAGTCAAAAAGTAATAAATTTTACTTCTCCAGAGCAATAATTTAAAAAAAAATTAAAATTCAGTTAAGAATTTACAGTACCTGGCAGCGATAATACTGGGGTAAAAGCATGACTGGTTGATGTCCACACGTATTTCAGAGTCACGAATAAAGCGCTCCTTCACATTATACGCTCGTATGGTGGCAGCACCAGTTACACTTTCACCAAAGTGTGAATAAATAGGAGATCTGGTAACAGATTCCAACCGCTTCAATTGTCTTGATGTTGCTACATAGAATCTCTAAACAAAGGAAACAACACATACAAGTTTGGTAACACTCTCAAAAATAATTTTAAAATTTATTCAACAAGATAATAAAATGGACATTGCAGATTAAAATATACCTGAATGAAGTAATAGAGGATAGCAATGGGAATGATGACCGTCATGAATATGGGCATACTGACACTGATGACAACCAAGGTTGAACAGACCTGAAGAGAAAATATTTTCATGAACAGTTACTATGATGAACTACATGAGGATTGGTAAAGATATTCTCATGATAAACTGTATACCTCAAACATACACCACAGGGTATCGGCGATCTGTTGTGGTAGAAGATTGTCCATAACATCCACATCCTTTGAAAATCGAGACAGAATACGACCTTGGGGAGTGACGTCATGGAAGGAGAGAGGGGCTCGCACAACACCATGGAGCATCACATCATGCATTACTTTCGCAGCATACCACGCTCCCAGACGAGGGGCAACATCAGAGATGAACAGAGTCAGAGCTGGATTTACAATAAAGTTGTCTTATCAAGTGTTTCATTAATGCATTACACACACGTAATACTGTAATTAAACAATGAAATTATACCTTGACCAAATCCAAAGAGACCATAAATTCCAAGATACAGGTCTCTTTGTTGGTGGGACATAGTTGTGTTGAGTTTCTGGGCTGTCTCATGGTCAGCACTCCACTGCGTCAACCACACATTTGTGCCAACGGCACAAGCTTGATAGAGTGCGTTGAATAACATTGTGGCAAAACACAACCACAAGCCACCAGCTCGACAATAATGTGAATACACTTTCAGCGACACCTATGAGAACAATTTTAAAACAACATTACAAGATAGAGATAATAAAGAACAAAAATTTGAAATGAAAGAAATTATATTTACACTGCCAGTCTCAGCAACTTCAGCCTCTGTGAGTCGTTCGCCCTGCTTTGGAGCGTTGCGCACTTCAACTTCATCCATTTCTTGAAGACTACTAGACAGTGTTGTGGTTACCTTTGACCATGATCTGTAAGACATGTATAAACCATTAAAATCTTTGAATGAAGAGATTCAATATGTAATAAAAAGAGTTACTGCTGTTAAAATTTATTTTGAACTCAAGATATGAGATCTAAAATTGTATATCTAAACTAGGACAACAACAAAATGGATAGACTAGAAGATGAAATAAACCACGGAAGTGGCAAAGCCTTCCTTCATTACTTTTTTTTTTTTAATTCATCCTATTAGAAAAACCACAAAAAAAAAATAAAAAAAAAAATAGGTTGTTTAAGAATTAATTTTTTGCACATGCACATTTTAGTGTAAAAGACTCGGTTGTTATAAGCAAAGAAACAACAAACACATGCAATTGAAACAAGGCAATCACATGCATTGCACTACACAGTGCTAACTAAAACAAGCAGAAAGAAGACAGAGACAAAGAGACAGATTTTCGGCACATTGAACAAAATTTCTTAAGGGTAAGCATTTTGACATCTGAGTAGTATTTCACTTCAAATATTAAAAGCATTCAGTAAAAACCAGTTAATTTGTAGAATTAGTCTTATTAAAAATCTTCCCAATCAATTATGTTCAAAAATCACATCAACTGTAAACACTGTCAGCCTTCGCCACTCAGATTGGAGTGGCGACTGGCGACAGACCTGTGAATGGAAGACCGCCTGCGATGAAGTCCCTTGATGGAATCGACGCGGCCCATCGGAGGCTGGTTACCCCTATGGAGCACAAGACACATTCTAACTGATTTCGTCAAACAAAAGGACACCTTTTCCCACAAATGAGTTGATGTGAGGTAAAATTAATGATCATGGGGTTTAAAATGAAAAGAAGTACAATATTTCACTGCGGATTTCCAGAGTCTAGGATCAGGTAAACAACACTACTGCAAAGCAGAAGAACATTTGAATAAAGAACCACACCACTGAGGCAAAAGTCATATGTACACACACATACTGCCACCGTGATCAGCAGAAAATAGAGGAGGAAACTTCGAAGGACTAAGAAACTTCATAAGGTGCGAAGAAAACACATGTGTTACAAATATCTTAAAGCATACATGTAAAGCACACTGTGATGAAGTGTTCGAGAGCAGTGTAACAAACAACAACAGTGATTGAATGGCAAGTGAAGCATGTTGTGCAGTTTTGAAGAATGTAAATTGAACTTTTGGAGCGCTTGTTGAAAGATAAATACGTACCTGAGTGCATGGGGAGTGTGGGCATGAGAATGAGGATCACTGCAAACCAACAAACAATGAGTGTTCAATGCGTATTTAAATGGACAGCTGGCAAGGATAGTCAACCAGTAATGAACACAAGCAGGATGGTCTCAGTACAATTTCACAACAGTCAAGGATAAATCTCAGCACGATTTCTAACTTGAAATTCTCAACTGATCTGATTGCACTTGTACTAAAAGTGTAATGCAGTGAGAAACACATGCAAGAGCAAAAGCGTTTGGACTTTTTCAATTGAAATATTTGAGATACTTAAGAAGTTATCATGAAACTGTATAAACATGTATATTATAAGGCATAGCATGAAAAAGAACTTTCCAAAAACCTGAAGAAAACAGTAAAGGACTTCAAAAAAGTAGTTTTGTCAAATGAACTTACAGCTAAATTAGTCAGAAGTGTGAAAATATTTGAAATCTTAACATTCCACCGCAACCAAAATATTTTAACAAACTTAGAGGAGAAATAGGGCTTCCATGCACAAAACTTCTGCAAATATACGTTTATAGCAAAGCAAAAAAAAAATCAAACTGTCGCATTCATATTGGGTCAAGACCTTGAATGATGATACGCCTTAAAGAGTGTGCTTGATATTCATTGGAAAAAATAAAATATTATTTGGGAAGAGAAACATTAGTAAATGCCTCACCTTGACATTTTTCTAGTTGGACCACCAAGAGACGGTCGGCGGTGAGTGTCCTGCCGTCCTTTGCGGGATAAGCGTCTTTGGAGGTCTTCATGTTTCGCTGGTTCAGCTCCATCAATCATGGGCAGAGGACCTAGAGAGGCAAAATTCATCAATTACACTTTCTACTACCTATTTTTCAAAACATTTTTAAATGGATAGAGATTAACATACCGTGACCATTGGTAGGGTTTTCAGTAACAGGTGAACCAGGACCAGAAGGAGTACCAGTGGTTTCAACTTTTCCATCATTCAAATGCTGCAGAACAAAGTCTGAAAATTCGCCCTTTCTGTCAATTAGTTCTTGATAAGGAGCACACTCTGCGATGTTTCCATCATCAAGTACAACAACCAAGTCGGTTTCAGGCAGGTAGTGAATGCCATGGGTAACCAAGACTCGAGTCTGAAAACACAAGATTATGTAAGGCATGATTAAAAGTCAAAAGAAAATAGTAGACAGAACCAAAGGTGGAATGTTACCTTGTTTCGAAGCAAACCGTTGGGTCCAATGACATGTTCAAATATGTGTTTGCCAACATGGCTGTCAACAGCACTGAGGGGATCATCCAGGAGGTAAACATCAGCTGAGTTGTAGACAGCACGAGCTAAAGCAATTCTCTGCTTCTGACCTCCACTCACATTCACACCCTGGAATTAAAGTTATACAAATATACTAGTTGCAACACAATCATAAGTAACAAAGAGAAAACATTTATTAGCCTCACTATTGTGCATATTTTGACTGTACCTTTTCACCAATTTCGGTCTGGTCACCACCGGGAAGCATCTCTAAGTCAGCTTTCAGAGCACAGGCCTCAACTACCATGTTGTACTTTTCCTTCTCCATGGGCAAACCAAAGAGAATGTTGTCACGAAGTGTAGCATTCTGAATCCATGCCTGTTGAGCAACATAGGCAATGGTACCCTTTGTGTTCACTCTGCCACTCAGTTTGTCCATTTCACCCATCATACAAGCAATTAGAGAGCTCTTTCCGGATGCAACCGGACCAACCACTGCCACAAGGCGACCCATCTCACAACGCAAATTAATATTTGTAAGAGCTGGAGTTTCATCTGGCCCCCAGCTGAAAGTTCCATTCTCCACAATAATGGGATGCACTGAATAAGGAAAAACAGCATTAAATAAGTGAAGTTGAGAAAAAAAGGTGGTCTAAAAATACCTGGAACAGCTTGGAAGTAAACAAAGCTGACACAGATTTTCTTGATCCTCAGGTACTATATGAGGTAGCAGGAATCAAGAGGGAAATTTTTAGACTTACCTTCACGAGGGTCATGAGTCACAGAGTTCGGGTCCAACTCATCAGCGTTCAAGAACTTGTTAATGCGGCTTACAGATACACTAGCCTATTAGGAACAGAATAAAGGATGATTTAAACTCAAACACAACAAGACAAGTCAAGGAATTTGAACTGCTCTTAATGGATTCAAATACCTGGATGGCGTTTGAGATGAGAATGGGCAACATAGTGAAAGGCTGCTTGATAATATTGAAGAGAGTGACAGACACAAATGCCTTTTTGGCATCCAAAACATTGTTTTCATCTATCATTACATACATGCCAAAAGATGCAAGAGACACCAAGAATGGGGCACACACCCAGATGAAACAAGTTGAACCATTGAGGTAGGCATTTGCTTTCAAAACACCCAACTCTTTGTTTCTGATGCTCTGCACAAGATCTCCAAAGAAACCTTCCCAAGCATACAGTTTAAGAATTTTCATACCACCAAGAACCTACATAAAGGAAAAAAATTGTTAGATTTTATTTCATTTAAAACAGAAATAACACAATCCACAGAACTTATGACTTACCTCATTTGTGAGTTTTACTCTCTCATCCTTAAGTTCCATTTGAGAAATTTGCAGACTTTCCACACGGTCGGCCAACCATGCATTCACAGGAACCATGAAGAGGAGCACAACAATGCCTGCAATAGCTGATATTCCTGCGGTACACAAAGAAGAAGAAAAGACATGTCAGCAACATGATTAATTGTCATGAATGAGAGAGGTGAGATCAGAAGACACCACATACCCAGGGTTTGGTACAGGAAGTACAAAGCAAGAATAATTTGTAAGGGGGCAGCCCAAACCAAATTAATATACGCCATGAGTTCTGTGAACCTTTGAGCATCCACAGCCATTAAGTTGACAATTTCTCCCAGAGTCAATTCCTTTCTCAGCGAATTCGATACTCGCAGAGCCTGAAAACGCAGTATTGATGTGGTACCATGTCCTTGTATTCTCCTAAGACAAAATAAACTAATTTTAAATAATACTAACCTTCCGATAAATTGCAGAAATTAGGGCAGTTCTGATGCGCATTCCGACAATATACATGCGTTGATTGTGCTGGGTCATACTGAGAGTTTGGAAAGTTGCAGCTAATAACATGAGCACAGCATACATGTAGCCACGCCACGCTGGTTCATCGCCTTCTACAAAACTTATGAGAAGGCTAAAGAAATCAAAAAGGAGAAAGTTAAAATTTGAGATGATATGAGAAAAGAATGAGAAAGGCTGGAAAATGTAGATAACTTTACCTTAAGATTTGAGGACTGACAAACACAATGGTGGTCTCAAAAAGTTTTGCAATACAGCCGGCCAAAAATACTCCTCCAAATGCACGGCACATGGCGTACATAATGTTTGTCTGTTGACGGCCATCACTACCCCCTTTTTGACCTGGAGCACTACTCCACAACAACAACAAAAACAATAAAAAGATATTAGAAAGTTATGAAAAAAATGTATAAAGACTTAATGTTTCAAAAAAAGGGGGGATACAATCGTATAGCAGCACACACATGTTTCTGAGAAACATAGCAAAAGTATGCATTAAATGTGGTAGGAAGCTTATTCATGGAGCAGTCCAAAAATTACATTAGAGCCATCATGCACATATCATTGTGAATCAAACAAAAACTACAACACCAAACAACAATTAAAAAATACAAAACAGGAATTTTGGTGGGTTTACATGTTATTGCAAATCATTTAAAAATATAAAAAATAAAAGCAAAATTTGTATTTGCCCAATTTATCTTATCTCGTCCATAGCTTCACCATTTATACCTGTAGATTTTTTTTTTTTTAAGAGTTTAATGACGATTTTTTGAGTGTAGGGAGAAGATACTCACTTATTGGTAAACAGCGGCTCAAGTTCAACTTCACCTTTTGACCAGGAATTGGGGACACCAGACTTATTACTGGCATGGTTACTCTTTCCATTCTCTGAAGCTTTTTCCTTAGAGGGCTCTTTGGAGTTGTCTTTCCTGTGGCAATTTTATATACAGATGGGATTGGGAAACATGCAGAGGCAGTTACAAAAAGGAAGTGGAGGGCACTTATACAGAGGCTAATGTTCTACCTTTAAAATTGGACAAGAGGGATTGCAAAAAACTAAAAATAATATTAAAATTTCAAAAGTTATAAAACAAGAAAAAGAAAAACAGTAGAATTAAGCAAGCCAATTGTGTTTAAGGGCCACACGTTCTACGTGCAAAAACAACTAAGACCAATCATCTCACTAGACCAGCCTCAAACGCATTCAGGCACTCAACGTACCTTGGTTTCCCACTTTTCAGCCAATACTTATCAAAGGCTGGAACGACTTCGACGGAGGTATCCGCCTCGTTCAAGCCCCAGATGTCGCTGATGACCAGAGGCCTGCGGAAGCCCTTGTACACCAGCGGGTCCAGCCAGGCGAACATGGCGCGGCACAGGAACGAGGACGCGCCCTCCGGGCATGGTCTCTGAACATTAAACAAAACAAACGCACCGTGACAAACACCGCCTCGCAGCCTCGCAGCTCGCACACCGTGGAACGCCGTGAAACGCCGTCAAACGCATCGACACTTACATCGACCTTGGCGGCGTACAGGGACAGCTTGGGCTCGGCGTCCGCCCAGCAGTTGAGCAGGAACAGCAGCACGATGAGCGGATAGCCGATGAGCCAGGTGCAGGTCAGGAAGAGCGACGACAGCCCCTCCTCCGGCAGGGTGGGGTGCGTGCCATTGGGCCACTTCTCCTGCAACAGCAGCAGCGCGTCAGCCTCGGCGTCAGCCAGAGCCGCGACACCATGATGATGGTGAAGTATGGTGAACCGTGGTGACTCACCCTCTCGATGGCGAGCCGGTTGACGCTGGTGCGCGTGGTGAGCGCGCCGATCACCATGTGGATGGCCCAGAACATGAAGAGCACTCCGGAGGTCCGCATGCCCTGGATCCTGTTGAGGACCAGCAGCACGCCGGCCAGCCCCTGCAACAAAGGCCCCGCTGTTCAGAGGAGGCCGAGACAACGGCGACAGCGGCGGCGGCCATGCCGCTGGTCTGGCATGGCCTGGCATAGCCTGGCATAGCCTGGCATAGCCTGGCATAGCCTGGCATAGCCTGGCATAGCCTGGCATAGCCTGGCATAGCCTGGCATAGCCTGGCATAGCCCGGCATAGCCTGGCATAGCCTGGCATAGCCTGGCATAGCCTGGCATAGCCTGGCATAGCCTGGCATAGAGTCTACTGTAGGACTCTAGCCTGGCAGCCCGCGCGCAGTCCACTCTAGGATTCTAGCCTGGCAGCCCGCGCGCCGTGGCCGTAGGCAACTCATCGGGCAGCTCAAAGCTCGCGCGGTACCCGAGGGCGCCAAGGCGCTGATAATCAAATCAAATGGAACTGCCTGCTGGGGCCAGGCCAGGCCAGGCCAAGAGGGTCACGCCGACCAAGACGAGACCCGAGTCCACTTACATATGTGAAGATCTTGGAGAGCGGCGAGACGTAGTCCACGGCGGCGGTGCTCTCGCCGGCCGAAAAGTTGAGCAGTGCATGGCCGAGCTCAATGACCGCAATCACCACGAGGATGCAGGTCAGGGTCTGCAAACGCAAAGCAGTCGCGATGCCGTCACACTCTGTCTCTCTCGCACGTCGCGCACGTCGACTCGACACCCCACGAGTGCGAGAGAGACAGAGCGACGGGACCGCTGCTCGTCAGCGAGTCAATAAGCACGGAGCGGCTCTCTGGGCGCCACGCCGAGCGCCACCGATCCAATCAGCCTGTTTGCAGGTTTTGCCGCTCGCAGGCAAACACATTCGCACATTTCGCGCAGGCGGAGAAAGAGAGGTGAGGGAACCTCTCACGCAGATGCCCCGTGCATCAGGGCTGCTCTTCCCTCCCCCTCCCCTCCCCCTCCCCTCCCCCCCTCTCCCGAGGTTTGCGCCACTGGATAAGGTCACAAATGACCGTTTGATGCCGCTTTGCTGATGCGTCGGGTGGTCAGATTCTATGCATCCCCCCCACTCAGCCTCCACCGACAACTCACAGCTTATCCCACCCCCAAGAATGCTCCAGTTTCACCCCCCCCCCCCCCCACGCTTTGCACTTCCTGACAGGTGTCGCCTGCACTGTGTTCCGCCGCTCTGTCTCTTGCAGGCGGTCAGACCAACTAACAAAATATAGTTGCGGCAGGAAGACAGCGCCGCTCAGAAACATTCGTTTTCCCTCAGGACGACATTGGGTTCTCCGAGAAGGTCTTGTGGGGCTCTACGGCCCAGCCAGACGAGACAGGACACCTTACAGGACACCTTACAGGACACCTTACAGGACACCTTACAGGACACCTTACAGGATGCCAGACCAGGACCCCACGACAGGGTGGCGAACCTTACCCCTATTCCACCCCTTTCCGGCCAGCGGAGCTATTTCGCACCGTAGCACCCGAGATGTGAGGTATCGGCCAAGACCCAATATTCGGAAAGGGCGGGTCTAGTCTGGCTGAGGTTTATTTTAGCGATTACTCAGCCGCCGTCCACGGGGCAGGCCGGCAGGCCACCGTTTCCTCCTTCTCCTCAGCACCCCGCCCCGCTAAGCGCTCGCCGTCACGCCAGCGGCCGCCACTGGACGCCGCACGCCGCAGAGAAACAGCGTCGAAGCTACTGTTCGGCAGCCTCGAGCAAAGCAGTGGACAGGCACGCGGGCGGCACACGGGGCCGGCTAGTAAAGCGGGCTAAAGCACGTCCCGGCCCGAAAGCCCAGCGCAAGGCGGCGCGGCGAGGCGAAGCGAGGCGCGCATCACCACGGTGCACAGTGGGCCAGAAGACCGGTGCAGGCGGCCAAAACTCTAGACGCGTTTTGAGCTCCAAAGTTGCTAAACAGGACTCGAACGGAACGTGTGACCCCACCAATGGATTGCTCGTTCGGGGAGCAATCCGTTGGTGGGGTCACACACTCAGAAAACCTTACAAACTATTTTGGGCTTTACAAGAAAGTAGTTTGTCAAAGTATTTGAGCATACGTAGCTTACAAAGAAAATACTTCGTAATTACGAACTATTTCTTCGTATAACAAGTTTTTAGTTTGTTATATGTATGCTCAAAATACTTCGTAAGGTTTTAAGAGTGCACGTTTGGTTCGAGTCCCATTTAGCGACTCTGGAGCTCAAAACGCGTCAAGGGTTTTGGCCCCCTGCGCCGGTCTTCTGGCCCACTGTGCGGCGCGGCCCCGGGGCCCTGGCCACAGGACCTGGACGGCGACTTGCCGGTGTGAGCGCCAACTGGTTCCTTGCATTATCGGAGATGGGTCATGCTGCAGCCGCGGCCCGGGGCGGCTGGGGGCTCGGAATCCTTACAGGACACCACGACAGGGTGGCGAACCTTGCCCCTATTCCACCCCTTTCCGGTCAGCGGGGCTGTTTCGCACCGTGCGTCGTCGCTGTCTCTCTCGCACTTTTGGGGCGTTCCGTAGGGGGACGCTGTCTCTGTCTCTCTCGCACCCATGAGTGCGAGAGAGACAGCGCAGGGCCCGGCGCGCACCGCGTGCCGGGCAACGTGACTGGGCCACCCCAAAGCTGCCTAACGAAATTAGCTTACTGAAATTAGCTTACTCTGGTCGCGACCCAGTCAGGCCATCCGCGACCCAGGGCCACGCAGTGGTACGCAGTGGCTGGGCTGGGCCCTACAGTGGGCCGCACACGCTTCCGGAAGGCGCGGTGCCTGGGTTTGAGGGCTTGCCAGAAGTGAGGAGCTGCAGACTGATTCCGAGACTCCGTTTCGTCGCTCTGTCTCTCTCGCGCCAATAGGGGGCGCCCCATGAGGGCGAGAGAGACAGCGACAAAACGACTCTCGGAATGGGTCTGCTGAATGGGGCGCCGGGAATAGCCGAGGGCCGGCGAGGGCCGACGGACGCATTAATCGCTTGCCAAAAGGCGCAAAGGCTGTCGCTCTGTCCCTCTTGCACCCCCTGCGAGACGCCCCACGAGTGCGAGGGAGACAGAGCGATGACACACTGTTCGGAATCAGGCGGCCGCTGTAGCGAAGAGTCCAGAACCGGATATACTGAGGTCCGGTGCCGTATAAGAAACGTGTATTCGGATTTCAGAGCGGGGCGGGGCGGGGCGGGGCGGGGCGGGGCCTGAGGGGCGCGCAGAGAGGGACACTCGGAGGGACAGATAAGCCAGAGTGAAGAGCGTCGCAGTCTGGACGCGCCGCCAGCCGGCCGATTCCGAACAGTGCTTTCGTGGCTCTGTCTCTCTCGCACCCGCGGGGGAGGCCCCGGGAGGCCCCACGAGCGCGAGAGAGACAGAGCGACGAAAGCACGGTCAGCCTGCAGCAATCGGATGGCGGCGACTCAGGCTCTCTCACTCAAGTGGCGGCATTACGGGCAGGCCAATGGGGCAGGCCTCTCGACTCGCGAGTCAAGGAGTCAATCGAGACGCGGCCCAGCGGCCCGGCCGGCCCGACCCCGCACCGGCACCGCGGTCAGTCTCTCTCGCACTCATGGGCACCCTAGTGTAAGTGCGAGAGGTACAGGGCGACGAAAACGACTCCCGGCATCATAGTCTGCTGGCCGCGAGCCGCGCACGCCGCAGGCCCACCAAGTGAACGACTTCGCGCCCGCCACGCCCCTGCCGCCCCGCCGCAGTCACCGCGCGACGCGAGGCGAGGCGAGGCGCGACTCGCGACCGGCCGCCACACGCCAGTCGAAACGCGCACGCGGTCGCGCTTCGGTCCGTGCCAGCGCCGTGACGCCGCGCCGCGCCGCGCCAGGCCAGGCCACGCGACGTCGCGTACCGGTCAAATCCAGTTGAAATGGGTGCGCTCTGGTTTGGTTTCCATCTCTCTCTCTCTCGCTCTAGCCGCGTCGGCGCCGTCGGTGGCGTGACCGGCCGGCCGGCCGGCCGGCGGCCGTGAGGAAATGGGCTCTGCTTGAGGCAGGTCGCGGTGCGTCGCGGTGCGATGAGTCCGCGCAGCCCGCGCTCCGCGACGGGGACAGCGGGCGCCCCCAGCGCGGCGCGCGCGGGGCGGGGCGGCGGGGGCGGCGGGGGCGGCGGGGGCGGCGGGGGCGGGTGGGTGTGCTGGCGCTCGCGGGGGGCGGGCACGCGGCGCGGGGGCGAGGAGGACCGGCTCCACAGCTGGAGCCTAGCCGCCTCCTGCCGCCTAGAGCGTCGCCCCGTCGCCCCGCCGCCCCGCCGCGCGGGACCAGGACGGGGACGGGTCCACGACCGCCGCGACCGGCCAGTGCGGACGGGGACGACCAGGACGCCTTCCACTGGCTTCGTGTCGCCTCGCGTTGATGGATAGGAAAAAGCCAGCGCCGTCCGTGCATCGGCAATGAGTGAGAGAGAGAGGGGGAGGGGGAGAGGAGAGAGAGAGAGAGAGAGAGAGAGAGAGAGAGAGAGAGAGAGAGAGAGAGAGAGAGAGAGAGAGGGGGGGGGGAGAGAAGCCCCGCGCTGGTCCATCCGCGCGATGCGGACCCAGGGCCCAGCGCGCGCGGCCGGAAGAGCCGTCGGTGGACATAACGTAACACGTTTTGAAACTCCATTGTCTATCGAGAGGACTCATCCGTTTGGCTCGGTTTAGGAGACGGCCCAAAACGAGTCTGGAGTTATTTCCGCCGAAAGAGACCTGTCACTGTGCAGCGAATCGGGACCGAAGCGATGCTGGGCGGTCCATCAGGCAATGACCATGGCTGTCATCGACGCCGAGCCGATCGTCCCCAAGTGCCGCCGCGGCGCGCCGTACAGTGCCCAGCACGTGTGTGAGTGAGAGTGCACGCGTTGCATTGCCAAAGTGCAACACTTGTCGCGAGGCTCCGCGCCGCTTCCGCACAGCGACGCTCCACAGGTGGTCGCTGTCGACAGAGCGACTGACTACTGTACCCCGCGACGCCGCGACGCCGCGACGGCCTGCCCCTCGGACGCGGATCCGGCCACGGCCTCAAGGGGGTGTGATGCGCCTCCCGGACAGTCGCCTCGTCGCTCTGTCTCTCTCGCACTTTCGTCTGGGCGCGTCACTGCGTGCACTGCGTGGTACTGACCAGCTTGAGCACGTTGAGCCACGTGTAGGGCACGCTGCGCTTCTTGCTGTTGAGCAGGAAGTGCGCCTCCACGCCACTCAGGACCCACAGCAGGCCGAACGGCAGCCATAGCAGCGCCGTGCGGTGGAAGCAGTCCGTGAAGTCGGGCGAGTCCGTCTCCCAGGTCACATTCGTGTCCTGCAAAAAAAATATATACAAATCAGAATAAGGAAAACCTAAGGAAAAACCGAATCACTATAAAAGGGAAAGGACATTTTTACGACAGCCTGCGGGCAAGCGGGCCAAAACGCGTCGCGCATTGGTTTCGGCTTTACGCCGAGCCCTTGACCTTGGACCGCGTCAAGTTCGCCCGCGGCTACACTGCCAAGAGCGGCAGCGCGGCAGCC